>NC_034603.1:10724146-10766858 GCF_900095145.1 Mus pahari | reverse complement strand
AAACCAAGAAGGAAGATCATCGTGTGGATACTTCATTCCTCCTTAGAATAAGGAACAAAATACCCATGAAAGGATATAGGTACAGAGACCAAATTTAGAGCTAAGATGAAAGGATGGACTATCTAGACACTACCCCATCCGAGGATCCATCCCATCATCAGCCGCCAATTACATTTCATAAAGCAAAAGAGTTAGTATCTTTCCCAACTGACTGCAGGACCTACAATAGAATCAGATTCCTCCAGAATTAAATAATTCTGTCTCCCCTCCATACCTCCTTTCCTGGGATATTCTTCCTCTAACACCTTACAACAAACAAAAAGCAGTTATCATCAGTTGATAAAGACTTCCCATGATCCCCTTAATGAAAGAAGCTCTCAGTTATGACTATTATGTCTGCTTTTCTTCCTTTAATTTATGTTCATGGAGTTTATAGACCAGTTTGAGTTAAAAAGCATATTTATTGATATATTTGACTTTTTCTTTGCTCCATAATCTATTATGTAGCAAAAGAGGAGAGAAATAACCAAATTGCCAACTACAGTCAGTCTACATTTCTGGTAATTAAATAAATACCTGCCACAGATAAAGTGTTCAATAGATGTATGAACCATCACTAGATAATCTTTTATCAATATAGATGACAGGAACCTCTGTCTTTCCTTTATATCTTTTCCCTGAGTCAGTTTGTTTCCTGTACCATCTTATTTCTTTGCATTCCATCAAAACCCTTGGTGATTCTTAAGTTACTTGCAAGTTAATAGTTCACTTGTTGCCAGAGTTTCATAGTTTTGTACATGCTGGCAGAAGATGTAAAATTCCTTAGCCGAAGAAAGGATTTTGTAGTTAAAGGTACACACAGTAAGCATCCACTGAATATCTTGGACTTCTCAGTGAAAGGGAAGGATAAACTGTACGTTTGTTTGTTTGGTTGGTTGGTTTGTTTTGTTTTACACACTGTGAATTTCTGTCCTTTCCTCCAGAAGGAAATGCTATTTCTGTCTTCTAAAGTGATATGAAAACCTACTATTAGGAGAGAGCTTATCTTTATCTTCTAAGAAATTTTCCACAAAATCTCTTCAACAAGCTAATATGGCATAGAGGAGGAACATGTCTTGCTTATAAGACAGCAAAAGTCCAGATTCATTTAGAGATTATCTCTGAATTAATTCCACTTTAATTTCAAACTAATGTCATTCCTGCTCTTTGAGAAGTAAACTTATTATGACTCTGCAACTCATTGGATTTCTCCTTGCCCTCAATGTACTGGCAGCCTGATATTAATTAGTAAGAAGATACAATCCCTCTATCTCTAAATCAAGCCTTCTCTATTCTACCAAAATTACACGAGTACCATCTCTAAGCAGTATTGGTGGCTAATGTTTCTCATAGATGTCTCCTAAAATACTATGTGTGTTTTGATAGACTTGAGAATATTAAATCATACAAGAGAAGTTAATCCATGGTTAAAATAGAAATATCTCTCTTTGTGAGTAACCATTTTTTGCTATTTTAAAGATCAAATTTTCTTAAACAGAATGGACTCTGGACCCCTGGACCTTTGAATCAGAAATACATATATCTTAGTAAATAATTCAGTCAGAGTCAATGTGCAAGGGGTCAAAAATAGTGAGGAAAGCCTAGTGAAGAATTTTACACATCAATACCTAAGCTCCTAAGTTTAAAACATTTTGGTAAGACCCCTTGTTCCAGGCATACACAATGGATGTATGGGTGGATGCAAACTAAATTAGTGTTTTGGTTAATGTTTGGAATAGTATATCAAAAAAAAAAATGTTTACTAAAGAAAGAAATAGAAGACGAGAAGCCACATGTAATTCTCCAATTATAATAACAACATGATTTTACCTATGCAGGTATTCATGGAGCCAGAAAAGAAATATCCCCACATATTGATTTGAATCAGAGTACCTGGTAACTGAATCTTTCTAAGGCTTTATTGCTCTCTAGTAGTCTCTAGATTAGGATCACCTAGAACTATTGACACTGCTCAAGCTAACGCAAATTGACACTGCATCTGGAAGATCCTTTTGCATTCATTCATTTAAAGTTAAATTTCATTGCAACTAAGAACTGAAATTGTCAAGGTCACCAACAGATTGGGAAAGAACTTTTACCAATCCTAAATCTGATAGGGGACTAATATCCAATATATACAAAGAGCTCAAGTAGCTGAACTCCAGAAATTCAAATAACCCCGTTAAAAAATGGGGTATAGGGCTAAACAAAGAATTCTCAACTGAGGAGTACCGAAGGGCTGAAAAGCACTTGAAAAAATGTTCAACATCCTTAATCATCAGGGAAATGCAAATCAAAACAACCCTGAGATTTTTACCTCACACTAGTCAGAATGGCTAAGATCAAAAATTCAGGGGACAGCAGATGCTGGCGAGAATGTGGAGAAAGAGGAAAACTCCCCCATTGCTGGTGGGATTGCAAGCTTGTACAACCACTCTGGAAATCAGTCTGGCAGTTCCTCAGAAAACTGGACATAGTACTACTGGCAGATCCAGCAGTACCTCTTCTCAGTATGTACCCAGAAAATGTTCCAACTGGTAATAAGGACACATGCTTCACTATGTTCATAGTTGCCCTATTTATAATAGCCGGAAGCTGGAAAGAACCCAGATGTCCTTCAATAGAGGAATGGATACAGAAAATGTGGTACATTTACCCAATGGCGTACTACTCAGCTATTAAAAACAATGAATTAATGAAATTCTTAGGCAAGTGGATGTATCTGGAGGATATCATCCTTAGTGAGGTAACCCAATCACAAAAGAACTTACTTGATATGCACTCACTGATAAGTGGATATTAGCCCAGAAACCTAGAATATCCAAGATACAATCTCAAAAAAAAAAAAGAAAAGAAAAGAAAAGAAAAAAAAGAAAGGAAGGAAGGAAGGAAGGAAGGAAGGAAGAAAGAAAGAAAGAAAGAAAGAAAGAAAGAAAGAAAGAAAGAAAGAAAGAAAGAAGGAAAATCAAGAAAAAGGAAGACCAACATGTGGATACTTCATTCCTCCCCAAAATAGGGAACAAAATACCCATGAAAGAAGTTGCAGAGACAAAGTTTGGAGCTAAGACGAAAGGATGGACCATCCAGAGACTCCCCCACCCAGGGATCCATCCCATCATCAGCCACCAAATGCAGACACTATTGCATAGGCCAGCAAGAACTTGCTGAAAGGACACTGATGTAGCTATCTCTTGTGAGGCTATGCCAGTGCCTGGCAAATATAGAAGTGGATGCCCACAGTCATCTATAGGGTAGAACACAGAGACTCCAATGCAGGAGCTAGAGAAATTAGCCAAGGATCTGAAGGGGTCTGCAACCCTATAGGTGGAACAACAATATGAACTAATCAGTACCCCCCAGAGCTCATGTCTCTCGCTGCATATATAGCAGAACATAGCCTAGTCAGCCATCCTTGGGAAGAGAGGCCCCTTGGTCTTGCAAATTTTATATGCCCCATACAGNGGAACGCCAGGGCCAAGAAGTGGGAGTGGGTGGGCCGGGGAGCAGGGTAGAGGGAGGATATAGGGGACATTCGGGATAGCATTTGAAATATAAATGAAGAAAATATCTAATAAAATAATTTTTAAAAAAAGAATTGAAATTGTCAAAAAGTTGAATAAGATAGTCCTCAGAAGGACATTCTTCAAGGTGTGCAGCATTTGCCCAGCTATTTTATGAACTCCTATGTGGTGGTAACATGAATTATTCCCTAAAGAAAAATATTCCAAAGGCAAACATCTTCATCGAAGGGAATTACAGTGACTTGTGCCTTGAATTATTACTATCTAAACCAATATTAGTTTTTTTGTTTTTTGTTTTTTTTCTTTTAGTTATTTTATTAGATATTTTCTTCATTTACATTTCAAATGCTATCCTGAATGTCCCCTATACCCTCCCTCCACCCTGCTCCCCTACCCACCTACTCCCACTTCTTGGCCCTGGCATTCCCCTCAATGGGGCATATAAAGTTTACAAGACCAAGGGGCCTCTCTTCCCAATGATGGCTGACTAGGCCATCTTCTGTTACATATGCAGCTAGAGTCACGAGCTCTGGGCGTACTGGTTAGTTCATATTGTTGTTCCACCTATAGGGCTGCAAACCCCTTCAGCTTCTTGGGTACTTTCTCTAGCTCCTCCATTGGGGGCCCTGTGTTCCACCCAATAGCTGACTGTGAGCATCCACTTCTGTGTTTGCCAGGCACTGGCATAGCCTCACAAGAAGCCGCTACATCAGGGTCCCTTCAGCAGAATCTTGCTGGCATGTGCAATAGTGTCTGGGTTTGGTCTATGCCAATATTATAAGGAATTGTTGTAAACTCATTTGACATCAAGTTTCAAAGAGCAAGTGAGTTTCTTTTTCATATGTAACAGTGATTTAAACAACTATAAGAGAGGGCTGGAGAGATGCCTCTGTGATTAACAGCACTCTTGCTCTTCCAGAAGGTCCTGAGTTCAATTCCCAGCAACCACAACCATCTCTAACAGGATAATACGCCCTCTTCTGGTGTGACTGAAGACAGCAACATTGTACTCATATACATAAAATAAATAAAAATAAATCTTTTTAAAAATCATAACAACTATACAGGATATACTAACAGTAACTTATTTTTTTGAAACAAAGGTCTTAAGTATCTATGACCGTCCTGTAGCTAAGGATATAGGTGATGCTCCACTCAAACTCATAGATATTTGTCTGACTCAACCTCTTACTAATATTTTAGGAAAATTGCATTAAACTTCACAGGGCAGACCTTAAGCTAGGTAATTTTCCCAAATTATATTATCTATGTCCATAAGGTTATTATTATTATTTCTAAATTTCGTGTTTAAAAAAGTTATAAAATGTAGGTTGTTTTAGTTAAGCAATTATCTTAACTAGAACATGACTCCCTGATGGCCTAAGTTACTTGGGCATGCTACCAGGAGGTGATTAATTAACTGAGTTGGTTCTGAGCAAAAAACCTCTATAACTTAGGTCTGAACATTCAGCCCTCATGTCTAACATATATCTTCATTCAAGCTCAGGACAGAAGGAAAAATAAACCTTATACACTTCCTGGAGCCTGAAGTTCTTACTGAGCTGCTAGAGACCACATACCTGGAGTATCTACAGTCCACTCTGAGATGAAAACCTACCCAAATGCAGTGGCTGAGGAAATGATCTAGCATTGTCTACCATCAAGAGTAAAAGTCATGTTTGATTTAAACATTTCAATGAAATCCTACAGAAAATGATGAAGGACTTTTCTTTTGTCTTTTCATTCTTCAGACCAAATGCTATGCTTTAAACACAGAGAAAATAGATATTGAAGTATCTATTTACAACTGGCTGTGTTATTTACCTGCCTTTGAATAATGACATGATGAAAGCTATACTTTTTGTTGATGATGAAGTTAGTATTTCTTTGTCTCCATAGACACTGAGTTGCTGTGATACATTTTGTAGCGATGAAAACAAAGGAACTTAAGATATTTAAACTTATTCTTTATTTTAAAACCCATTCTCTCTGAGGCTCTCAGAGAAACAAACACAGGAGGAAAGGAACATCCTTCGTAGGAGTTTAGAGCTGATTGCTTGCATAAGGGCGCGAAATCACAAAGCCAACCTTATAGTTCTTTCCATTTAAGAGATAAAAGGAGATTCATTTAACAGTGAGAAGAGTGAGAGTTCCTAAGTAAACAGAAAGGGAAGTGGCTAAAGAACTTTGGTACCCATCATCATGACACCAACAGACTTAAACATATGCTCTCCAGGGTATTTACGAGCACACAATGATTCCTTCTTTTTAAAAAAGTGGTGTCGCATCACCATGCTGGCAGTACTGTCAAAATGATCTGGTATTTATAGCACATACTCGAGTCTATTTCTTACTCAAATATTTGGTCCGTTGATTGACAGCTTCTATTTTCAGGCATTTGTTGTTGAGTTTATGGGAACCTATAAGCATGTTCCTTGGGAGAGTCATTGAGATTCTGAACTGAGTTTATTTCTGAGGGATGTGTTACTCCTGGATGACTTCATAGTTGGGAAGACAAAGGAAGTGAGTATGAGCTTCTAGCACTGCTCAGTCACTTCCTCCTCAACTTCTCAGAGTGTATGAAATCTCAGCAATTCTGGGAAGCCAGCTCTTGCTGGGTGATAATTATAACAAGCCTGTCTTTGCAAAATGTTCAGACTTTTGGAATTTCAAATGAACTCTGGATGTCATTGAATTACTACTTCCGAATCCAGAAATCGAAATTACATTTTTATCTTATTTTGCTGTTGTTTTATCTTTTACATTTAAAAAAGATATATGCACTGGCTGTATAGAAAAAAGATAAAGGGGAGGAGGACTGGGGCTGGAGAGATGGCTCAGTTATTAAGTACATGTCTTGCTCTCCCTGAAACCCAAGTTCAGGTCTGAGCATTCACATGGGAAATCTCACAGCCTCCTTTAATTCCAGATTCAGCAGATCTCAAGCTCTCTCTTGACCTCCATAAGTGCTTGCACTCACATTTGAACACACATTTCAGTCAATCTACCCACCCACACAACCACCTATCTACATATATATAAAAATAATCTTAAAAAGTAAAACCGTAACCTCTATAGAACTCTAGACAGTTTTAGGTATCAGAATATACATCCTAGGCTTGGCTCAAATCTAACATAATCCTGCCTTCACCTCTAAGAAGTTGAGATGAGAGATGGGTATCACCCCATGGCCTGCTTAACCTGTATGAAACAGGTATTTTGTGAACTGGCAACCATTATGTTTAGATTTTTATCTTTCAAACAGCAATGCATTGTACCTATATTTTTCTTTCCCATGGATAAAGATTTACATCATTTATAAAGTTGTACATAAAATTAGTGATGTAAATATATCCAAATTATTCAATAACTCTTCTATTTTTATGCATTTTGAATGCTCCAATGATAGATGTATTTTAATGTTCTATCTACGTTAATGCTTCCACACTTGGAATTGTGTTTTGAATAGATTACTGAAATTGGGTGTAGGTTTTGATTTTTGAATAAATTGTCATGCATTCTAACAAACAGCTTACCAATAATGGTGTGTGTTGTTTACCATCAATTATTAGTTTTTATTATTTACTTTTTATTTTATTATTTAGACAACCCTGGCATCTGCTGAATGCCTGCCAGGTTGATTGGTTTAAAGCAAGACACAACCTCAGACACAGGCCAAAAGACTGATGATCTCTGGCCTTATAGAAAATTAAACTCTTACTGTTCTGTAAAATCTTAACTCTTTCTTACTGTGCTGTGCTTCATCTCTTTAACTCTCTTATTATTTACTTTGTAATTCTCTGCTTGAATAAAGGCTGAAAAACTTAACTCTTATTTACCATATAAAGTTACTTTATAATTCATGGCAGTTAACATATGCTGTGCTGTGAAACAGCAGAGGAGTCAGTAGAGGATTTATTGGTAAGGCTCCTTTCTCTTTTGTCTGGAAAACTCTCATCTCATTGGCAAGTCGAGAAGGAGGCTTGGAGCAATTAACTTTTAGTGAGCCAGGAAAAGAAAGTCATGCTGACAGAAAAACAAATGCTTTTACATAAGCAAATATGCATAGATACACACATTCATACACACATTCATGTCAGGCCGGATCACCTGTCTCATCCACTCTACAAGTATATATGCATACTTACATACATATACCTATACTTAATATATATATTACATATATGATCTCCTGCTAGATATATGTGTAGCATATATCATACATACATATATGCATGCATATATTTGATGGATGGAGTAAAAGCCCATGAATAGGTTTCATTGAGCAAGCACCAACACAGAAAAAACTCACTCATTGTGGGTAAAAAATAAGCTCCAACCCTTATTGAGCAAAGAAAGAGAAAGTGACCTTTTAATTAAGCATGAAAAAGCCCTCTTCTTGTCAGTAAGAAACCTGCTGTTAAGAAAATCCCCATCTCATGATAAGAAGCCTACCTGCTCTCTCTGCTCTGCCCTGCTGTCTCTTCTGTTCTCTGCCTGTTTTCCCTGCCTGCCCTCCCTGTTCTGCTCCTGCTCATCCTCTGCTTCACCCTGCTTCTGCTGTCCACTCTTTCTGCCCTGCTGCTCTGTTCTTTCTTTTCTGCCCCCTCTGCTCTCTCTGCTTAGCTTTGATCTGCATCTATTCTCCTTCTATTCTGCTTCTGCCCTTCCTCTTTTCTTCTTGTCCTTCTTCCTAATTCTTGTACTTTTCTGGGATAGATGATCATGTGGTATTCTAAGCATCTTTTTTAAAAAGTTCACAACAAGTTCAATCATAAATTGAATAGCGAGTTACAACAGAGATGTTTACATGTGTTTCCTTAAGACTAGTTATCTAACTAAACATTCATTATCTGCTGGTAGACCCACAGGTTCATTAACAGTTTAAAACAATTTTTATATCATTAAGTAAGCATGGTTTTGTCAAGAGGCAAATAATCTGCCTAGTGTCTTATTAGTTTTGAGATTTTTCTATAGATAAATTTAGTTAATATTTTATCTTTTGTTCTTGGACCTACAACAAATTGTCCATTCTCAGTTTATGACCTCTAGTTATCAGATAATGGTTTTAAAAACAGCCTAAAAGAAATGTTTTCCCTGATTTAAATATATTTCAATTCTGCTTTCTATCTTAGTGCAATTGCCCATCACACATGAAAGTAAACAGAGCCCTAATTGCAGCCTTATATTATAAAGGGCTCAAAATTTACTTGTATAAATTTAGGAATTTTATAGAATCACTATTATGAAATGATCTATTTGTCTACATAGCATTATGACAAGACAGTACATCTTTGTTGATCTGCAGAAATTCTGCCCACACGGTAGACTATTGCCCAGGAATTGTTATTTTAATTTAATAATGATAGGAAAGGAATATCAACTGCAAAAATCAATCCTGAGATGAGATTTTTGAAGGCCTTGCAATTTGGAATTATTCATCGCAGTCATGCAAAACGATGTGTCATCTCCAGAATGTCTCTTGTATGCTTTTAGCCTTTCCTAGATGGCTTCTAACAGATATCATATAGCTTCAGTTTACATCTCCATTACGAAAATTGCAGTCAAACATTCATTTCTGTATTCATTAGCCATAACATAAACTTCTTATTAGTTTGTCATTCCAAACTCTAGATTTTTCTTTTGATTAATTGAAGTTTTTCACCCTCTACGTGGGATTCATTTTAATTTCTGGGTATGAAAATACTTTTAAAGTGTTTAGCTGGGTTTCTCTTTGTTTGTTTGTTTGTTTGTTTGTATTTGTACTTTACCTTGTAATCCATGTCACACTCTATGTATTATGTAAAAAGCTGTTATTTTTCTTTGGAAAACTATTCATATAGAATCTAATTTATATAGGTGCCTGTAACTTAGAGTCTTTATTTGTTTGTAGCTGGCCAAGTCTTTCTGTAACATAAGCATTGAAGTCCATTTAATATAGTTTCATGCACATTTTTATACAAAATAGAACAAATTGCCTCATTTTTCCTACCTTAAATGTTCTTGACACTATTCATCGTAACTCTTTCAGTCAACTTTTTAATCAATCTAGATTTTTATAAATATCAACTAAACAGATCACTGAGTATATTTTATTTTATATAAATGGGTTGTGGATCCTCTAAAGCAGTATCTATCTAAAAGATATGAATTCTGCTAAGAGCCACCAGAAAATGATGCTAAGAGCCTGACAAGGCACGCATTTTCTTATAGTGGTACATAGGGAAATCTCAAATTTAGGTTTAGATTTGGAAACCAGATTTTAAAAAAAATCTATCCAAAAAAGATTGCTGGAGTCTCTTTACACAAAATTGATATGCATAAATAACTACCTGTGTTATCTAGGAATTGTGTTTTGTTCCTTGTATTTTATAGATTTGATTTAATAAATATTTGATGACATACATTCTGAAAATATTTCTAGTTAAATATTTATGTTTCATATATGATGTTTTAAAGTAATAATATTTCAAAAGGAAAGACTGCCTTGAACATTAGGGACCTTATCAGATTTTATAGACACATTCAGTGGTTTACAGAGCATCCAGTGCTTATTTGTGGGTCTCTCATTCTGTTTTTCTAGAGCATTCCATCTTGAAACAAAGAAAATGCTGACCTATCTGTTATAGTTTCAAGTTGTTTGTTTGCTGTTTTTACATTTCTCATGTTGTTGTGCACTGTTTAAACTCAAATTACATATTGGTTGTAGGAAATATGAACAAAGGCAGCAACATTTTACAGTGGACTATGTTAAGTTTGTGAGCTCCTCTCTGAGCATGTGCATGGTATGTCTGGAAGCCAGTCCTGTATTTGAGCCCCCCCCCCTTAGGTTTTTGACAAAGGCTTTCTGAACCTTGTCTGACCTTCACCATCCATGTTCCTCCAAGCCACAGGGCAATTCCACCAAATTCGATGACTTGTTTGGGAGCCTGACAAAAAATTTCTTCAGGCAGTGAAATCATGATTTAAACATATGGCTGTCAGACTAACTTAGAACAATCTGTAAAACAGCTAGTTTTCCTAGAGGTATGATGTCTCAAGGTCACCGGAAGAGGAACTAGAGTGTTTTAACTTGATTCAAAGTCATGCCTCTGAAGGAAAGCACTGATCAGCATTTCAGCTGCCTTTCAGATATACTTTTTGGATTCTGGCTTCATTCCACCTTAATAGATTAGAATAATACAGACATATTAAGTTTATATTAGGACACAAAATGAAATGTAAAAGAAGACAAAAGTATTGTTTAATTTTCAGTGTAACGATTTATATTTGTGTTTAATTTCGGTTTCAGGCCACTGGTAAGTTTCACTTGATTCAACATAGTGTGAGGTTCCCTGTGAAAGCATTTCCATGTTTAAACTAACAATATTGGAACTCTGAAATCGTATTCCCAGATTCTTAGTTCTATGTAGAAAAACTGGCTTTTCAATTTCTGAATTTACTGAGTTCATTATAAATGGCCTGTTTTGCAGTGGCGCTCTGGACTTTGCTGAATTGCTAGTCTCTTGAGCAAAATCTATTCCAACTGCCAGAAAAAGAATAAGAAGTAACAAGAGTTGGTTACATCTCCTACCTTCTGATTTATTCATTATTTTATGTCACTTATGTTTATTTCATTTTATGGATTCCAATATAAAGCACCCTATACTGTCACTTAGCCTCTATTGTTTTGTTGGCAAAATAGTTGAGTCGACACTGCTTGGAGAGAGCATATTTTACCTCCTTTTATGGGGTTATGGTTTCATTTCACTGTTTTCAGCCTTAAGCATTAGATATCTTATGTCTGACCACCTGCTGACTATCATTTCTCTGCAATAATGAATTTACTATCCATGCAAAGGCCAATTCTTCCTTGCTTCAGGCCACGATTATACGATGAAGAAAACTAAATGGTCAATGTGGTATATGTGGATTCTATGTGAGCATGCCAGATGAACTGCAAAGCCTCTGTTGGTTTGATTATAACATCCCCAAACTCAGTCTCAGCATTGGAAATATAAGCCACCTAAGAAATGTTACTGTCTAGAAGATGGCATGCCTTTCAAAGGCTGTGGTAACAGAAAACATAGCCACCAGTTGTTAAGAGTGTTTAAGTATACAGTAACTATGCAGGTATTAACTTATGAATAGTTCATGAATGATGAATATATGATTCTTCCTTTTAAAATAAGAAAGCTAAAGTTCAGAGAAATTTTCAAAGAACAAATAAGTAACAGAGAAAAGAAGAAAGGAAGAAACAGAAAGAAGCAAAGAAAGATGGAAGAAAGGATAAAAGGAAGCCTAGAAGAAAGGATAGATCTGCCTCCAAATTCTTTTGCTAAATATTATGAAAGACAGTTTCCATTGGTGATATACCCATAACTATATTTTGCTGTATATAGATAATGATTTGTGATAAACTTCATAGACTATATGAGAGGGATTTACCTTCTTTTTTCTTTCTTACTTTTGTTAGTTGTTTCTCTTCTTTCCTTTTCTTTTTCCTTTTTGTTTTTGTTCTTTGTCATCATTGTTTTGGTTTCCTTCCTTCCTTCATTTCTTCTTTTTCTTTTCTTTCTTTCTTTTGTTTTTTGTTTCTTTTGTGTTTTTTTTTTGTTTTTGTTTTTTGTTTTTGATTTGTTTTGTTTTTTTGAGACAGATTTCTTTATGTAGTGTTGGCTCTCCTAGAACTTTCTCTGTAAACCAGGCTGGCCTTGAACTTACAGAGCTCCACAGGCCTGATTCTGCCAAGCACTGGGATTAAAGGCATGTGCCACCACTGCTTAGCTTCCTTCACTGCTTTGTTTAATACAAGGTTGAAAGCGACAATCCAGACCTGTGTGCCTGAGAAAGTCTTGTATACTTTCTGAATCTAGTTTTTCTCCATGTAAATAGTACTATTATAACAATGGGGGGAGGACAGCAGAGAAGCCCAGAGGTCCAAGCGAGTGAATGGAGAAAAGCAGCATCAGGGTGTGGTGGGGTTAGTGGGGGGCCTTTAGAAAGTATCAGAGACCCAGGAGGTGAGGGACTCTAAGGACTCAATGGAGGGGATCTTAGCCAAAATGCCCAACATTGGTGACAGGGAATTAAAAGAGCCCATCTCTAGGAGATAGAGAGGGCATAAAGTGGAGGGACAGGGTGATTAACCCACAGTCAAAATTTCTTACCCAGAACGGTTCCTGTCTAAAAAACTGCAGGGACAAATATGGAAAAGAAACTAAAGGAAAGGTGGACCAATGAACAGCACCAAGGCCTGACACTATTACTGATACTATGATGTGCTTACAGACTGGAGCCTGGCATGGCTGTCCCCTGCGAGGCCCTACCAGCACCTGACTGAGACAGATGAGATACTAACATCCAACCATTGGACTGAAGTTGGGGACCCTATGATTGAATTAGGGGAAGGACTGAAGAAGCTGAAAGGGAGAATGGCCCCAGCAGTCTCAATTAACTAAGATCCTAGGGAGCTCCCAAAGACTGAGCCACCAACCTGGAGCACACAAGGGCCAGTTCTAGGCCCCTACCGCAAATATAGCAGAGGTCTGCCTGGCCAGGCCTTAGTGGGAGAAGATGCCCTGAATCCTCAAGAGACTTGAGACCTCAAGGAAGGGGGAGTTCTTGGGGGAAGGGGAGTACTCTTTCAGAGGCGGGGGGGGGAGTAAGGAGATGAGGGATTGTGGAAGGGGGGACTGAGGGGAACAATGGGAATGTAAATAAATAAATAAAATAATAAATATTGAAAAATATTATATTGGAGTAACCCTTTTTTCAGTATCTGGCATGGTATTGCTCCTAATGAAGAGCTAATAATTTCTACAACCTAAGAAACTATCATTGAAACTCATTCTGTTCTTTTCTTAAAGGTAGTTAAGAATGGGCTACCTGATATGGACCAGAATACTAAATATGAGTAGAGACCCACAGCAAGCCCACTGAACAACTCTCCATCTTTCACTTTGTGTGTTTCAATGGCTATCATCTTCACAAGCAATGAAAGTAATCCGTAAGCAAAAATGCTAGAAACCATGTATTTCAGAAACAACAGAGCACTGAGTGTATAAATTCACATTGATGAGTCAGTATCCACAATATCTGTTCAAACTCAGGCCAGAAAAATATTAGAGAGGGGTAGTTGCAAAGTCCCACTCATATCTATGCAACTCATGTTGAATGATTGATGTCATGAAAAGGAAAACAAGTTTTCTTTAAGAGTGTGACTACCTGTCCCTAATGCTGTTGCCTGTCTGTGGAGTCAGTTCTTGTAACTGGGATTCTTTGTGGCCTCAGTGGGAAAAGATGCTAATAGCCCTGCAGAAACTTGATGTGCCAGGGCGGGCAAATATCCAAGGGAGGCCTCCACTATCTCAGAGGATAAAGGGAAAGGGTGAGGGGCAGGGATGTGACAGGGGACAAGGAGTAGGGTAGCAGCGATCTAGAGTTGTATGGATGAAAACTATAGTAAGTAAAATCTAATTCACACTTCCCACAGTTAACACAGGTCTTTAGTTATATTTGGATGTATTTATGTACAATTGTAATAAAAAGGCATCCACATCCACACACGTTTTCATTTCATTCCACAAAGCAAAATTATTGTAAGCATCAAGAACTGAGTGAGAGCTGTTGAACAGATGGGGCATTAGTGTCTTAATTCTTGATCTTTGTTCTCTGTAAATCCTTCCATTGCGTATCCTCTCCACAAATCCTGTGACCATTCAGGGCATGATGAACAGTCTTTCAAATACGGCTATAATGCTCAGGTCATTGTGGACAAATATATGAACTGAGATGTCCAGCAGGATAATAGATAGCAACACATTCAAGTCTTGGGATACTGTAAGCCAGACCTATCATACTCCTACCAGAAGACCCTACATAAACCAAGTGTAGTCTCTTGAAACCAGCTTGTCTATACTTTCCCTTTACTATTTCTGATAAGTGAAAACCCTAAACTTTTCCCCCTGGATAGTAAACACTTAATACATGTTGATAACTGAGTATTTATTTATCTCATTTGCCTAAGAAACAACAGAGAAATAGATGTGTATCCATATTTACAGTTAAAATGTGTTCTCATTTGGTTTTATCTTAATACTGTTCTACTAATAATGTATGTTTCTTCATTTGGGTCATTTAGCATGGGTCTGAAATTGCATTTTAAAATATCATGCAGAGAAGATATTTTAATAATTGTCTATTTTCATACCTTCTTTCTGACTTATCTCATTGTCTTCAAATTGCCAAGTGAATCTACAAAGCAGAAAACCCTTTTTCAGATTTTGGGCAATATGAAGACTATTTATTTTTAAATGAATAAAATCACTTCTTGCTCTCAGCTTATCACTTCATTCAATTCTAAATAAATCTGAATTTAATCTACTTGAGTTGCTGGATTTAACATCTGTGAAAAGTCTTTTAAAGAACACGGGTGAATCCAGGTTATGATGTGTGAGTCACTGTATTGAAAATTATCAACAGAGGGAACCTCAAGAGTGCCCTACTTAAATAACTATTAAATTGTTCATGACTCCTGCACATGCGTATATGTTATTTTTTAATTACACAAAGAAGACCATGTTTTAAGTATATTCTTGGAAAAATCTATGTTTTCATGAAGTAGCTCTGGATGGACCATGTGCTAGGAGGATTCTATGAGGCCTTATACTTTCAGAACTATGGGGAAAAAAATCTATTCCTAAAAAAGATATACTGAGAACCACTATTTTTGTCCAAAAATGTTCCAAATAAGAATATAGTCCTTGGATTAAGATAGCATGAAGGTTACCTTCTCCTAACTTCTTGTGTGATGACCTCTCTTTTGCAATTTTAGTCTCATGTAAACGTAAATGCTCATCCTAGTGCTATGAGTTATGTGCCTAGGCTTTTACAAGACATACCAAATTACAGTAAACAAATGCAGTAAGGGATAAAGAGAAAAGAAATGTGCAGTCATTAGAAACAATTTATGTTTCCAACAAAAGAGTCAAATGTGATATTTTCCCACACAATGCTGCAACTCAAATGTAGGGTACTATAACTGTGCTAGAAAATTTCAATTAATGAGGTTTGGAGAACCTTGGTAATATACCCTGTCACAGAGCTGCTACATGGGAGATATGTATATATATATATATATATATATATATATATATATATATGTGCATATTTGTATACTATTGTATACTAATATATAAATTTATAATTATTTACCTTTTCTGAAAATATTATTAGCAAATGTTCTTACGGGAGTAACTATTCTGCACCTTCAGACTGTAAGACACCAGTGAGTCAAATAATCTATTTTATTTATGGTTTTATATCATATTCACATGTCCTTTAATATGTACAAACATCAAACTGTGCGTCTATCCTGGATGTCAATTAAAGCACAAAGTTTTCCCATTTAAAATTTTTTTTAATTCATTATCAATTATACAAGAAGGAATATTCTGTACAATATACTTATATGGTTCACTAAGTAAGGTGGCCTGTATTATATACTAGTAAAATTAGTAAATTTGGGAATACTGTATATAGTTATTCATTTACATATTGATAATTATAGCTATTCAAGTACATCCTTTACACTTATTATTATGGATTATTAACCATATGTTAATATTGAGAATTATTTTCAGCACACATATACCTTAGCCATGCCAATATCTTTTTGAACGTCAATAAAGCTGATTTATTTGTACTTATGTTTTATTTTTACCTCAGATATTTGTAAATGTTAAAAACTTCACTGAATGAATGAGAACATTCATTATTTTTCCTCTCACTAACTACACTTTTAGTTGATAAAGTAAAAGCAGTTTTCTGTTGAATAGATTCAGTGTCACAGGTTCAATTAGGTCAGGGCTTTCTGCCATTTAAAATGACAGAAAAAGCAATGTGTACCAGACTTTAACACTAGAGACAAAGGTATTTGGCCTGCCTAGCATCTCTGATTCTAGGTTTTACCTCAGAGCCCTCCTGCTGAAAACTATTGGTATTTGGGACATTGGCCACTGGCTTCATGAGAAAGATGGTAAATAACAATAAAAATCTGAAATAAAAGTGAAATTGTATGTTCTCAGCAAACTTGTCCTCAAAATAAATACTCTTGTTATGAATATTTACTTACTCTCCAATCTTCTGTTAACTTTTAATACTAGATAATTTTGAAATTAAAATGTGCATTGATATCTGTGACTGACCTAAATGGCCAAGTATATGTGTAGGGGCACATTTGTAGGGGCACAGGGACTCGCAGTGAAGAAACAGTTGTGTATAAGTATGAATGAGCAAGTGAACTTGAATTCCTAAATTTAGATTCTATATTAGAATTGATAACTCATGATCCAAATGACCTTGGACAAATGTTTTGATCTTTGTAAGCCATGAGTACGAAAGATTTATAAAATGGCTATATTAAGGTTTGTTTTAAGAAAGAAGTTGAATGTGATATGCTAAACAAATGGGATATAATTTTACAAAGTAAACACTCAGAAATGTTCGAAATCATAATTTTTGCTATTTCAATAACTTACTTTGTCAGGTATACACACTTTGAAAGGATTTATTCCAGATATAAGAGGAAATGTACGATGCCAGCAGCTGTCAAAAATCATTAATGAAATGGGACATTATATAATAGTTTTCTTCTTATTAATTTTTGTGTTTTAATATTTGAAATGTGGGGATATATTAATATCTCAGATGGGAAACTATAAATGCATTAATTGTTTAGAATGTTGGGTAATGTTTTGGTAACTGTCAAGTTATCAGTATTTTAAATAATATATTTTATGAGAATGATGTAATCTGTTCTATGTTATATTTTATTTTAAGGGGCACTTTTATTTCTGCATTAAAATCTAGCCCCATAATTTTTAATGTATTTTTCTAGGGTATGGAAATGCTATAGAGTTACATGCAGCTGTAGTGGTACAAAACATATGTGATTGAAATTGTTCTCAGAGTTTTCTCAAATAATAACATTTCAGGGCCACGTGTTTGCAAAATCATAATTAATAGAGAGATTTAGTTGTGTGACATTAGAGGAAAAAGCCAAAAATTTCCTCAATTTGTTGAGAACTGTAAAAGGAGTTACAACAATTTTGTCAGGAGAAGGAAAGACATTTTTAAAAGTCATATTTTATGACTTTTTTTTTAAGGCACTGAAACTATGTAATGTTAGCAAACTGTGGAGACATAAGAAAATGCTTTATAGTTGGTAACTTGGGGTTTCAGGACTTCAGTAAAGTCAGTTTTGCTTTACAGCTTGCCCAGTGAACAAGTAACTAATTGATAAGTGGAGCTCTGCCACACAAGGGAATGGCAGTATTTGTTGGTATTTAAGAGTGCATCGACCCTTGTTGTGTGCTTTGCTGGCAATTATTACTGTTTCAAGAGAGATGCCTCGAGTCAGTCCTCAAACCCATTTTCCAAACGTTTATCTCCAAAATTCCTTGTTAGCAATTCTCACACACACACCAAAAGCCAGAGAACAAAGTCACATCATGAATGTGGTCCTTGACTGTGAGGGCCACGTTATTGCAACTGCCTAGCTTAAGGTTTTATCTTATAAGCTGATTTCCTTGCAGCATACGCCAAGAACAACTTGTAGAATGCTAAACACAGGAGTGTTTGGTGCTGGCTAGTTGGTCCCACGCCCCTTTAATGTTTTGGACAAGACTCAGCCTCTATTTTAAATTTCTTCTCGGCCAGAAGTGCACTAGAAGAAAATGGTCAGTGGGTTTACCCAAATTCGGACTTCATCTACCAGAAGTATGAATGACATGAGGATGCCTCATATTTTCAGCACCTCCTCCCCATGTGGTTTTAAAGTGCTGAAAAGCAGCTCTTGGACATGCTGGCCATTGTCTACTAGCACCCCGAGGAAGACAGCACCCATGACCTGAGCTAGAAGCCATTCACAAAACCCGAGCAAGGAACCACAGTCATTGCTCAGTCCTTGAAAATCCCTCAGGAACATGTCGAACACACACACACACACACACACACACACACACACACACACACACACACATCCTGCGTGTATAGTTATCTGTGGGTGGAGGACTCCCAGGGAAGGTAAGAAAAGAGGGCAGAGAAGAAGAAAAAAATAAGTAGAAGCTTTCCCCCACTTCTAAAAATCACCCCCCCCCCATTTTTCTGAACAGAAAACGATGGAGTTCAGGGCAAAGGCATGTTTCCGGAAATGGAGATATGCCTCTCAAACCCAGAAATGATTTATGTAAAGTTAAATATTCCATGTTCGAGAACCTTGCAAAATTCAGAGTTAAGGGTGTCTGTGCTTTTTCAGGACAACGCACGCAAAGGTTAAAAACCCGATTGCGAAGCCTGTCTGGCTGTCCTCTATGCTGTAGATGAAAGGCGGGATGCAATGCACTCAGAATCTGACAAAGTATGAAGGACTCTAAGCCCAGGGGCCGTTCCCTAGCAGACAGGGTTCTTCCTGCTGTCCCTCACTCGTCCTGGTTCTGCAACATGCAGGGATTTAGCCATATGTGTGGGAGTGTGCGAGGGAGAGCAAGTCGAGGACAGAGCGCTCTCCACACGTGTAAGCCTACATCTCCCTGCTGCTTCGTAGCTTGCGTTCATTCATATGAATGCAGTGGTTAAATATTTGATCAGAGGTAGCAGAGTTACCAGGATCGGTTGTGCTTTAATGAGCACACCTTAGAAGAGTGTGCTCATAAATCTCAAGAGAGAAAAGATCCTAAGAGTGGCCCCCCATGTCTAACCCTTTCTACCCTTCCCTTCCCCCATTTTTCAGCCCCCCTTCCCCCCAAAAATAGAGGAATGCTTGCAGCAGATTGAAGAAGGATTTGAGCCGGCAGCTACAGAGACGGGGATTAGGGCCAGAGTGCAAGTTAAATTGCGCTGCATATAAAAAATGGGCGGATTGGTGTCCAGATCCAGTGGCTGGTACCACCTTCCTTTCTAAAATAAAATCTCTCTGGCATGAAGTCACCGCCTATTTCACATCCGGTTTGCGCTGGGACGTATTACTACTGTCTCGGTACAGAGAAATCTTTTGTTGTATAGCTGCAGATTGGATATTGGGAAGCAAATTTGGGTATGAAATCTCCAGTGCAGGAGCACGCAGAGTCCATGATACCTCAGACCGTGTGAGTGAGCGCGGCGCGAGGACGCCCTCCGCCCGGCGCGCCCGCGCTCGCAGACTCGCGCAGCTCCGACTCACCGCGATCCTCTCTCCCACACTTTTCTCCCGGGTCTGGAGCAATCCGGTGCCCAGAGGGGGCCCCGAGGTAAGTGAGACTTCGGACCACGATCGCCCAGAGCTTGCAACCTGCTTTTGTCCTAGCTGGAGAGGCAGAGATGTTCTAGTGGGAAAGCGAGCTGGAGCAGGACAGGAGCTGAAGCTGGGAGCAGGTAGAAACAAGGAATGTTTTCTTCTTTCAGGGTGAAAACTGCAGCCGTATAGGAGTAGATTTCTCTCTCTCTCTCTCTTCCTGCTCTCCTCTTTAAGGCAGATTAGAATGTACCCTAAGGGGTGGGTGGTGACATGTTGTTTTGATCTCTCTTTCTTCTTCTTTTCTCTTTCTCTCTTTTTTCTTTTCTTTTCTTCTTTTTTTTCTCTGTCCAAGGGGAGCTGCGGTGAGTTGGGGAGTGGCTCTGGGGGTTGCCATCAGCTAAAGTTAAGAGGTTAGGACCGAAAAACCTGTCTCTCTGCTCCATTCTAGGGAAGACTGGCTCACCCTGCTTTGAACACGTCTCCCCTTTCCAGCCACCGCAGCTGAAATGCCCTCTGGTGTAGGGGTCTCTCCCAATTCTGGAAATGAGAAGCTGAACTTACTTGCTCTGGGTGGCAGGGGAGGTGGGTAGTGGAGCATGTTTCTAGGGAGGGGAAGGATGGAGGTGGAAAGGGGGCAAGAGACAGCTTCGTGTTGCTCCCTTTCAACTGTTATGTTTGTATTCGCAAGAAACTTTCTTCCTCCACAACTGAAGTGCCATGGCAGGTTTGTTTTTCTGCAAATATGAGAAGAGTGCAAAAGCTATGGTGTCTTGTCATGGGAATCTCTTTCTCTCACCCATTCAAGACTTTCTTTCCTTATCTAGACTCAGTGGAGATTAATAGGGTTAAGAGAAGTTGTTTCCTTTTCAAAACAGATCTTAAAACATGCTTTAAAGGAAGAATTACCATTGTGCCATTTGGATGCAATATTTTAACATAATGATATTTATCCAAGTTACCCTGTCATATTCTACTGATGTGTGTCAAAACTGGTCACTGAATTAAGAGAATGCTATGAGGAAGCTCACAGTGCTTATCTCTACATAATTTCATTCTAAATGAATTCTGCTTCCCTGCTTACATGACTATCTGTGATGGTTCTTACTGATTGGAATGATCCGGGAGACTGTGGAAAGCATTTTGTTGATGTATTTAAAGGCATACATACCACATGGAACTTGAGAATGTATAATGTAAAAAAAAAACAAAAAAAAAAAAAACTGGGTTTTATAAAGCTTCCATCTATTCATGACTGACCCTACTAAGGAGTTAAGATTCAAGAAAGTGGGAAAATAAAATACATGTAATAGTTTTTCATAGTAGGACCAGGATTAATTTCAATGCATTTAACTACATGTGCTTTTTAGCCAGGTAGTGCTCAGGATTTTAAAATTTGGCTTAATAATTATGTATACACACATAATTATGTGAATGTATAACACACACATAGATATTTCTATAACTCTTCTGTTCCATACTCATTTATTCCTCCAGTATCCTCCTACCATATCCAAGTTCAACAATCAGATAATGATTGATTGCAATTTACCTAAGTGGGAATAAATATCCCCTCCTTTTCATGCAAAGCAAACCACTTAAGCTTCCATCTGTTGGAGACAAAGTGTTTTCTAGCAGCACCCTGGAAGAAATTAAAGGACGTTTACAAGATATGTATGGGTATGTTTGTGTGCATTGGTGTGTGTGTGTGTGTGTGAGAGAGAGAGAGAGAGAGAGAGAGAGAGAGAGAGAGAGAGAGAGAGAAGCACATGGCCTGCCTTTAAAGTATATCCTTTAGCTTCACAGAAACATTAGTGAGCATATTTAACAACCACAGAGGAGAAGCACGACTCTGGCATTCAACAGTGTGTTTCCAATGGTTTTTATAAAGAGGCAAATACAGTTGCTTCTGAAATCAAGGTACCTCCAGAATTCAGTGATGCATTCTGTCAACAGAGGTGTTAGCCTACTAGATCCCACTTACCCACATGCCCTCCTGTTAGAGACACCAAGTTTAAACCTTTCAGTACAGATTCTGCCTCAGGGACCTGAATCAGAAAGGTCATTTTTTTTTTTCTTTTTAGACAATAAACAGCAAAAAGAATAAATCAGCAAGTAATGGAAATGCAAAGGCTACTCTAGAAACCAACTCACACAGCTTTAGTATTGAGTAATTTTGTCACCTGAAAGCATTTCAACTTTTATAAGATAAATTAAAATACTGGTACATTTCTGAGTGGAAAGGTGGTACGGAAGGTGAGGAGTGGATGGGCCAGGTTCCATTGCTTCCAATGAGTGTCATATTCCAGTGAGGTCATTTCCTGACTTCAAAGCATTCATCGGAACTGCCTCAGTCAGCCCTAGTGGTTATAACCTGATGTTTCTTGCAAGACACATTGATCTCTACTTATTCCACTTTTCAGCTGTGCAAGCCCGTGATGAAGAAAAGTCGGGGTCTCTCTGACTGTCTTTGGGCCTGGACCCTCATTCTGAGCACACTGTCGGGAAGAAGGTGGGGGCATTTTCTTTAAAATCTGCATGACAATTTCTGTAATTTTTTTTATTTATTCCATCAGGGGGAAGAAAATTGTCCATGGATGAATTCATGACTAAGGGAATTCAGAAAACTTTACTGCAATAAAATTTCAGCTAAGACTAAAGAAGAATAGAACATGAAAATAACTTTCTTGTTTGGATGCTCACGAGAATACACTTAACAAGCTTTATCTTTAAATTTAAACTAAGAAATGTATGAATTCAACTCCTAAGTCTGAAACTGAACTTTTCAGTTTTCATTTGTAACTGAGCAAAAAATATATAGTTTCCTAATTTATGGGGAAAGTTACTAGATAGTTATAAGTTAATTTTTCAACAGGAAATGTCTAACCATTTGCAAAATCATAGAGTAACTCACAAAAGCATGGGAGTTAAAATTATTTATTTTTAGAATAAAAATAAGTTAAAATAATATTTATAACTTGAATGCCACATGACTATAAACACATGCATATTGTGTTTTAAACCATGGTTAATAAAATCAATAGAGATAGAATATACCAGATGACTGTTGTAAAATTCTAGATAAAACTTAAATTTTGTTCATCTAGTATTAATACTAAGAAGTGTTGTGAATAAATTTCAGTAAGTTGAACTAATAAATGTATTTCCTAATGATCCAATAAAGAACATGAGATTGTAATAGCAGCTATCTAAATGATCAAATATTTTATATTGTTCTCTACTTTAATAGTTCTTTTGTCTAGTCTATACTTATGCCTCATTAAAAGGTATTCAGCATATAATAAAATCCTAAACTCCTTGAAGTGTAATAGGAAGTGAATCTTTATGAATAAAAATCAGAGATATGGAATTGCCTGGAAAAGCCAAAATTTCTGAGGATTAGTTTAAAATGAGATGCTGGCTGTGTTATTTTTTAGTATTATCGCATAAACAAATATCAGAAGAACAAGATACACTTTACTCTCTGGTACTCTTAATTTCAGGAGTTAAGTGATCAGTGATTTTTGAAAAATTATATTGAGTGTTACTATTATAATGACCTGTAGATGGAGTTAGCGCACAGTGTTTTATTACAGAGTTGTTCATGTGGAATCAAAAGCAGGTTCAGTAGCTGACATTTCTCTTCAAAATGAGTATTCAGTGTAGGGCACTCTGTGTTGTTATCAGTATTTATGCCCCCCCCCCAAGCCATCTTAGTCCTTCTCCTAAAGTTCTGTGGCAGGTGTAATTTAAATAGGATATTAGATATAAGGTTGAAGATGAGACTGATTACAAAATCACAGTAAAGAAAGATTCCCATTCCAAATGGAATAAGAGGACTGGTTTTGTTTGGGAAGGGGCTGATCTCTTTGGTATTTGCGTTCCCATTCAAACAATTGCTGGCAGCAAGATTCATAAGCTAAAAGGATTTCTTGTGTTTTACGTAAGCTGTGGGAACACACGCACAGATAAAGGTAACAGATACCAGGGATTCTGAGGGTTGTATTAGCAGTCTAACCACCTTCTGATGTTTCTCTTAACTCATCACCCTTTTCTTTCCTAATTTCATTGCTTTCTCCCCAAGAGTTTTCTCTATGGAGGGTTTCCTGAATCCCTAGGTGTGTTCCCATCTCTTTGTCTTTATCAAGATGACCTTCCAGTGTCCTTGAAAGATGATGGATGGCATTTGGTTTTGTGACATTGAATTTTTACAAATATTCACTTTCAGAAAACCAATCTTGCTTTTACCTTACTGCTGTCATCTGCCAATGAGACACGCAGGAATTCACAATCTCACTGAGAACTTGATTTAAGAAAAATGAAACAGCAAGGTGTTTAATTTTGCTAAATGAGAATAAGCTCTTGATCTGTGTGACATGGATGGATTAATGTTTAATTTAATGGAATGAAAAATGGTCTTGAGGAAATAAATTCCATATATTTAGTACCATAGAGAAATTTTTCTTATAACTATCAAATTAAAACTTTACCAGAAAAGCAGTCATTGAAAGTATATAAAATTCAGTTAACGTCTATACAGTTAGAATAGGCATTCAGAACAGAAGCAGTGAAGAGTCACATTAAAGTTTATACTTTCAGTATTGAATATCTTTTCTGCATTTATCCATGAGAGAATCAGTACTAGAAAAACAAATTAACTTTGCATCTTTAAAGTGGCCATTATCTGCATTCAGTCCTTCCTTATTCCCTTCTATTGACTGCGGTTAATTTGGTGAATGGTGTTTTATTTATCTGCAAGTTTTAAATAAAATTTTATAAAATTAAGAAAAAGAGAAGTGGTCTGAATTTTGCTTATACGAAATTAATTACTTGCAAAACAGCATTTGCTTCTGAGGTGAAAATAGGTTATATTTGGCACCCCTGTCAAAAAAGTGAATTCTGGTCTAAAACACCATTATTTTGCTCACATTTATTTATTAACCATATAACTATGTACAAGTGAAACAAAAGGAATACTAAAATTTAAATATAAAGTATATAGATTTATTACCCTTTCTTAATTTTAC
Organism: Mus pahari; assembly: GCF_900095145.1. NCBI lineage: Eukaryota > Metazoa > Chordata > Mammalia > Rodentia > Muridae > Mus > Mus pahari. The sequence continues at coordinate 10,742,019 of NC_034603.1, read as the reverse complement.
ACCCTGTACCCACTTAAGCTTTTCATTCAGGGTCAGAGCTTTCACTGAGATTTGTCAGCAAGTGTAATTTTTTTTCTAAGATAGAAATTGCTTCTCTCTGAGGATTTGAAAGTGTCATGCTGGTCATTACATAATACACGATTAATTCTGCATAGATAATAGACTGGTAGATATAAGAAACACAAGTTATGGAAAGTGTCGCCCTATGAGGTTGAAAGCTAGAATAATAATACTGAGAGACTATAGCCCCAAACAGAAAGAACAGGAATGGCCGTTCCTCTACAGAAGGTTGAAAATAAAGTGTTATTCCAGAAAGTGAAAAAAACTCATTTCTGACCTCTGCTTTGCCCTTAAGTAGTTGTGTCTTAAAACACAATGCCACCTTATATCTAGAGTGCATCTTACATCAAGTTTTGGTTTTTCCCAATAGTTCTATTATGTTTAATCCCAGAAATGACTGAAGTTAAAGAAAATAAAGGTTTGAATGAATCTCCATTGTTTCATACATCTTAAGGGAAATCAATACACCCATAAAAATATAAATAAAATAATAAATGATTGATGTATCTTCCTTTACTAAATATCTTAAAAGAACATCCAAAAGTGTCAAAAGTAAAAATGTATGGAAAGGACTGGAAGGAGTTTTGATACTTAAAAATTTGCATACTAAATAAAAAAGAACCCTTGAATTCGTTGTGTAACTCACATATACATACGTAGATGATAAATAATTTAGATCAAGGTCTCCAAAATGTTTCTTGTAATATGAGTTAACAGTCTTGTTTGCTCAGAGAAGGTATGACTCTTCTAGAACTTGCTGTGCTGAGAGCTGAAGACGTAGAGTTAGAACTCATTTTCTATATTAAAACTAAAAGCCTACCACCGATGAGGCCACAGAGGAGACAAGGGCCAGAGTCACAGTGACGTTCAAACTCCCAATAGCAAGTAAAGTAAGAAACTCTGAGGAAGGTATTGAATCACAAGAGGTTTTAGTGGAAATTTGATGCTATTATTTTCTATATCCTTCCCTCAGCTATGGACAGCCCTCCCAAGATGAACTTAAAGACAACACCACTGTCTTCACAAGGATTTTGGACCGACTGCTGGACGGTTATGACAACCGTCTGAGACCAGGCTTGGGAGGTGAGTTGCACTCTCACATTCTTCTTTGAGAAAGTTTAGTATTATTAAATATTTACCTATTTATCTCTAATTTCTCTTCAAGCAGTAAATAAAAATGTTAGCGTTTTGACTGATAATTCATCATATTTTAATAGTCCACACAGTGCTAATTCGATTTACTAAGATCATTTTGTGCACATAGCTATATATAGTGATGAACAGGCACAAAATTCTCACAATGACACAAAAGAGATACATATTTTTGCAAACACTTTTTTTCTGTTTAATAAATTGATTGTACAAAAATGATAATATTCTCCCTTTCAGTATAAGATTTATTAGCTTCACCTCTTATATCTGTACTGAATTCAAAAGGGTATCTATAATTCTATGCTGGAAATACTTATTTTAGAAGATTGTGTAGCCAATCATATCTTTGTGTTATATGACCCCATATCTATGACCAAAAGTGAATAAAATAGATGGTAATATTTTAATTTTTAACCATGTATTTGAATATAATTCTCTAGTTCTCTCTAGTAAATTTTAGTGCTTCTTTAAAAATAATTAGTTGATTAATTGACTAATGAATTTGTTTGAGGGAAATTAATGTTTGATGATATATATATATACAAATATACATATATACATATATATATATATATATATATATATATGTAATAGATATACACACATGTATACTCACACAATAATCCTTGAAAAAATAACACAAACCTCATGTATTTGAGTAAAGGCAATTGAAGCCAATCAAAATATTCATCTTAAAGTAAAACAAAGCAAGGAAAGGAGCTGAAATTCCAAGTCTCACAGGAAACCAACATACCACTCTATGACTCTAAGTTCCAGCTGATTTGTCACCTCTTCAAAGCAGCAGAAGCCAATAGTAACATTTAATTAGCAGTATGAGAAGCCTCCTTTTAAGTTAGAACACATAAAGAAAACTAAGCTAAAGAACTCAAACACTGCTTTTCAAAAAAAAAAATGTTATCATGGATTTAGAATCATTCATTCATTCATTCATTCATTATTGTTCAGAAATGGGACTGGAATGAAGGACTTGGCACACGCTAGACCTATCTTACTCTTGAGTTACATTCACAGACCCCAACTAAAATTACATAGCTTGCATATTATTATTACATGTTAAGAGAAAAATATCAGAGTTTCAGACTTTTATATATATATATATATATATATATATATATATATATATATAATATTTTATACATATTTTCAATAACCAAGTATACTTTCTTATCAAGTTGAAACATTAATTTTGGTACATAATACTTCTTTAGGTTTGGTTTCAATCTTGTGTTCTTTTAACTTCTTAGGGAGAAAATATTCTAAAGTTGCTGAGTATAATATTACGTGTTATATATAAACTCTAAGAAATATGAGGAAAGCGAGTAGACACATTGAGTCTAGTGTTTAAAAAGCCACCTAGGGAGCATAGGAAGACTCATTGTCAAGAAAAATAAAAGCTTACATTTGAGACAGAGTATGAGAAAACAGATAGCATGCTCTGCTCCTAATGCAGTAATATAATGTCATTATATGTCTAAGCATCTGAATTGACTTTAAAACAATTGCTCTCGTGGCTTACATTTTAAATAAATTACAAAGATTAAGACTAAGGGACCAAGTACTCGCTGGTTGATTGATACAGAGAAAAAAGGTGAAGCCTTCTGAAAATGCTGACGAATTATATACGTTTCCTTTAGTGACTGTCCATCCTGCTCTCCCAGGTCGGTCCTTACAATAGTAGTAGAATGAACCTCATATGCCAAGCCTTCCTTCATTCTAGTTTATGAAATCATATTTGATACTTTATTTTGTGTGTATAAATATCCTCTGAAAGGTGTGCATGTGGCATTCAGTTTGAGGATTTTATATAAACACACACACACACACATTCACACACTCATACACTTGCTTTAATAATCAGTTGTGATTGTACTCTTACTGCACTCTAAGTAACAAGACATTACTGCTGATTTTCACATATATTGTTATTAACTATATATGCTTACTTTTTACTAAACAAATTCTGCGTACACTTAAACTACAGAGAGCCATATATATTGCAAATGACAAAACAGCCTAAAGTGTATATTTAATGTGAAAGTTTGAGAACTATGGTATCAGGAGATTTTTTTTAATTAAATTATTTTATTCATTTACATTACAAAAGTTGCTCCCCTGTTTCGGCTCACACACACACACACACACACACACACACACACACACACTTGCTGCCTCTCCCCATTGCCCACACACCCACCTCACCCCCTCCAGCATCCCTCTTCCCTTGGACATCAAGTATCCACAAGATTAAGCTCATCCTCTCCCACTGTGACTTTCTTAAACAAATGACTACATTAGTTTATTGGAATAATACTTTTTAATTTTTTATAATCACTTAATCTCTGAAAATAGTAAAACAGACTTGTGGTTTATTTCTATGAACAGAAATAATGTTTCATTCCATAAAGACTTGGTATACTCTTGCAAGATAACAGAAATTCAGAATCTAGAAAAATACATTTAAAAAATAATGTCTATTAATCTCTAGAGTTAATTTTGCTATTTTACATTCTTGAAAATGCTGAATTAAACAATGTGATGGTTATAAAAACAAAGGAAAACACAGGTGAAATCTTCTGTTTCTATTTTAAATGTTGGCCTAGAATATGGTGAAATCACCTTATTTTATACATTTTGATGACATTCTTAATTTTAAGATACATATATGTGATTCTTTTAGGGTTAAAACAATTTGTGTACATTTTGATGCTAATTGTAGTTAGAATATGAATTATACTTCCAAGTATTGATTTTGTAATATAGTCAGCTATGAATTTACAGAAAATGGATAACTTTGGTACTGACTGCTTAAATCAAAATGCTCTTATTTTCTTTGTGTATAAAGTATTTAATTTTATGTTTGCTATAATTTTCAGATAATTCAAGCATAATGTGGTTAGTAGTAAATTCTTTTAACAAAATGGGCTCCTCATCTATATTTTCATTATGGCTTTTTTTTTTACATAATTCATTTATTTTTAGAAAAAAATACTATGGAAAGGAAGAGCAGAATCTTTATTTTTTTTCCACTTGTTTGTTTGTTTGTTGTTTGTTTGTTTATTCACTTGACATCCTGATTGCTGCCCACCACCTCCTTTTGGTTCCCCCTCAAACAGTCCTTCCCCCATACCCTTTCCCCTTCTCCTCTGAGAAGGTGGAGGCCTCCCCTGAGTATCTCCGTTCCCTCCCATCCCACTGGCACATCATGTCTCAAGCAGATAAAGATCTTATGTGAAAATGAATTAAAAGTTTCCCCAGAGTTGGTTCATGGTTATATCTGAGATGACATACTCCTAGAAAAGGGCCCTGCTGGCTTCTTTGTTATGGTAAAACTGTGAAAAAGCAAGGAGTTCACTCCGAATGTCCTTACAGAACGATAATGAAAGTTAACATTATGTAAAGAATTCCTCCCTAAGCAGATCCTCCATGACTTATTCAGTTTTACTGTTTGAGAGTGTATACCAGCGTGGAACTAGGAATGAAATCCATGACTTCATAGATCCAGGCATTGGAAATTAACTTGAGGGTATTATAGCACTATTTTAAAAGGCTAGGGCCAAAAGTCAACCAGAGGAAGAAAAAGTAGAATTATAACATGAATAGAAATATTCTGACAGGGATTGTGGTCTTTTATTGTAAATAGGTGAACTTAAATGATTAGAACAAGTACAGCATTAAGACTTTAATGTACAAAGAACAAAAGGAAATTAAGGAGCCACTGAAATGCATACATCAAATACAAAGTAATTGTATTTGATGAGAAAACTCGAATTCAAATTATGAGTAACTAGAAAATTTATAGAATCATCAACAATTACTACATTCTTTCTCATTTATAATTTCTTGCTTCTGTGGCAAGAAAAGAAGAGAATCTTATTTGTCCACCAGGTAATTCAAAGAGTGTTGGAATAAACCAAGTTCAATTCTAGAAGTGTGACATAGAGAAGTAAAGATTGAAGATCAGAAAGAATGGGGAGATAAGAAAAGATAACTTCAAGTAGAAAGCAAACAGAGGCTAGGAGATGAGGAGTGGGAACAAAAGAAGCATCAGTATGACAGACAGGTCTAGAGACAGTTCTGAAGCAGAGGAGGCAGGGCTGGACAGAGGTAGAGACATAGAGCTTCTTGTGTCTGTAAACAGGAACACATGTGAAGTTCCCAAGGAATCCATTTTCAATTTTATTACATGTGTTAAAATGAACTATGGATGTCTGGATGTTCTCGACTTTTCCCCAACTTAGGAACTGAATAGACTTGGGTGAAATTCGATTTGACTTTATATAGGCTCCATTCCAGTTTCTGGAATTGTTAAACAATAAGCCACTGACAGAGACCTAATGCTTACTGCTGAAGAGATTCTTCAGGGGTTCTAAGAACAAACAATACCCTTCTAGGTATAGCCTTTCTTTTTTTATCCTTTCATAAAAATGGAGGAGGCCCCTTCCATTTTATTGTATGCTTCATTATCACTTTAAATCAGACTAGCATACAGCAAATGTACTGTACTGTACTGTACTATACTGTACTGTACAGGTCTTCTCACTAGCCTAAAGTCTTCTTCCTCATGTTTCTGGCAGCTGCCTTTTAAAATATGCTTTCATCTAAAAACAAATTCATTTCACTCTTTCAAAAACAAATATTCCACGTTTAAGTAGAATATGAATGAGATAGAGAACAAGGGATAAAATCTTGCTGAAGTCACAATGGCAGACAAAAGGGTCCCCACTCTCCTCTTTTTCCTTCTGGTGTCTCTTGGAAATGGTGTTAACCATTTCTAAATTTATTTTTAAATTTAATTGCAACAAAGAATGCATGGAAACATAGATAGTGCTCCATGATTTCCTCACCAAACCATGCAGCTAAGGAAAGCCAATGAAAGAGATATAAGTGAACATTTCTAATGTCACCAGCATAGGTGGCTGAGTAAAAAAGTAGTTTATAGGATTTTAGACAGACAGTGATTGTACCCCTGTTACATAGTAACAGTATTTAATTAAATATTTTTTCTTTGTACTTTCAGTATTCAGTTATTTAAATTCTTTGGTTTTGATCTTGTTTTATTTATTTTATTGCTAGAGGAAAGAAATGGTTAATAAGGGTCTAAGCAACTCATTGAGCCATTGAGAACCCTAGATACTCAAAGTGTTTTAGAAGTCTCATGTTGAAGAATTAATCTACATTTCTAGGTATATGGACTGGCTACTTTTATGTCAACTTAATGCAATCCACAGTCATTTGGAAACAGGAAACTCAATTGAAAAATGTCCCCCATTAGATTGGCATGTACCCTATATGTGGTGCATTTTCTTAATTGATGATTTAGGTAGAAGCTTCCAGGTGCTTCCATCTTAAGCAAGTGGTCTTGCATGTTGCAAGAAAATATTCAGAGCAATACATAAGGAAGCCTGACATTGAAAAACCATTGCCCCATGACTTGTGAATCTGCTATTTCTTCTAGGTTGGCCTGAACTTAGTTCTGGCTTTGATTTCTCTTGGTGAGAAACTATGATGTAGAAATGTGTGCTGAAGTAAACCATTTCTTCACTAAGCTTTGTTTGGTCATGGTGGTTATCACAGCAGTAAAAAATCTAACTAAAACAGTAAAATTAATTTATCTTTTATCATGGAGGAAGGAGAATCAGGAGTTCAAAGTCATCATGGGTGCCAAAATAAATTCAGGCAAGCTCTACTATATGACACCCTGCTTCAAAAATGAACAAAGAAGCTAAAACAAAATAATTTCCCAGTCTTGAGTTAGTCAAACCCGTATACAATTTTTTAGACTAATTGTTAACAAGAAACTAATTGATTACAAGAAACCTCAGTTTGAAAGAGCCAACTTGGCTGAAGTTCTTTGTCACTGAAAAAAAAATGTATTTGTTTCTTAGGGAATATATTTACATTTTGTTTTTTTTCCAAATATTAGAAAAGTAGAAAACTAAAAAAAAAGCAAAAGTGAGTATATTTTGTGCAATTGTTAAAAGTTTAAGTCATTAGAAATGAGGAAAATATTAAAAATTACTCTCTTTAAAATTTACTTTTATTTTAAATTAAAATTTTAATTTATGAACTTCATTTTTTAAAAGAAATCTTGCAAATAAAATAAGTATCAACACCCCAAATTAACCAGACCCAAAGACGATACATGTCAATGAGTTGTGCAGAAGTTCTTAAAGGAGATTGCTTTTCAAATTATGATACTGTTAAAGATTGGTATTTCCAGTGGTGGATAAATGCTAAAAATAGACTTGATAGTGAAGAAGTAGAATCCAATGTGAAATGTCACAGCCACAGAAGGACTATTTTAATTCTTTTAGAAATCTAATTTAGTTGCCTAATTTATAAGATAGCTGGTATCAAAAAAAAACTTTCATGATTATTTGACTTCCTGAGTAGTATTGAGATCAGAGAGAAAAATTATATTCATGTTTAACTAACATTAAAGCACTGATTTTGTATTTGTGTTTGGAAAAGTTTCAAACAGCTTATATATCTTTCACAATGTAAGTATTAGATAAAATTTAAAAGGTTATATCTATTAAAATATCAAAAAAGCAATGTAAAGGGTTCTGCTTATTTAATCTCTTCTCATTGGTGTTATATTTATTTTATAAGAAAATGATCTTGAATAGAGGATTTAATATTTCTACACTTTGAATCCTCCACTTTAAATTTATTATAGTTTTTTTTTTTTTTTTTTGGAACTTGAATGCAAGCCGTGGAACAGATGTTCAGATATTTGCAAATGCAATATCTTTCCACAGGAATAGTAGATCTAGACAGTCTGTGACATAGTTGTATTTCAAGAGAAAGACAGCTACCAAAGTCCTAAGAGAGGCGGTTCAATGAACAGAGCATCACTCTGCATCTTTACTAGTTGAGATCTCCAGTAGCCTCAAGAATCCAAATTAATTAATGGAGCTTTAAGCTAACTAAGGAGTGTTACAGCATATTTATAAACATTCTACTCTAGTCTTTCCTGTTGTGTGTCAATCATCTACATGACCAATGCCCACAAGTTTCCTCTTCGATAAAAGGAAACCACTGAGATTTGCTTCAGGTCACAAAGGCCCATCCTAGAAAACAAGAATGGGTAATTTCTTCTGCCCCTATAATTAACCTTTTCCTATCCTTTGCATTTCCCATCTTTATTCCGGTCCCATGGTGGTGTCTCTAAAATATTTTCTGTGTATTATTTCACTTTATGGTAGAATGTGAACTTTACAAATGAAAATTTACCCAATTTTCTTGAGAGAAGAGTCTGAGAGTTATGAATTACAGAGAACTACTTTGAATTTAACAGAGAGCTGGTTTCTATACTGTAGTGGGATTTTACTCAGTATTGCTATGCTGTTATCATAGATCTCAAATACTACATGGAATACCCAACCTCGAACCTTTATATAGACATGTACATATAAAAATAACTTATTTTTCCAAGACTACCATGTAAACTTTTCCCTTCAAGTGAGTACTCTCCGAGAAGATACCACTACTAAGACCATAGAAAGAAGAAAATTTTCCATGGAAATGAGGTATAAATCATGCCCAATAGTAAAATTAATCTTTCTTCCACATAGATGCTTGTATCATTTGAGGTCCCTAAACCTTAAACCATTAAATGGTCAGGAACTTGGTAGATGTCCTAACACATAACTTTACTTTATATCCAGTTTTAGTTGGCAAACACAAACAAATTAGATTGGTCCACAAATCAACCAGAGAAGAGTTTCCTTTTTTCTTTTTCCTTTTTTTTTTTTTCCTCTATGGCATTAGGAGGGTAGTAAGACTGGAAGATAAATGTTGGTCAGTGCAATAAATTGGTATTTGTGTGGGAACCCAGAATATTGTCAGCTTTTCAACAGCGCCATTTTAAACTAAGATTTTTGCATTAATTTTATGATGCTGAATGATGTTATTCATTTGGTTGTGATATCGGATTTTATAAATTAAGAGTGCATAAAAACTTTCCCAATGAATATTTCTGAATTGCTCAGTTGACAGCATTTCATTGAACATGTGGCTAATGCCCCATTAAACAAGCTGTTGTGATGGGTATTGCTAACACGTTGCCCACAACTCTCCCATCTCCCTATTATTTTTATTAGAGTCACTCTTATACTCCACTATTCAAAGAGCATCAGTTATTTTCTGGAGTTTCAAGTAGCATAATGTTACTTCTGTACCCAAAGGCTTTCCGTGGCATTAATACAAAGGTTAGCTGCTTTCTGCCATCCACTCCAATGTCGTCTCACTTACTTTAAAACATTATCTCCTACCAGGATCATCAGCATCTCCAAGCTCCAGACATGTTGATCATTTTCTTCCCTTACATAGTCATCTATCTACCCCCCCGTCTATCTCGGACCTCTCTACCAAGTCTTGCTTAAATAAATTTTCATTTATAAACCTAAGAGATGTGCTACAGAACAGAAATATTAGTGTTTTTTCTCACCATTTTATTACCGTTATATAGAATTGTGTCTAGTTAGCATACTCAAAATGACAAGTAAGTTTAATTCATACATATAACAGATGTAAATCACTTTAATTTTCATTTCAGTTCTTATTTATTCACTCATAAGCTGAAACAAAATATATTTACAAAGATGCAAGGAAGGTACTTAAAATCACATAGCTTTTCTAGAAGACAGTCAGAGTTAAAATCGGACTGAGCGTATAGCGTATAGCGTATAGCTCAGTCGAATGCAGTCATCCTAATTTTACTCTACTGCATTCCTCCCTTATGCTTCTGGCACTCATTATCCATTTGAAATATCACTTGAAAGGCTTTATTATTTCAGTCCTTTCAGTGGGGTCTTGGCATTGTTGGAAAATCTAGATCAAAAGAGATTTGTTCCCTGACAGGTGGTACAACCATTGTATATGTTTAGACACACCACTGAAATGTAGGCCTGATTAAGGACTTATATCTTAATATAAATTTATTATTTTGATTTATCATTATGTTCTCTAAATAGGTAAAAAATATTCATCATTGTAACTCCATTTTCTATGAAGTAATCATATATTTTTCCTTGAAAATATCAACATATGCATATATTTATACCTAAAACAATCATTGAATTTAAATTGCATTAACAGTGGTAAGTAATGGCTTTCATAAGGAAAAGACCTTTAGTGAAATTCTTTGAATATTTATATCTTTGAACAGTTCTTCCACTCAAGTTATTTTAATTGATTTATATTTTTCAGCCAAGTCTTTAGTTACATAAGGGTTTCCGTCATATTTGGTTTTGGCTTGGTTTTACGTATTTTTACCTATCTTATTTAAGGCTTGTGGCTGCTGATATATGCTAAGAAGAACACATTGAAACAAAATATGTTGATTCTTTTTCATTCGATCTCTAGAAAGATGCTGGTATTATCCAAGTACATATTAGTGTGGTATTAAATCAGTGAATTCTGGTATTAGAGCATATGATTTGATTTTATCTTCCTTAATTTAGATACTAAGGTAGCTAGATAAATCATATATAGATAAGTAGATAGATAGAAGATAGATAGATAGATAGATAGATAGATAGATAGATAGATAGATAGATAGATAGAAGATTGATATTACTTGTGACTTTCATTGAGGAGAAGGACCTGAGAGGAATATATTTTCTTTTTTTTTTCTTTTTTCTTTCTTTTTTTTATTATTTTCTTTATTTACATTTCAAATGCTATCCCGGAAGTTCCCTATACCCCACCCCCACCCCTGCTCCCCTACCCACCCACTCCCATTACTTGGCCCAGGCCTTCCCTTGTGCTGGGTCAATATTATCTCTACATCCTCTAGCATCCACTATCCTAGATCACTGTATATCCATCATAGATATTTGCCTCCTTATATTTTTAACTATGATTGTTTCTAAGCACACGGACAAAATAAGGTTCCCTAGCAATGCTTAAAGATCTCAACTAGAACACTTAGAGGCTTGGGTATTTCTACTTAGCCTTGGTGATGAGCTTAAAGAGGTATTAGTTTCAAGTCACCACTTCTTATCCTACACAGGGAGGTAACCATGCCACTGAGTTTTGCTGAGAGTCATTTGTAGAGATGCTCTTGCCTAAGATTTGCTGATTGGGATTATAAAAAAGAGTGACTCACAGACCTCTCAGGGCATTCCTCGTGTGCTACTTGTGAAAAGTCCATTTTGGTTAGAGAGCTTGCCTTTCCTCTGAATTTTGGCTGAGATGAAAGAAATATGGCATAAGGATAGTCACAGAAAAATGAAAATATAATTCAAATTTTGCCATTTGATATCTTCTTGAGATTTTTAAACTGGTTTAATTTTAGCCCCAAATATGATCTATTATGTTGACTTCAAACTCAACATGAAACTTATGTATGGTTTTGGAAGAGTATTCCTGAAGAACTTTGGGAAACAAACAGGACAATAGGACTGACTAATTTACTTAGATCATAGAAAAGGCAAAGAAAGAGTTCATTTTCCTGTTGAAATTGTTTTGTGCCTCTCAAGAGCTGAGAAGCAGGCTGAGCTTCACTTAATTCTGCATCTTCCCTCTCTTATTACATCATTCATCCTTCCCTGCTAATCTCTATAATCCCTCATAGGCATACTTCAGGTACTCAACTTCTGTTTCTTTCCCCTCTCCTCCTTCTTTCCCTTCCCCTTCTTTCTATCTCCTCCTCTCCCCTCCCTTCCCTTCCCTTTGTCTAGGTTTTCATCCCTCTCTTTCCCTCTCATTCCTTTCCTTTCCTCCTTTCCCCTTCTCCCTTCTCTTCTCTTCTCTTTCCTTCTTTACCACTTCCATTCTTTCTGCCTCTCTCCTCATCTATCTGTCTTCCTTTCTTTCTCTTTTTTTCTTTCCTTCTTGCCCATTTGGAGGATGAAAAGGAAAAGACTTAAGGTCAGATTTCTTAGACTGGAATATAGTAAAATGAACAAATATTACAGGCAAGTGACTGTTAAACAATAAAGTGAAGTGCCTGAAGTTTATGAATTAATATGGTTAATAAGTTTCAGACCATGGATGAAGAAGATATAATGAAATAGATTTTTAAAGTATAATTATATTCATTCATGTAAATTACTTTACAATTTTTCCTATTCTCTGTATGGCATGGGTATAATTATGCATGGCAATCAAAACCTATCAGGTATCATGTTTTATTTGCTTAGTACAATGGTCTTTATAAATATGATTTTAGACCTTCAAAATTGTTGATTATGTAGCTGGTCACCTATTAACCATCAATCTTAAAATAACAAAGGACAAAAGGTACCCTGTAAATTCTGTAAATTCTCATTTCACTCTTTCAGGCCACTTCACTGTGCATGATAATCCAAATTGGTTGATGAGTAAAAATAATCTTCCAGTCCATTTTCCTTAAACTAGCTACCTTTTGAAATTTCTGTAATAGAAGCTAAGTTGTCTTCACATATAAGAAACAGATACTAGCAACATGGGTTTGTAAGAGAGTGGCAAATGTATGCCAAAGTATAGACAAATTAGCCAGCATTCTATAAATGAGCATGCATCTCAAGAATGAAAAGTCAATGGCAAATTTTCCAAGTGTAAATTTTTTCAGGACTGTAAAATCTGTTATCTTTCTTTCTGTACATTTTCCTGATAAGATATGTCTAGTTTATTTTATCAAATAAAATACAAGTTGTAGATATAGAAGATAAGAATTAAAAGAGACACTGCTCTTGCTTTTCTAAATATGTGGCATTGATTTTCCCTTTGTTATTGTTTGTTGAAAATTGGTCACAGCAGTGTAATAAAATGTGTCTAAGTGAAGTAATCTTTATATGAACAGAATTCACATACATGAAAATGTTCTAGTGAAGTACACTGTGTAACTAAGTTTTAGTTATCATATAAAATAATGAGAGGTTTTAAATTAGAAAACAATCATAGTTAAAAATATAAGGAGGCAAATATCTATGATGGATATACAGTGATCTAGGAGGGTGAATGCTAGAGGGTGTAGAGATAATATTGTAAATGGAGAATGGGTAACAGCGCTGAGATGCACGGCTAAGCACCTGTGCCTTTCCGCTACAGCATGATAAGGCTTGAGATTAGAAGTGTAAACTTAACACACAACTTCATGTCTTCTTGTTACAAGCTCCAAAAAAACTTAAAACTGCTTTAAGAGTAAACCAGAGATTATGCTCACATGAAGAAACTTCCTGGATTGTTTTAATATCAAAGAACTATTTTTGCTCAGGCAAGAAGAATTGAAATGGTTAACTGAAGCAAGATTGCTTCCTCTAGTTGTTTTTTGTTGAATGAGAATGACATCTTTGCAATTGGAGTCTCAATTGTCCATGAATGAATTGCTGAAGGAGACAGGGTAGCTCTTGATCAACAAAAGACTTTACTGTTGCAGAGACAGGGTGATGTTTTCAGTGTCCTCACATAAAGCTAGAAATGGAAGCACACATGATAGGAGCCTGTAAGAGACTAGACTGTAATTTTTCAGAGAGTAGATGAAAATTATATAACCCCTTTTTTCTGTTCTCATTCCTCAACAAATCATTTCCTTTCACCTGGTCATGTTTTTCAAATCTTGGTAGTAACTGTGTTCCCTTTAAAAGATCTGTGTTGAGTTGTCAAGAAACTGCAAGAAATATGTATTAGTGCTTTATATATATAGGCCATCAGAGGCCACTATAATAAAATCGCATTCAACGTGTAACAGCATACTAAATTAACTCTTTCCATGCCACAATATGTAGCTCGTCTTCAAAACTGAAAATGCTTCCATATTTGTCACATTTTTTTCCTAGGGAGTAATTTGGATAATTCTGTTATGATCTAGTAACAGAAAGTAATCATTTGTAAAGCATACACTTGAGACCTTAAATAGTCCATAATGTCTGCTATGCCTTCCTCTGCACTTCCCAAGGGTAGACAACATACCTGAAAGGTTTGTCTATGTAAAAATATTTAAACTTTAGACATATTACTATGGTAACATATTTCTTTCTATAATCTAAAGTGGTTCAGCATCACTTAGGCAAGTGTGCCCATCCTTTAAGAATTCATTAAGAAGTAGCTGAGACTGACTGAAAGTCAGCCTCCCAAGATGACATATTTAGGATCTTTTCTCCTTTGAAAATATTAACTTTGAAATTCCACGTGCAAGCAGTCAGTTATCAGAACTACACAGTAGACCAATTTCAGAAATGGCTAATCGAAGCCAATAAATTTCCCATTTGGGTGTGAGTTTGTGATAGTGAGCTCTAATAGCATCTGTTGATAGACACTCACTAGCCCAATTTCCTGCTTCATCAGAGCGTGTAACTGAAGTGAAGACCGACATCTTCGTCACCAGTTTCGGACCCGTTTCAGACCACGATATGGTAAGTGACACTGAGTGTATCATTTCTTGGGTTTTGTTTAGGTATTTAAATTAAGATGTTAACTATAATTATATCATTTTCCCTTCCCTTTTCTTCCTGCATTTCCTCTTAAGCACCCTCTACTTCCTTGCTCTTACATGAAATTGTGGTCTTCTTTTCTTTAATATTGCTATATATGTCTAAGGATATCAATATAGTGCTTAGATCTTTAAGTGGGATGTGTGTGTGTGTGTGTGTGTGTGTGTGTGTGTGTGTGTGTGTGTGTGTGTGTGAGATTTGAGGACTCACCACTTGCTATTGGATAACACATTCGGGGCTCATCCTGAGAGAAGACTAATTCCCTCCCTTTCAGCACTGTTTAGTTACCTGTAGTTCTTTCTCAATAGTTAAGGCTGTGTGAGAATTATCCCCTTCCATATTACAATGACTATGGGTATTGTACTTTTTCAGGTCTTGTTTAGGCAGGTATATTGTTGAGGCATTCTGAGTGATGCTCGCCTGTCATTTCTAGTATTAACATTTCTAGTATTTTTAAAATGTGTGTTTAAAAGAAAAGTATGTGAGAAACAACTTGAAATGCCTTTGCTGGTCATAACTTGGTGTCTTTGTGGCTTTGTGTGATTACAACAAATGCATATATTTATATACATTGACAATATATTCATATCACATAATACAGAGTGGGAGGGGCAGAGGGAGGGGAGGGAAAGGGTGAAGTAGAGGGAGAAGGGGAAGGAGAGGGAGACAGACAGACACATACAGAGAGAGAGAGAGAGAGAGAGAGAGAGAGAGAGAGAGAGAGAGAGAGAGAGAGAGAGAGAGAGAGAGAGAGAGAGAGAGAGAGAGAGAGAGAGAGAGAGAGAGAGAGAGTTTATCATTCAACCATTGCAGTGTTCTGCCTTTCACCCCTTAAAGGGCTGATTTGATCTTCGTGACTTCTGTCCAGAGGACTCACCAAGGCCACCCAGCACCTCTCACTTTAGCTGTGAGACCAGGTTGACTCTGGGAGGTTATGCTTTCAGACAGTAAGCACTACTGTTACAGAGCAAGCAGGCATTTGTACCGTGACATGGCTGAGTGCTTTTTTGACTATGTATGAAAAAATGGATATCAAAATTGAATGAATCCTTTACCTTGATTAGAAAGAGAAGAATAATTGAGAGGGAGAAATACAGGACAGAGAGAGAGATGTGCTTTGTTGCAAACTGCTCATCAAATTATTTCTAACAGTGGAACTGTGGGTGTCTATCCTTCCTTTTTTTTTACAGAACATCTTCGAAAGTGTAAGAGTTGACATAAGTATAACCAAATCATTGTAATGAGGCCATTAAAACATACCACTATGAATATTTTAAATATGTATTATTATTTTCAAATGCTATTTTTATTAGTACTTAATGCAGATGTGTTTCAATTTCTTAATAGCTCAGAGAGAAATGAAATAAAAGTTGCCGATTTCTTTTCTGGTTTAAAAGGAAACTCAAGTTATTCTGTCTGTATTCTATGTGATGCATACTCAGTCTTGCCACTCTCCCCCGTTCGGTCACAGCCTTAACTACTTGCATGTTCTCATGGAGAAAACCGTGATTACTATAAGGCGATATCATCTGTGAGTTATCAAGCCTGGTTCTAGGAATAAGTCTCACCACCACTCGCAGTCTGCCTTTGAAAGCCAATGTCAAAAAAACCACAGCCATATGAAACAGATTGCTAAGCATTCTGGGTAAAAAGCAATTCTTAACGAAAAACAAACTCTCAGTGTCTCTCAGATGTCTGTGTTATTATAGGCCACCATTCATGTATGAGTATTCATGAGCCCAACAGTGGTGGCACACACCTTTAATCCCAGCACTTGGCAGGCAAAGGCAGGCAGATTTCTGAGTTCAAGGCCAGCCTGGTCTACAGAGTGAGTTCCAGGACAGCCAAGGTGACACAGAGAAAAATTACACATGCACACACACACACACACACACACACACACATGCACACACAAATATATGCTTTACACACACATACACTCACAGTCTCTCTCTCTCTCTCTCTCTCTCTCTCTCTCTCTCTCTCTCTCTCCTCAATTGTTTTTTCATTTCTACATTCATCTAAGCCTTATATTTCCACAGGGAACCAAATTGAGAAAGAATGTCTTAAGAAAGCCATTTATCATTGACACAATACCAAATTAATGTCCCCAACTTGTATTTCAATCAAGTTCCTTGACATAAAATTCAACACAACTTTTGACCCATGCAGCTTGTACAGCTTGGTGATTTTTTTTTACTGCAAATTAATGTCTTTTTTTTTATCTTAAAATGATGCCAAAAAAATTGCAAAGACAAACTTGTATTACTGATATCATAGCATGAGTGGATTGCTGCCTTGTTTAAATGGTAAAATGAATTGCTAGTTCCTTTATGATAGAGCTAGACATCTATATGCCTACTAAAAAACATGAAGCTCATGGGTCAGAGGAAGCTAAACTGTCCTTCATGAGTTCTGAATATTTTGAGGAGAAAAACAAAGGAATGCAGGGCATGGGATTAGAATAACATATTGTTGGTTTTTTTGGATTTTTTGGTTTTTTTTTTTTCTGGCTTTGATTTCTTTCTTTTCTCTTTTTTCTTTTTTATTGGATATTTTCTTTAACATTTCAAATGTTATCCCCTTTCCTGGCTTCCCCTCTGAAAAACACCCTCCCCCATGCCATTTGCCCTCCCCCCATCCCCCACTCACCAACCCACCCACTTCCACTTCCTGGCCTCGGCATTCCCCTACACTGGGGCATAGAGCCTTCACAGAACCAAGGGCCTCTCCTCCCACTAATGACAGACTAAGGCATCCTCTGCTACATATGCAACTACAGCCATGAGTCCTACCATGTGTGCTCTTTGGTTCGTGGTTTAGTCCCTGGGAGCTCTGCAGGTACTGGTTGGTTCATATTGTTGTTCCTCCTGTGGGGCTAGAAACCTCTTCAGCTCCTTAGGTCGTTTCTCTAGCTCCTCCACTGGGGACCCTTATGAGTACTTTTTAAACTTTTTTAATGATAATTCTTCCTCTTTTATTCTATCTGGCAGAATGCCTATTATGAAATGCAGTTTAAGAGGCGGTGTTAGGGAACAATGCCCAATGGAAGCTAAATCTGAAAAATAAATAAATTACCTTCAAATATTCAATAGGCCTTAATTATATTTTATCTTAAAATATATTTATATTTCTTAAGAATTTCTCTCAGCCGGGCGTGGTGGCGCACGCCTTTAATCCCAGCACTAGGGAGGCAGAGGCAGGCGGATTTCTGAGTTC
>NC_034603.1:10719916-10723852 GCF_900095145.1 Mus pahari | reverse complement strand
CAGGTTACCAAAAAAAAAAAAAAAAAAAAAAAAAAAAAAAAAAGAATGTCTTTCATATATGCAATGCATTTTGATCAAATATACTCCCGTTCCTGTCTTTCCCCTTTAAGTACTACCAAACTCACACAACAGTGTCTTAATTTCAATTTCATGTACGACCACTTTGAACCCTCAGAGTCCAATTTGTTCTGTCAATATGTTTGCAGGGCCATCCACCAGAGCACAGGCAGCCAAGCAGGGGTCAGATTTCAAATGAAAACTGTTCTCCCCATCCCCCAAGGGACATCAGTTGCCAATAGCTCTTCAGTTATAGGTCTAGAACTCCCTACATGCTGGATTTTGATTGACTGGATTTTGCTTTTGAGTTATTAGCTCAGTTTAACTGAAATTCAAAGAATCAATGAGGTTATGGTTTTGTCTTAGAATAAATGTACATAATATATATATTTAGTTATCATTATTCCTAAAGCAGTCAAAACTGCATTTCACATGATGATCTTTCTCGTTGCCTATAATTTCTGAAACAGTGTTTGACTTGTTTTGTGTTATGATCAAGTTAGGCTTTGCAAGTGATTTAAAAAATGGGTCCTGGAACTTGTACCTGATCTCTTGCAAGAGAAGATCAATTATTTAAATAGTATTATGGGAAATCAAGTATAAAAAGGAGTTTTAGACGGCAGAATGATGAGGTTATTTTCTTTTATTCTATCTTCCTTTCTTCCTTTCTTCCTTTCTTCCTTCCTTCCTTCCTTTCTCTTGCTCTTTCTTTCTTTCTTTCTTTCTTTCTTTCTTTCTTTCTTTCTTTCTTTCTAAATAAGGTTACTTTTCAAAACAGAAAAAAACCTTTGCCTATTTTTAAAGTAGAAACTGATAAAATACCCATTTAATAATAACCACATTTGCATTCATCATTACTGTTTTCAATTTTTTATATCTTATTTTATCTTCATTTCAAATCTTTCAGCTCACTGGCATTCTTATCTGCATGCTTTCAGGAAAGGAAAGTGACCCACTAGCTCACAGTATCACCTGAAACCTGGGCAGCCCATCCCTGAAGACTGCTGAGCTCCCAAGGCATCCAACTTCATCTAGAATAAAAAAAACAAAATGAGGTCAACTCCCTAAGCTTATTTTAAAAACCATTAATTGGCCATCATACAGCACATTCCCAAGGCATTAGGTTCTGTTAGAAATATCCAGGCTGCTCAAAAACACAGTCTTGCTTTCCATAGTATTTAAAAGGTATTAAGTCAAGTCACACACAGATGGTTAAAAAAAAAAAAAAAAAATGGATGAGCCGGAACACTTGAATACAATATTTATTTAGGTACAAAGTGAATGTTTTGTCCCAGATCTTGAGAATAAGGCTCATATTCTCTAGGGACCTACTCTATTAAGCAGAGAAACTTGGGAAGAATTTTTTCTTCTTGAGGTGGGAGCTGTAACTCTGAAACCTGAATAAAAATCCTACAGCAAGCCTTTGCATTTATTCAGGTGTTTTTCTTTTTCTTTTTCCCTTCAGAGTCCCATCTTCTTTATTCTCCTTCTGTCTGGCTCAACTGTGACTTGTCTCTCACTGTCTTAAGGTTCCCATTCTATAACTTTTCCAAAGTCATTGTTTCCAAATACCACTTGATTCCAAGCTATAAAGAATCCTTGTTTAGGGCTGGTGAGATGGCTCAGCAGGTAAGAGCACCCGACTGCTCATCCAAAAGTGCAGAGTTCATAATCCCAGCAACCACATGGTGGCTCACAACCATCCTTAACAAGATCTGACTCCCTCTTCTGGGGTGTCTGAGGACAGCTACAGTGTACTTATATATAATAAATAAATAAATCTTTAAAAAAAAAAAGAATCCTTGTTTTGATTGTGTTGATAAAATTAAGAAAACAAATAATAGGTATTGACTCTACATCCACAGTTACTAACACTACGGGCCTTCTACATGCTTTATTCCCACAATCTGAAGAGGGAAACATGGCTCATATTGGTCCAAATGTCCATTCTTAATCAAGCACATTGTGGTCATGGAGGCTAAAACACCTTGTAGAAGGAAACCTGGGACGCTGCCCGTTTCTACAACGTGGACAGGTTCTGAAACAGGAGAGATTGTTTCTGTTTGTGGTTGGGCAGGATTGGATTGCAGTCAACTGCTTTTGTAAAGTTTTATTTCTACTTAGCAAAAAGGGGGCTATATCTTACCCTTAGTAATGTCTGTCTGTCTGTATCTCTGTCTGCCGCTCTCTGTCTTTCTGTCTCTGTCTCTCTCTGTCTCTCTTTCTCTCTGTATGTGTGTGCTATATTTGAACAAGAATTGTCTCAAGTCGAATGGGAGTTTCATCGTCAGCCATTAGCACAGACAAATAAAGCCTAGTGGAAATATAACAAGCACACTAATGTTAGGATGTCGGAAAATTTGACATAATTTTTGGAGTCATTGCTTTTGGACATACCTTGTTGGAAATTTCAACTAAAATTTTAAGTTTAAATTGCATTCAACAGTTGACATGCTTTCGCAGACAAGCTAAATCAAAACAAAACAAACAAAACCCTCCTTATAGCTAGCAAATGAATCAAGCAGTTTGATTTCTGGGAACATTGTTTACCTGAGCATGCTTTGTATGTTGATTTACCTGTAAACATTTTCTGTAGTATAGGCCAATGTCAACTCATTCAGTTGTATGGAGAATAGCTGGCTGTAGCTAGGCAGAGAAGAATAGAGCAGTCATCAGATATCATATCCCTGTCCCAGAAGCCTGTCTATTATCCATACACAGCACATATGCACAAACTAGATATATTTTGAATGATAAGCAACTGTTCTCATGTACAATTGTCTCATTAGCCAATCCATAATCCCCCTTCATGTGTTCTTCTGCTAACACTCAAGGTTTAATAACTTCTTCCTCTGCTGAGTTTAATGAATGCTTATCATGTGTTTGCTGTGAATGAATTCCCATCATGTATCACAGTGACTTTCACTTGACACTTCCTGACATAGAGAAAAATCCAAACCACAAACATGGTAACTTGTTTGGCCTGCGTCAACAGAATGGCATCCTTTAGCTTACTTCCTTGATTATATTTCAATCATCAATCAGCCACATGGTGCATTAGAAGACCTTCACTAATGATATAACTTCATAAACCAGTAACGGTTGGTCAATGTCACACCTATGCTGGAAGGGAAAGTATGCATTCAGACTTTACCGAGCATTGTTTAAATCATAGGAAAGAGACAGGTATTTAAAACCATGCACAGAAGGCTTAAAGACAGACATTATTTGTTCTGTATGTCCTTAAGGACGACATGTATGGGATTTAAAAGCAGCTGTTTTCAGAGGGATCGGGCTTCAGAAGATTAGGAAAACATGGCATAATGTTCTGCAGCTAGACCCCTTCTGGTTTTGAGTATGCGAAGATTAATGGAGAATGTGGTAATCTTTATTTCAAACCATTGAGTTCTAAATATAGTGCCAATGTAGCAAGTCCTTCACAAGGAAGATGAATACTATCCTTTACAATTTCAGGAACTGGGAAGTCACATTGCTTGTTTTTAGATGAGCAGATGTTTGTCTCTGGGTAATGCCATAAGGAAAGCTCTGCTTATTCAGATAAATAGATTCCTGGCTGTGAATGATGATGAGGTTCACACATCTCTCATGTGATATACACAAACATGCAATCACTAACGCACACACCACACTTTGCATACTTCCCTCTCTCCCCACTCTTTAGGTAAACAAACAAACAAACAAAACAAACCCTCCAGATCAACAGTGGAAATTTAGCTTATTCCACATTTTCCTGGTCATGTTTACCATGAAGGAAAATCGAAAAGCTACATATATTATTTGTGTAAAAACAAGAAACAAAAGCCATTTCTTTTTTTTAACTTATTTTATTAGATATTTTCTTCATTTACATTTCAAATG
>NC_034603.1:10638647-10719511 GCF_900095145.1 Mus pahari | reverse complement strand
ATATTTTATTCCCTATTTTAGGGAGGAATGAAGTATCCATGTGTTGGTCTTCCTTATTTTTGATTTTCTTGTGTTTTGGAGATTGTATCTTGGATATTCTAGGTTTCTGGACTAATATCCACTTCTCAGTGAGTGCATATCAAGTGAGTTCTTTTGTGATTGGGTTACCTCACTCAAGTGGTACATTTACACAATGGAGTACAACTCAGCTATTAAAAACAATGAATTTATGAAATTCTTAGGCAAATAAAAAGCCATTTCTTTAGTCAAAGAATTTTTACATCTGTAACAGCACCATTTTGGCTTGAGTTTGAATATGAAGTTTTCAGAGAACACAGAGGGGCCTGTAAACATTATGCTTTATTTTTATGGCTGAAATTCCTTTATTTAAATATACCCCCTTTATATAAAACCTGAAAGTATGAGGTTTTTTAAAACTGTAGTATATTGTTTTTATTTTATTATTGGTGACAAAGGAGGTTTTTGTTTGAGAAAAATTTTTTCTATAAATTTTTTTTTATATATAAAACAAATTCCTTTCTTTCTTTCTTTCTTTCTTTCTTTCTTTCTTTCTTTCTTTCTTTCTTTCTTTCTTTCTATGTGTGTGCATTTCTGAATGTATGTATGTATGCATGCATGCATGTATTTATGTATGTACATGCATAAAAATTATTACAAAAGTCACCATTTATTCCTCTAACACTAAACATGTAAGTGCCACCACAAGTTTGCTTCCAAAAACATCACCTAAATGATAACAGGATTCCAATATCTTATTTTTAAGATATTTGTATGGCAAATATGTAAAACTGTAAACTCTGATCTTTTCCAAAATTATACAGGAGTATACAATAGATGTGTTTTTCCGTCAAAGTTGGAAGGATGAAAGATTAAAATTCAAAGGACCCATGACAGTGCTCCGGTTAAACAATCTTATGGCCAGTAAAATCTGGACTCCAGATACATTTTTCCACAATGGAAAGAAGTCTGTGGCCCACAACATGACCATGCCTAATAAACTCCTGCGTATCACAGAGGATGGCACACTGCTGTACACCATGAGGTAAGGACAGCTGGGGTTTCTGCAGGAAAGTATCCATACTTTTTGTTCTGTCGCAAGAAGAAAATCATCAGGGAGATGTGCCATAGTCAGGGTTTTGGTTTCCTACTTTTAAGCATTAAATTTATTCTGCCAAGCAATAATGATGCTCTAAAATATAATGCATGCATGCAGTGTCAAATAAAATGTACAAGAAGACGAGGTTAAATAATACAATGTTGCAGAGATTGTAATTCCAACCTGTTTTAATTCAGCATGAGGACCTCCATGAAGTCCATGTTATGAATTTCATATCTCCCTGCATTCCAATAAGGTACAGGTTAAAATCCTAGAAGCTATCTAATGGTATATATTTAAAGATATTTGTACAACTAAGGAAGACAAAATAAAAAGTGTGGCCAAATAAAGTTTTTTAAAATTTCCTATGGAAGTATGTATGTGAAGAAATGTACAATTTCTCAAATAGTATCCTTATCTGGAGATAATTAATTTGGCTTACTCTGAAGTCTATGTAAAATATATAATCTATATATACATATTTATATGTATAGATGATATAAAATGTTCCCAGTTTGAAATGACTGCCAAGCATAAGTATACGGTGTTTTCAGGATAGAAGAAAGGAAGTATGAAAGAACAACAACAACAAAAAATGTTAAAATTTTTTATAGAAATATGAATTTTTATGTAGTCTTTACTTGGAAATTTTGAATGGTCTATGATTTATTCTTTGATCATTTTATGAAAATACTTTTTGTTTAAATAAAATTTGGCTGCCCAGTATGAGTATTAATTGGAATCCTCTGTGCTTCCTATGTTTGGTCATTTGTTTCATTCAAATATGATGGCACATCTGCCTTCTGTCCATAACCTCACACAACCTATGCTCCAACCATTTCATTAAACTGAGATGTCCAATCCAACACTACCTGCCCCTAATTTCACCTAACACATGTAAAATTCTTTCTCTATGCACAAATCATTGAAGAAAATGGTTTTCTACTTTTATAAAATCCTGACTTTTCGTATAAAGCACAAAAGATAGCAAGGCAAGCAGAGCAGCTTCCATCACTGCCTTCAACTAAGTGCAAACACACATTGGCAGGACTGGCTAGGTCATCTTAAGAAAGACAAAAAATCTATTAAAAATATCCAGTTCTCCACAGTCTTCTGAAGACATCAGCAACAACTTTCTTCTCATAAATAGATAAATAAATAGATAAATAAACAAATAAGAATTCTCCTTTCATTAAAATATGGAAGGAGAGCATCTGCATTGACTGGGAAGATTTCTTTCACAGATGGGATCACTCATGACCCCTTGTCTTTGAGAACGCTCCATTGTTTTCAAGAATATCATCTCCCAGGGTGAGCCTACCATTAGCTTAGTGCATGTAACCTTTTAATCCTTCGCATTTCAAGTTGCACTGCATATTTATAAGGTACTGCAGCTTCAACTGTGCTGGTCATAGTACTATCCAAACTGGAGAAATCTCCTTGAAGAGAGCAAAGGGGGAAAATTCACAAGTACCACAACCTAAGCACGTGTTTCAAAATAAAGTATTTACAGAAGGAGTTTTAATAGAATCATGTGGAGCAAAAAACAAACAAAAAAAAAAAAGGACCCAAGTTTGGGTTTATTTTTGTTTTTCCTTCTTCCTGGAGAAGTTAGCAGGACATTTTTTACCTAAGGGTTTTTCTGTGTTGAATCTGAGAGGTAGGAAAAAAGAAAAGGTTTCTTTACATTCCAAGTGGTAGAGGTAATGTGTAGAGATAAATCCACATTAAACCAGGGAAATTGGCTGGATAAAAGAATCAGGACGACCTTATTGGATAAAAGAGTCAGAACCACCCAGTGAGAAGACAACAGAGAAATTCTTGCCAGGCTCTACGTTCAGTTTTGTTTTGAGAAGATAAAGGGGCCTAAGATCGGGAAAATGGACTCTGTATGATACATTTCTATGTGTTGTTATGTAATTATTTATTTGACTCTGTCTGGTTTAATTAATCAGAACAATTCTCATAGCAGGGTGGATTAGTGGGTGCTCTCTGTTATAAGAAACACCAGCAATTCTTTCTCCATCTTCAAAATCCAATCTTGTCCATTTTCACTAAGCAAACACAAAATTATAGATATCAATCATGGTAGCTCCCTCTAGTTCATTTGGTTATTGGGACTATAGCATGGGCGTGCACTTTACTTCCAACTCTTCTGTTTGCTAAGGTTAATACCATCCTACTCTAATTATCAGTATCTAATCTATAGAGCTTTTGTTTGTGTTCTGTGTTCCCTTAATTAACAAGGTTGACTGTGAGAGCTGAGTGCCCAATGCACTTGGAAGACTTCCCTATGGATGCCCATGCCTGCCCACTAAAATTTGGAAGCTGTAAGTAAATTTACTTCAAACTAGCATTATTTTTTGTCTACTAGTTTATTTATTTATTCACTTTACATCCAGATTGCTATTACCCTCCCAGTCTTCCCTCCCCCATCTCCTTTCCCTTTCTCCTCCCCTTTCTGAGAATGGGGAGGCCCCACTGGGTATCAACCTGTCCTAACACATCAAGCCACTCTTGGACTCCCCACTGAGATAAACAAGGCAGCCCAGTTAAGGTAGATGATCCACAGGCAGGTAGCAGGGTCAGGGTAAGCCCTGCTCCAGTTGTTGGGGAACCAGCATGTAGACTGAGCTGCAAATTCTCTATACATGTGAGGGGGGGCCCTAGGTCCAGGCCATGTATTCTTTTGGTTGACCGTTCAGTCTCTAGGAAGCCTCGGGGGTCCAGGTTATATGACTCTGTTGGTGTTGTAGAGTTCCTGTCCCCTCTGGGTCCTTCAATTCTTCCCCCACCTCTTCCAAAAGACTCTCTGAGTTCTGTCAAATGTTTAGCTGTGGATCACTGCATCAGTCAGCTACTTGTCGGAGGCTCTCAGAGGACAATTAGGCTAGGTTCCTGTCTTATTTTTTTGAGAGATCTATGAACTTGAGCAAGAGATTTCCAATTAGTTATGGTCTATTGGAGAGTCACAAATACAGAGAGAGCAATGTATTACAAGAATTGGCTACAAGTAGTAGGCCTTAGGTGTTTTTCTTAATTTTTTTACTTTTTAAAACATATTTTATATTTATGTATGTGTGCCTATATGTGCCTATATGTGCTGGATAATTTTCTGTAAACTTACATAAGCTAGATTTTGTGAAAGGAGAGAACCTCAATTGAGAAAATGACTCCATTATGATCTGGCTGCAAGTTGTTTTTTTGTTTGTTTGTTTTATTAGTGATTGATAGGAAGGGCCCAGCTCATTGTGTTTGATTCCATTCTTGGTCTGGTGATCATGACATATCTCATCACAGCAAGAGTAACTACCTCTAGGATACTATGTGAGTGTACCTCAGGCATCCGCGAACACCTGTGGAAGCCAGAAGAAGGCATCAAATTTACTGAAGTTGGCGTGAGCAGTGGTGATGAACTACCTGATTTCTGTGCAGGGACCTAAGCTCAGGATGCCCAGAAGTGCAGTGCATACTCTTAACCACCAAGTCATCTCTCCAGCTCCCATGTTATTGTTATTTACTAAAGTAGAAACCACGCGTTAAATCATGTAGTAGAAAAATAGTATCTAGTGGTATTTGTGGAAAAGGGAAAGGATTATTGTATCTCATAGATACTTTTTCATTCTCTTTTAAAGGGATTACAGTATTTACTTTATATTGTTCTAGAGTGTTTTTAAGAAATTATTCACAGGTGGCCAAAGACAGATGTATAAATGCTTTATCTTAATGGAGGCAGAGTGTTAAGGAGACACCTAGAAAATAATTTATTGTCATTATCACCTTAAATATTTTCCAGGTCAGTAGGACTGTCCCATGGCATTCATGAATTTATTTATGCTTTGGTTGCCATTTGATTGCATCATAGATATATCTCCATTGTGTTGACTTTCTGGATGTGTACTGCTTGATATCATCAAGGAGTACCTTTGTGTAGACAAAGGAACTTAGAGCTGTAGAGCTGGCCTCTCTGAGCTTTTCTTTCCCCTTCTATTTCTAACTATCATGCATACATAAAGTGAAGATAATGTATTTCTGGCTTCCTGCAGAGGGGTTTCAGACAAGAACTGAGTCAACTCCAGTTTACCTAACTGGCTTACTGTTCCCACTAGACAAGCAGACTGAGCAACTATTTTGGTAAAATATGATTCATAGAGGAAAAATAGTGATCGTGTAGGATGGGAGCAAGCAAAGAAAATAGCAAAGTGCCTCTATGTGCCTAGCAGCTCAGTCATGGGGAGTCATTGTTCTCTATTTATAGATCACATTCTATCCTGAAGACTCAGGATTAATAGCCTTCGAACCTGTCAGCTAAACAGGACTTTAGAGAGGACTGCCCTTTCCCACCCTTTCCTTATTTTAATGTACTCCTTACATCGTGGGCTCTTGGGTTTTTTCCTGAGTGAAAGTTACATTTCTAACCATGATGTCATTATTTATAACTTGGATGTCAAATAGTACATCAAATATATCAGGCCTTATAAGTTCCCCCAGCCCATAAAGTAACCTTAGATAGGAGAAAATGACCCACTATATTTTTCCTGAGCCAATATTAATTCAGTACCAGTATCACAATATCATCACAATGATGTCCCTAGATAATAATGTCCCTAGATAAAAATATTTTATGCCCAACTTTAATTAGGCTTCAAATATGTTCGTATTTGGTCAATGAATTACAGGTTTGTTTGGGTATTTTTGCTTTTTTTTTTTTTTTGTATTAAGTGTGGAAAGCTAAAAAAAGTGACCATGCATTTTCATATCAGATGTGTAGAGGTCACTATTGTTGATGTATGCTTAGTATTATATTTTAAACAAGGAATGTCTTTAGATCAAGTTCTTCATCACAAGACAGCATCTCTAGCACTTGTATCTGTTTTCAAGAAGATGAGGAACAGTTAGTAAAGAAAAAAAGAAACCAGTAGCTGCTTCACAAAGATCAAAGGTTTTCCTAAAGTCCTAAAATTCATCTATTTACATCTATGTATGATGAAATATGTTTTATTTTGCCTATGCTGTCAGAAAAGGTTGGGTAGAAAATATTTTCATATAGAAACATTTCCAATTGAAGGATTTGGGAGGTATTTTACAAGGAAGGAAGTAGATCTTGAGGAGAAAACAAAGAGTGTATCATACAAAAAGAATGATGTTAAAGGAAAATGGACCAGCAGCGCTCCACCTGGGTGTGTCTCTTCTGATCTTCTTGCTGTGCTTTGCTCTTCCCTTTGCCACGTTTGTGTTGCTTCCTGTCCCAGCTTTCACATCTTAGCACAGACAGCACCTCTTAAGTTCTTTCCAGGTAATTCTGGAGAGATTTGTAAATAGCACTATCTGTCCTCTTGATTCTCTTTCTAACATGTTTTATAACAGTTGTCCCTGTATTGCTATTCATTATTATTTGTGTTATGAATACTCTTTACTGTATGCAGACTACTACTTTTATAAGAGTAGGGTATATTTTATTTAACATTTTCTAGTACAGAGCATAACACAATTCAATGAATAAGAATTTATGGAATAAAGAAAAATTGTACTAACGAGCTTTAACTGCCCTTTTGCTTTTCCACATTTAAAATTCTGGGGGGATGGAGGAGGTCTGAGGAATGAAGGGAAAACCTGAAGACCTGGGCTCTTAAGCTGATAACAAGCAGCACAGCTTCATTTGACAGCTTTCCTCTTGACATCAAATCCAGAGTTAACCGTACGGCTATTTCATAACCTTAACTAGTACCTTTTGTTTTTACCATTACTTCCTAGATAATGTGATTTTTGAAACCATGTCTTCAAGCATTAGACTAAGCAATGGAAGATACTTGTCAGTTTTCTTATATTTAAGAATTATCAGTTCAAATAAACGAATGAGGTACCTTCCTTCTGTCTTCTCTTCCATAACGCACCAGCTTGCATTACAGGAGTGCGTTCCTCATTTAGGGAGATTTTTAGCAGAAGCCATGAGTACTGAGTGGTGTGAAGCTTCACTGTACTGGAGCAGAGGCCTCTATATCTCCATATACCATGGGACTTCTAAGAAATGAAGCACAAGACAGCAAAGATAACATACCAAATTTCCCTCTCCAAACACATTAGCATTCCAGAGACCACCTAACCACTGCTGCAAACAAGTATATAATACAGTAGCAGTAGATTTAATTTGCTCCAGAATGACCAGATCTTTAGAATTAGCTTCCCTGACATTTACAGACCCAGTATACTTCCTTGGCTTTTGTGCACAGAGTGGAAATTTTTCTAGAAACACACACACACACATATACACTTCAAACAGGATGGAGTAGAATGAATAGCATTGCAAGCTGCCTTCTTCCTTAGTTCTACTCCAAGTTTGCTCTCTCTATAATATGATGAAAGCATGTGGCCACTGATGCTTTTCTCTATTCATCTCTCACAAATACAGTGTGTCTATGTCTGCAAGAAAACAAAGATTTGCTCTGACCAGAAAAATATATGTTGTTGAAATACATATCCATGGACTCCAACTCCTGTACACTGTTCTCTTCTAAGAGACTTTTAAATGTTACATTTTATACCTTTATAATTGATAAAATTGTATTACTCTACACAACAGTAAAATGCTTTCCTCATTTACCCATTAAAAAAAAAAAAAACACAAGAAAAGAAAAAAATGTTTAAAAGTCCACAGGAGTGAATCTAGATTACCCATTTGCCACTTAAATTTGTCTCAGAATACATTAAATTATTTTCTCTCAATTTCCCAATACAAGTTTCTGCAAGAGATAGCTGCATGAATGGCCTTACAAAGGGTGATGGGGCAGACAGGTTGCCAACATATTATGGAGAGCAAGATCTCAGTTTTTCTGCTTCACTCAGTTCAGAGTCTAGTGATCTTCCAAGTTTTGATTCAAAGGCAGTATTTGTTTATGTAAGGAACCTCATCTTCATGTAAAGGCAACCATAATTTAAAATCTTATAATATTTTATCTTGGCCAAATACATACTTGTACACTATTCTTAAGCCTGGGTTTGAGAGTTATATTGAACAGAATAGATTAAGAATTCAATGAGCTCTAAACAATTTTATCTTTTTAGGGGGGCTTCTCCAAAACATAATTGAAATTATACTTCATAACTGTTGGTATAAAGATGACTACAGGCCAGGTTAGGTTATATTGATCTTAGATTTTAAATAAATTAAAACATTTTCATGGCCTTCTGAAAGTGTTTTGGTCCCTGGGCAGGATGCCAAATGTAACTAATGGACAAGTTGGCCACTGGCCAGTGTCTCAAGCTTCTATCATAAGGACAACCTTTGCTACCATGCCCTCCCGTCAAATAATCCAAAGCAGCTAGCTTTTCCTCCTATGATACCCCTTAAATTATTAAAATCATTGTGTATTTAAAAAGGGACAGCATCTCAGCCCATGTGAAGTGGGTATTCTGGTACTAGAAAACAGAAATACTGTGAAATCTTCTCTTTCCTTCTTCCCTCTTCTTTTCCTCCTTCCATCTATCCTGTTCTTCTACCCTCACTTCCGGCATTTCTTCCTTTCTGTCCACTTGTCTGTAATGTCAATGGATTAAGGATTCATGAGCCAGAACCTCATATGGAAGATTTGTTGACTAATAGTGACTTGGCAAATGAAAATGAGTGAGAAAAAAGGGTCTATAAAATAACTTCTCACGCCAATATTTTTAAATACAGTCAATTTAAAAGGTTGCCAATATAATTCTCTTGTCCAAATGTTCTGCAGCAACATTTCTGGTGTTAGTTTTCCACTTAATGTAAGCATTCCATGGCTCAACTTCCTGTGGTTCCAGAATTGTTGCTAATCTTACATTAGCTCTCCTGTTTCCTACTATGGCCACACTAATCTTCTTCGATTGAGACACTCCTTTGCCTGAAATAAAGATGAATAAATAATCAATAACAAAAACATATCTATTGAACAAACTCTTTCTCATGACCTCTGTTTGTGTTGACTCTGAGCCTTTCTAGGTCCTTTTCCAAATCTCAAATTGAGCCCTCCCTCTGTCTATTCAACCAGTAATGTATACTTTATCTCACTCTGTGGAATTACATCTTTATTTGCCTGTCTATTAATAACTCCTTTACATAAAGATTGTTTGTCACATAAAGTCACCCACCTTGTATATGGCTCTTTTTGTATTACAAGCACAATGCTGTATACTTTTTATGAGCTGAACATGCTAAAATTGAACAAATTACTGAAAAAATTTCAAAACTATGTATATCTATATTACCAAGCAACTGAGTATGAGCTTTCATTTCTAGCTTGCCATCTGCAACAATGTGGAAAGAAATATGAAGATGATGGAACAATCAGCTCATTAGGAGAATCATAGAGGCAGATGCATATGGGTACTATTTTCTCTTTTTAATCTCAGATGCTTATACAAGAGCAGAAGTTGTCTATGAGTGGACCAGAGAGCCAGCCCGCTCAGTGGTTGTGGCAGAAGATGGATCACGTTTAAACCAGTATGACCTTCTTGGACAAACAGTTGACTCTGGAATTGTTCAGTCCAGTACTGGTAAGTTCCATTTGATTATTTTGAAAACAATGGAAGGAAGAGGAAAATGTGTTGCGAGAATTTAAGAACTCTTTGATTCCCTTAGTGACAGAGAGGTAAGAAAAGGGAATGAGAAAATTGTCCAGAGCTATACCTGTCATTCACTATCTTCTGGCTTCTCTTTATCTGCACAATAAGAATCTAGTTCTATAAGATCATGGCAGCCTGGGATATAAGCAGAAAATTGGGTTATAAACTGAACGATGAAAGTTTGTATGAATTCATTATACCTTCAGTTTACCAGTAGAATGTAGTAACTCTGTAGTATGTTGGGAATAATCAATCAAAACCATGCAAGTCTTTGCAGTCAATATCATTATAAAAATATTAGCCATTTTGTGACCTGTAGGTCCCACTTATTGCCACACATCAACAGATTGTACATAAATACACACATTAATCACTAACTGTAGAACACACACACACACACACACACACATGCATGCACACACACACACACATACACACACACACACACACACGCACACAAACATACACACACGTGCGCCAATTTGCTTTTTTTTCCTGTAACTAAGACTATCCCACAGCTTAAGCCAAAGGAGGTATACACACTACTTAGTCTTCCATTTTTTAATTAAAAGTAGATAATGTGTGATTCTTTTTAGTGTTAAAAACAACTCTAGTCGTACTTTCAAACAACATGAGACAGTACTACTAAACTGTACATGGAGGTTCTGAGGTTATGGCAAAGTGTTATACAAAGGCCCCCAATTTATACAAGGGATTGTTTTGTATTATTTGAAATCTGATAATGGAAACAAAATAATTATAAATAAATCTGAGACACAACAAATCAGAAAGTTTATGCTTCTCCTCAAAGCTATGTATTTTAAATGTGCACAATTCCTAAAATATTTTCAAGAGCTAATAATTATGTTTTAGCACATCTTACAGAATTTAAAATTATTTAACACACTTTAATTTGTGATTTTTAAAGATAGTGATCCACTCATGTACATGAAGAATGATGCTAATTTTCTCAGAAAACAAACAAACAAACAAACAAACAGCAATATCAACAAAGTTCTGTTTTCGGATTTTATCTTGGGACCTTAAGAATATTAACATTTTCTCTCACAGCCAGCTATTGGATGGAACACAGGGTCCCCAATGGAGAAGCTAGAGAAAGTACCCAAGGAACTGAAGGGGGCTGCAACCCTGTAGGTGGAACAACAATATGAACTAACCAGTACCCCCTGAGCTTGTGTCTCTAGCTGCATATGTAGCAGAAGATGGCCTAATCGGCCATCACTGGGAATAGAGGCCCCTTGGTCTTGCAAACTTTATATGACCCAGCACAGGGGAAGGCCTGGGCCAAGTTGTGGGAGTGGGTGGGTAGGGGAGCAGGGGCGGGGGGGGTATAGGGAACTTTCAGGATAGCATTTGAAATGTAAATAAAGAAAATAAAGAAAATTTTAAAAAAGAATATTAACATTTTCAAGTAATTGATCAGCCACTTAAGTTTTACATATGATGTCTCTTTTTCTTGTTTAAAAACACCCATTCCATTTTTAGGAGCATAAATAGTTCTGCTTCTTGTTCTATAAGATGGAGAGGCTCTTCCTCAGCTTTGCCTTTACTAGCACAGGGGAGAGCCTGTCACTTTACCATGAGAAAGATGTGGATCAACATCCTGGTCCTGTTACTTACAAGCCTGGGGATGTTGGATCAGTTCTTTATCCAGACAGAAATCTATGTTTCATCTAAGGAGACAGAAATAGCAAACTTTTCATTAAAGGCAAGATAGTGACTGGAGATGAAGCTCAATATGAGATCCTTTGCATAGCATGAGTAAGTGTCTGTGTCTATTATTATACCTAAAATGATACCTAGAAATACGATTGAAGCTCTAGTTAAAACACTGAGGAATATCACACAATTGTTGCTCAAATTATTGCACAATTACTGTCACTCTAGTTCTAAAGTCTTTTTTTTTTAAATCTTACAATATGTGCTGAAAAAAGATACCTAAATATGCTCTGTTTACTTCTTTAAAATGAGCATTATGATAAGTCGGGTATCGTGACAGTCACTGGAGTTTCAATGATGCCACAGCACAGACCTTGCTCTCATGGAAGGTGAAGTCCAGAGTGGATGAAAATATAAACTATAATTATCAAAATGGGTGCTAAGTGCTGTGTGAATGCTTTCATGAGGGCAAAGAGCATGCCTATTTTCTTTATCCCTATTATTTTCTATAGTAGCTGTTCCAGAGAAGGCATTGAATAAGTATATTGTGCAAATAAGAAAAAAAAATGTAGCATAGGAGGGAAAGATATAGTTAGGCTGAGTTCCAGTGCTCAGTCATGTTTTATTTCCATGGTATCTGGAAAAAAAAAACTTCCATTAACTATATGTTCAATAACATGTTATAAGTTGACTAAAGGTTGATTTCCCTGGTCAGTGAGATTAGATGTCTACCATTCTATCTTTACATTATACATCTAAATAAGATTTAGGATAATATGTATGGTCACATATGCTCTTAGATTTTTAGCTTCATAATATTCCAGGAAATACGAGAGTAAAGCCCAGGAAACCAACCATGATGTTTAACAAACATTTGAGAAAGCCAATTCTAAAACGACTTGAAATGCAAATTTGCCAAATAATACCCCCTTTCTTCCTTACATTCTCCTAAATTTTACTCTGAATTATATCAGGAATATTGTTACTTTTAATTTATAATCTTCCCTCAAGTTATATAATCTCTAAGGATATTACAGTTCTTCTATATTTTTATTTGATATGCTTAGTAGATATGCACTTGGTGTCTAGACTTTCAATCCCCATTAAGATATGGGCTTTTCTCTTTTGTTATTCTCTCATTTTTAAATTATTATAATTTGATTCTGATACTGCTGTCACTTCTGTCACTTATTTGAATGTTTTATGCCAACGCTCTTTAGATTTTATTTAATTTAACATGCTTTTAAAACAGTAGAAGCCCTTTTGTTCTTTCACAATCACTCAGAAAAATATGTTGTTTATAATATGTATAATGTCAAATAATATTTCCCAGAACCATATTCGTTACACACTCTTCACAAAAATGTCACAGTGCAAATAACAAAAGATGATGGAA
The DNA here is from genome assembly GCF_900095145.1 of Mus pahari. Lineage (NCBI taxonomy): Eukaryota > Metazoa > Chordata > Mammalia > Rodentia > Muridae > Mus > Mus pahari. The sequence goes on along the minus strand of NC_034603.1, from coordinate 10,706,726 downwards.
TATGTGTAGATACTCATCTTCCTGACATTTTATGAAAGATGGGGTATTTTTTCCTTTAAACTGATGACATTTTTCAAATCACAATAGAATGATTTGTGAAGAATAATAAAGCGTACCCCTGGGATGGTGAAACAGCATTGGCGCATAGGCTATATTTTAGCAAAAGTCTAAGAAAATTGAGTTTTTATCATATTGGGATCACTTGTTTTCTTTCTATTGACCTTAAAGTCATTACCAACAATATACAATAATATATTTTAGAGATTTTAAAATAAAACATAATTTTATTAATGAGTATAAAGAACAGTTCTAATTAATGTACAAAGTACTTGTACATATTTAGTAAATGGTAGTTGTCATTAATACCCAATCATGGTAGATGCAGGAATGGTTTTCTTTTGTAACACTGATAGTATTTCTTTGGCAAATACATTTTAGACTTTTTTATGGAGTGTCCTGTTAGAGCAGTTATCTTTCAGCCACATAGTGTTTTACTATTGTACAGACAAGAAAACTCAGATGAAGAAAAGTCTACTTGAGGCGCTCAAGGCTATACAACAAGAAAATAGATCTAAGTATTAGACTCAAATAAACTCATTTTCTTTAGCAGCTAATAAAATTTCCCCTTAGGACATTTCTTGCTACCCTGCTGAGGACCTGGAGTTTGGGCTATTCACAATTCATTCATGAACAAAATGTTAGCAACAGAAGCCATATAGAGTTTGCTTGGCCAAGGTACTACTAAGCTGATGTATGGAAGAACATGAGCCTGTATTGCAAGTTAAGTTTGTGTTGTAGAAATCCTTGACTGCAGGGAAGAGTTTGTTCTCTACTGTGTGTAATGCAGACCATTTTCATCCTCATCCCAGGAAAGGAAAGATCATCTGATGTTGTTATCTGGCAGTTGTGTTACTAGGTGCCTAGCTGCACAAACTCAGCAGCTTTTTATTCAAACATTCCAAAGAAATTTGAAAACATAAGTTGATAACAGAGAAAGAACTAATGCGGCTAGAACTGGGAAACAAAAAGTTCTTAGAGTCTGTTTCTCCATTAACAAGACTACAGTTTTACAGAGAGAATGAAATGGAAATATTTACATGATAATTTGCTAATGATAATCATAGCGAAGCTGTCAGAACAGTGTATGATTTCCTTCTGGGAGGTAAGTCCCTCCTCCTTTAAACCAGAGTGTTCGTAGTGCTTCTCCCTTCTAGTATAGAATTATTGAAGACATTTAATTCCTAGGGCTCTTCCTTTAGGGTTCCTGTTCCAGGTTAAGTCAAGAGATATAGCTAAATAATAAACAATTCACAAGACAGACTTTAGCCATGAGCAATTGTTGAGTCCAAATGTCAACTGTACGTGTGAGAGACTTTGGTATAATGGGTATATATGTTAGGTTTCTGCTGCTATGAAAAAACAAGTACTTGAGGGAAACATTTAAAAAGGAAAAAAGTGTGCCTTGGCTCAGGAGTTTTCATAGCCAAGTCCATGATTGGATGATTTCATGGGTTTAGGGTTATGTGGCATAAAAGAAGTTAAGGCACTAAGCCTGAGGCAGACCAAGTCTTCTGATCTTACGAAACTAGGAGTCTTAAAACAATGTTTACTAGAGTTAAATGCCAGTCCAAGGCAGAAGACTTGAAACTCCCAGGAATTTAGTGTAAGTTCATCTTCAAGGACTGCAGAAGCAGCGGTCCAGTGCCCATAAGCCAGGACAGCAGTGAAATAACTGGCAGTGTTGTTCATATTCCTATACTTTGGCTTCCACCTTCTTGGTCACTAACTTGGTTAATCTACATTCAGAGAAGATCAAATGACTTTACCCCTTAGTTCCCTGAGTCATTTCCCACCTCCAGAGAAATACCCTTGTTGAGACATCTAGAAGTGTGCTGTACAAATCCACTCAAGTTACCCTGGAAACCAATTCTAGCTTTGTTTGTTGGGCTCACTGAATCTACTGCATCGCATTCAGATTCAATCTGGAAATATAAGGTCAGCTTTACCCCTTATGTATATGATAGAGCAATGGAAGAAGGAAGGAAGAATTAGAAGATTTTAATACCTCCATGTCATCCCCAGAGACAAGTTGATGTGTATTTAAAAATGTTGCTTTTCTTTGTTGGACAAAGGCCTTTCCCTCCAGGTTATAGGTGACATGTGGAAACAAGATGTGTCTAAGCTCTAGAACTTTGTTGCCTTTGATAACCTAAGGAATAACTACTTTTTAAGGGCACATTTTTCAACCTCATTGTGCTTTGCGTCCTCTAGGAGAATATGTGGTTATGACGACTCACTTCCACTTGAAGAGAAAAATTGGCTACTTTGTTATTCAAACATATCTGCCGTGCATAATGACCGTTATTCTCTCGCAAGTCTCCTTCTGGCTCAACCGAGAGTCAGTACCAGCGAGAACTGTCTTCGGTAAGTGCTACTCAATATGCAGGTGGGCAGGTGTAGAGGGTACTTATTTCATGATTGTGACATAGCAGGGAGGATGGAAAAAAGTTAAATATGTGTTAAATCTGAACTTAGTAGAAGAAAAGCGTTTGAAGACTTACCATTTTCACTAGGAAACTTATAAGACTTACATTTTCACTTTTTAAGACTAAAGTCTTTATGTAGAAAACTGTTTGGTTAATACAAATAGAAGTCTTAATAAAATATAATTTTAAATTTTGGCATAAAAGTGAGGCAGATATTAAAAGCACTTACTAGATTAAAAATACAACAACCTAAAACTTTAAATCCTACATAGTATATGATTTTTTAAAGAATCTTTAAAAAATAGCAACAGACTACTTTCTTGTATTGGAGAAACCAAAATTTTCTTAAGAAGAGGTCATTAGTGATCCTAGCCCTAGACAGTTATCTCCTTTTACCTCACAAATGCACTCCTGAAGAGTTTGAAACAGACTCTTTCCTATTAGAATCTCTAAAGTAATCCCAACATTCCAAGTTAAAGCTATGTAATGGAGAAAGACTTGAATAGTGAACACCTTGTCTAATGTGAAAATGAATCTACTAATTCATTATATTAGAGTTCACATCCTGTAGAAAGGAGGGTTTCATGATGGAATCCTAGGGGCACCATCATAATCGTACTTTTTAGACTAATGAAAGCAAGACTTGCAACAGCAAATTTATCAATTCATATAACCAATGACATTTTATTTGAAATACACCGAGTTATGGCTGTGTTCTGGAAATAAAATGAAGTAGCAAACTGCTTGCACATCCATGAGATGTATGGTTGAATTGGAAATTTTAATGATCATAAAATTATAAAATAACTATAAAGAATAGTTATTATGTGATTTTATACCAGCCATTTTAAATTTGATTCCCCATATTATATTATTTAAACCTAAAATTTAGACAGTATTATTATGAATATCATATTAACTTGAAACCAAATGAACATAAAGGTAATTATGTTAATTATTCACCTCAAGTTAGGAGCTACTAGGTGAGGTGTTGTGGAGTCAAGATGAGATATGAGCTCCAGATGCCTTGAAATTAATGGTTGCACAGAGCTACCACCTCTGCTTCATCCTGATGCATTAAGCTGGCACATATTGGGTTCACTATGGTCCATGTCATTCACTTAGAAGTAATAGCCACATGTCTATTGCTGGAAGACATGTTCAACCAGATTTCTTCTACAAATAATTACTATCTACTTGCTGCGTTGAAGTTCGCATGTTCCACACTGAAAAAAAAAAAAAAACCTTTTAATGTTTACAATCTATTCATATGTAGAGATTCTGACACCCCTAACATCCACAGTGTGCAAGAGTTCTCTTAAAAAGAAATACAGATTGCCACATCTGCTCCACAGTGTCTTGTCTTCTGAACTTGGCAAATGCTTCCATGTTGAAAATCACATAATCTGTTCTCTGATCGTCTGACAACAGTTTAAGCACACAACTAAATTAACCTGCAAAACGATTTGCAGCTGCAGAGTAAACGAGCAGTTCATTCAGGTTCATTTTTCTTTGTAGCCATTTGTCAATGCTAACAACCATTCAATCCACTAAATACAGACCTCTTGAGAGATGTTGGCCTCTGCATGGGCATCTCATCTGAGCCCTTATTTTACCAAGAAATAAACATTGAACTAAATACATGATATAGTTCAGGTTTTGTGTTTTGTTCTATTTCAAAAGAATGTACCAGCATTTTGTCTCATGACAACTTTTTCCTCTCTTGCAACAGCCAAGTCTACCCTTTCTATTTGGAAATTCGCCAAAGCGTTTCAGTGTTTTATGAGTCCAAAAACATTGCTTGTAACATTTTCAATGATCTTATATCACAATCGACCAAAGACCTTTTGGTAAACATAACCATATAAGTGTAACCTCAGCTATAGCCAGTACTTTTGTGTACAACGTCATGTATTTATAGTGCTTGAGTTTGACAAAAATCACAAATACATTTTTCTAGCCCTTTAGCCTTTTAACATTTATTCAGTACATGATTCTATTCTTTTTAGCCTGAGCTTAGCACATTCCTCTGAGTTCCATGAATGCCTAAGCAGGTCACTAGTATGTAAAGAAATACCAAAAGAGAAAAACAGCGACAATAGACTTATAACAGTTTGTTAAAAAGCAATGCAGAATGCAGGAAAGCTGAAGTCTACTCTATGACTTGAAAAGATGATCTTTTTCTCTTCTCATTCTCTCATTTATTTCCAGGCAATGCCATGTAAATTTTCTGCTTAAAAACGCTCAAGATTTAGGTTTAAATTTACCCAGTAACAACTATATAATTTTGTTCTATTTAATTAATTTGTCTGAGCTCCTATTTCCAGTTTAATCTACACACAAAGAAGGAAAACCAATGTTTAAGCTGATCACATAGGAAAGATAAAATATGTAAATTATCACACCTAACCTTTGAAGTTTAACAGTCATAGAACGCAGTTTTGTTACTTTCTGGTTTTTGGTAGGGGGTTCAAATCATAAATACACGTGCAGACACATATATGCACATACATATACCTTAAGCTACTCTTTACTAGTCTTAGTTTACACAGTTTGGGGGTAAGATCATTAGTTTCCAGATAGATTACTTTTGATATTTGCTTATATACATAAACTGAAATTCAGAAAACTGGAGTTTATGGTAGTAGTAATATATAATAAAGAACACAGGCATTTTTCTACATAGTCATTAAGTTGCCATTAACCATTAGACTGAGAATTAAGTATTTTTATTATATTATCCTTTTTAATACTCTCAATAACTTCGTGTTTTAGAGTTAATAAAATCAATTAGTAAGGAAGAAATTAAAAGCAACAATACAAAAGCCTAAGATTGTGGGGAAAATTTTCCCAAGGTCATTTCCCAAGGTATAGTTCAGCAATTATAGAGCTGGGATTTGGAATTGGGCTGTTCTGTTCCCCAATTACTGACTTTTAATTACCTTGCTATCTGCTCTAGTTGATATTGATATGTAAATCTGGGAGCAGTTCACTAGTTAATATTCTTTAGGTTGGTTATATAATAAGGAACTGGCCCCAGTATTTTCAGAACCCAATGCCATCCAAATCTTAAAATTAACATTTCTTACAGTCCTGGGCATATGCCATGAATATCATTTAATAAATATTCTACTGTATTTCTTCTTAATCATTTCACTATCTAGTGTAGTTAAAAGACTATCTACCTTGATATTCCTGGAAGACCTAAGAACATTGGTTGGTTTAAAGCAGCTTACAAAAATTTTCCAACAGCTGCATAGCACAGCTGATTTTCTAAAACTACCAACAGGAGGAATTAGTCCTCACTTCAGCATCATAGATTGTCAGCTCCTTCCTCGGGAATGCATTAGTTCTCATCTTTAGATTATTAGATGTAATCCTCACAATAATGGTTTAGTGACTGTACAAAGGTTGTCCTTTCTGAGAGTTTCACTGATGGTATGGGCCATGAGGGGATAAAGATGAAATCAGCCATTTTGCAGAAACAGTGGCTAAGGTCTGTGAATTCACTTACCGGTGTACTAAATATTCGGTCGAGTCCTTAGAATAGCTCAAGGATGCTCTGTGGTGATCTCTCACTCTTCCTGGCAGAATTGCTTTGAACTATTTTTAAACATTTGCAATTTTTTTCCAAAGAAATCTCACAGCATTAAACTCAGTATATGGTACCAATACAGTGTGTTCCATATGGTAGTTCATACAACAGGAAAGATAACATTGTCCACATTCTATCTCATAAAAATATCTAAATAAAATAGAACCAACTTACAATGTGTTTTTACTGTGAATATGGGTCGCTTAAATCCCTACAGAATAGGGAAAATGAGACAACACAGAACAAAGATAAAATCATGGACACTTGAATCAAACAAGTTTTACCCCATAGTCATTTGATTTTAAGCAAAGTATGTAAATTCTATATGCAAGTATATGTGCATGCCATTTTGCACAGTAAGTTTTATGTAACTTGCTATGCATTTATTCATACACATGCTGCTTCCAGGAAATGGGTGAATTCTTTTGAACGAGAAGTAGTATGTGAAAAATGCTATAAATGTGGTAAATGATCATTCCCCAAGTTGTTACTTATCTTTCTGCTTCCAAAGACTAATTGAATTTCATATTTCTTCATGTGGGACAAAGACTATTAAACAGCACTATCACTATTTCTGAGTACCACAGATATTATATATCTAAGATATATATGTCAAGAGTTGGGTGCACTGAATAATATCATTCCCTATCCTATATTGGATATGCATACAAGATGGCTATTTAATGAAGTTTACTGTTTTAGTAACATATTCTGAATTAGCAGAGTAGTCTCTCTCTTCTGAATGACCCGAAAAACTGCTGTGCAAACTATATTGAGGCCATATCCCGACTCCACCATCACAATCAAAATAGGATGAATTCAGATGTGAATATGATGCTTTTGGCTCCCCTTGGATCAAGGGAACAAGTGCAGGTCTGCTGTAATAAAATTTTCTGTGGTCAACCAACATATTTACTTAATTTCTCTCCTTTTAGGAGTGACAACTGTTCTGACCATGACAACCTTGAGTATCAGTGCCAGAAATTCCCTCCCGAAGGTGGCTTATGCAACGGCTATGGACTGGTTTATTGCAGTATGCTATGCCTTTGTTTTCTCAGCTCTGATTGAGTTTGCCACAGTAAACTATTTCACCAAGAGAGGGTATGCGTGGGATGGCAAAAGCGTGGTTCCAGAAAAGGTAAACACTACAAAGGCACTTTATTATATGAGGATTCTGAGACCTTAAGCTTTTTAGATGTAATAAGTTGGTTTGTGGAATTAGATGCAAGAAAGTAGTGGTAGGGACTCCTTTCTTACTCTCTTAGGCTGTAAATGATAAAGTACAGTGGATTGTTTTGTTTTTGTTCATAGCAGAGGTTGTTTGGGTAAATTGATTTGCAGGTAGTGAAAAGAGGAAAGAAGGAGGGACATTCAAAGGTGAAATTTTCTATTCAAATATGCCTTCTCTGTTTGTTTTAAGTACCTGTTATCAGATGCAAACGAAAACTATAATTTTCCTATTCTGGTATAAATTCTGTAGCAAAAACAGCATACTCCTTGGACTGCTTTCCCAAGGTTATTTTCATGTTTTAGTTGGGTTATATTTGAAAAATTAACTACCATCGGCTTTCATTCCAGTCAAGAAAAGGTATACCTTCCAAGTCCCCAAACAGACATCCCCTTAATATATTATGTGCGAACATAATGGGAACCACTATCCTATAGCTGCTTCCATATGAACATGTTGTAATGCACAGATGTGAGTCACACAGATAACCTAACAAGTTCTAGTAGCCTTAATTTAAAATTATAAACAACCAGGTACATTGGCACACATGTCTTCAATTCTAGCACTTGAGTGGCAGAAGCAGGTAGATCTTCATGAGTTTGAGACTAACCAAGGCTCTATAGTCATACCCTAGCTCAGAAAAGCAATAATAATAACAATGATAATAATATCAACAATAATGATAATCCATGAACAAAGTATAAATAAACCCTAATCAAAATGATGACTATACTTTATTCTAATATATGTAGTACAGAAAAACTAGCAGTTTAATAGTTGTAACCCATCAAGGAGTTACACTATATTCTGTATGTATATCAATCATCAAAATCCCATGCATATTTTTTCTTATAGTACACCTTTAGTTAGTCTACATTTAAAGTGCTCAATACCTAAACATGAATAATGGAAAACGTGTGAGCTCGCATAACTCTGAAAAAGAACAATTACTTAGGAAAATCTACTGATGGATGGCCTACAAAGTGGCCTGAATACTTGTTGATGATTCTGAATTTGAACCTGGACTGGTCCCTTTCATGTAACCTGGCCTCACTCACACAATTGCGGTTAACTGAAGTTTGCACAAAAGCTGAGAAATTTTTGGTGGCCTCACATATCTTAGTCCTCTACTGGCTGCCAGGGAGTCTAACAGTGAACCCAAGCTCAAGCCATTCCCTAGTCTGCCCTAGGCTTCTCTTCTTGTCCAGAGTACTGTTTCTAGAAGGTGAAATCCGAGGCTGAAAAGTGTTTTGAGTTCCGTATCCTAAGCTTATGTAACATAGCTATTACTCTGAGTCTGTTTTGCATTCAACCAGTGAAGAAACATATTCTACCTCTTGATCCGAAAGGTTACAAAACATCATCTGGCTTTTCAAATGATCATAGTGCGTTAGTCATAAATTACAGATTTTAGATTTTTAAATCAAGAAAAAGAGTTTTTGCAGCAAGTGCTGTTTTGCTCGGAAACATCATTTTGTTTCTCACTGTATGCTAAATAAGTTATTTTTTTTCCTCCAGCCAAAGAAAGTGAAGGATCCTCTCATTAAGAAAAACAACACATATGCTCCTACAGCAACCAGCTATACCCCTAACTTAGCCAGGGGTGACCCCGGCTTGGCAACTATTGCTAAAAGCGCGACCATAGAACCGAAAGAAGTCAAGCCTGAGACAAAACCACCAGAACCCAAGAAAACCTTTAACAGCGTCAGCAAAATCGACCGACTGTCAAGAATAGCCTTTCCGCTGCTATTTGGAATCTTTAACTTAGTCTATTGGGCCACGTATTTAAACAGAGAGCCTCAGCTAAAAGCCCCCACGCCCCATCAATAGGTTCTTTTAGTCGTATTCTGTTGTTCTGTCCTCTGCACCGAGAATTGCTTTCTGTTCTCAATGCAGTGATTCCTATCTGCTTTACTGCCTCTGTCCTAAAGAATTTGAAGGTTTCCTTATTTCCATATTTCATATAAGAACAAGAGACCCCCTGTCTGACAGTCCAGAGCAGAGCAGAGTATTCAGCTCGGGGACAGGATTCTGAGAGGAAGCCAGGGAGCAAAAGGATGTCAGAAGGAGACAGACAAGAGGAAGAGAGAGGGTAAGAAGGTCCAAAGATAGGAGAAAAAGTAGGGAAAAAAAAAAAAAACAGAGCTTAACTATAACCACAGAGTCATTTGTAGATATATATTTCCAAATGTTCTAAAAAAATATATACGTCAAAAATATTTTTGTGTGAAAGTGTTTAAAGGGCAAATAACAAATGTTTAATGAACTTTAAACCTATGTCTTTATTGCACAAATAATATAGTGTGCTTATGTTTTTATTTGTCAATGTTGAAGCTGATATATAGATTTAATGTTTTGTTTGTCAAATTAAAAATTCCCTAGGCTTTCTCTTTTTAAATTTTACTATGTAATATTTTGTTGTTCAATGCTATTTTAGAATGTAAGAAAGCCTAATAAATAGGGCAAGGTGGGGCTATCACTGTAGCATTCTGAATCCAGTGTGGGGAAAACCCTTTCAATGGGCTACACTGCTATCATCTGAACTTTTACCAGTAGACTCTATGGAGATCAGCCAGCCTAACGTAGATGTTTACTTGATAGAAGCTGAAATAAATAAAAGAATGGAATAATTTAAAAACTATTCTTTTTACTCTTATTCCCAGATGGCCCATTCACCCAAGAATTCTCTATTCTTATGATGAAGATGCTTTCAGAGGGGCAAATCTATTTTGCAAGCTCTAGAATTGTTGAATGTATTCTTTTATATAACTACATCAAAAGCTTTAGATTGAAATTTATGACTAGCCAACAAAAAATAGAATATATAAATTATATATGTAAATATTCAGCATGAGATTGTACATTTAATTTTTTTAAGTTATGTTCTTTAAATATCATAAGGGATCTCCACTTTTAGCTGTTAGATGTTGTTAAATGCTATGGAAATGCATTTAGAGCCTGCATTTAAGAACAGAACAGCCGGTAGGAGACAGATGCCACTTAAAACATATTGAATATGAAATCCAATTATACCAAGAACTCTCATAACCTCACTGTTGCCCAGTGTTCAATAGTAGATCAGTTGCTATCTGCTCGAATTATGTCATACCATGTTTTCCTATTTTAGGCTATTGTGATAAAGAGAAAAAATAGGAAAGAGTAGTTGGAGCTAGAAAACCAACTGTATATTATTTCTCTATTTGCTGATACCAACTATCTCAGTAAGTGCTGTACCATATGTAGCATCCAATATAAAATACATGAAAGAATGTACAGGAACTAGCTTTTATTGAGTAATATTATTACATTTCATTTATACTGCAGCAATATATTTGTAGGTATACTATGTAAGGGCTTTAAATAAAAGAGGTCCATTAATATTCCTTATAAAAAATTCTAGCCTTTCATTATTGCCCAGATGTTTTAGAAGTAAATATTTATGAAGAAGGTATTTTTGAAGTCTCCTTTTGTCTGATAGATTTTCACAGATATTTAACATTAGTTCAGAATCCACGGATCATGGTCTAATCACATTTCGAAGACCATGACATAAGTCTTTTAGCATAATTGCCAAATAAGTCAATTAGAATCCATACCTGAGTTTTGAGCAATGTTTTTCTCAAAAAAGCTGCTATCCAATGATGTTGGAAAACACACCGCCTGTGTTTCCCTAAAACAACAAATCTCTGGTTTCATCTTAAATGTGCTTCATTGTTTGATTTGGTCCTGCCTAAATTTCATGAGCTATGCCAAAAAAATGGCTGAACCAAGGACATTTCATGTATAGATATGTATAGAAAATAAAATAAATTATGGCTCTAACATCCGTGTTGCCTTTTATCTTGTTATTTTCCGGCGTTAACCTAACATGTTTAGTGCGAGTATTTTATCTTCCAGACTCCTCATGCCTAGGTTTGGGTCTGTATTTCGCTCATTAGATGTGAATATCTCTTATTAGTCTGCTTACTGCTTTGCAATGATCGTATTGCCATCATTTCTTGGTTGTTAGTACATGTGAGTAGTATTCTATTATGTAAATTGATTGCAAACTTATCAAAGAGAAATTATTCTATGTAGCTTTACAACAGTGCTTTGCTAAACCATGTAATAGTAGTTAAGTCTTCCTTGAGAAAAATAAAGATACACTCTTATAAAGGACAGTTCCTGCTGAGTCCCAGGAATTTTCTTTATTTTAAGATGACACTGAATGTTTATGCACCTTAGTGCAGTGAAGTGGCAATAAAACCCAAACTGAGTCAAGATTGCTCATGGCAGCTGCATGTCTCGCTTTCCAGCGTTTAGCAAAACCTTTTACTCTCATGTCTCACTGTATTCGATTATAATAATAAAGCTTACATTATTCAATAATAAACTGGAATACTTGATTCTGTTTACACATCATCCACAGGTCCATCTATTGCCCTGTTTAACACATTTTAGGGCTAGAAATACTTGCAAGTATCAAGTAGCAGCAGCAGCCTCGCCAGTCAGAAGTTTTGAAGATTTGTCCATATTCTAATCTTAAATTGTTGCTTGCTAAGACTTGTGTAAGAACTAGAATTTATCAACTAATCTGATGCCGGATACTGCTAGTAACACTTCAACACTTGTGAAACATAACAGGAGCAAGAACAAATTCAATGTAGGCAAAAATTATATTTAGTTGTGATAGATGAAATAGCAACAGATAATCGGTCAAGTGGTGACAGGACCAAAACAAGGTAGATTCAATTACAACAAATGGAAAAAGATCTCTTTAAACCTAAATAAATAAATAAATAAATAAATAAATAAATAAATAAATAAATAGTAAACTAATCAATATTCATCACTTGATCAAAAATATCACCCATGAAAACAATGTAACTATCAGGCTCATTAGTTTCTGATCATTTCTAGGAAGGCACACGGGGCTAAAAACCTAAGTCTGTGTCAAAGCTCTTCAGAATTATCAGGAGAATAAGAGAGGCTTAGCATCATTGCCAATCATATGTTTAAAGTTCACTGAAGTGCTTAACTGGAGTTCTTTCAGTTTGTATAGCAATTTTAGCTAACCAAAACAAATATCTGACTCACTCTATTTCAACATGATTTATCCATAGCAATTACCTTCAGAACTTGATTTAGTTCTTCTCAAGACCTTGTACTAACTTTTTCTGAGGCTCCTTTTTTCTACTCTAAAGATGGCTTTTATCCGACCATTTACTCTTGGTTACAACATGAAGTAAACACAAAAGTTATTATACTTTCTAAAAGAATTATAATTAACTAGTATATATATATATATATATATATATGGTTTTGTGAGACAAGATTTCTCTGTGTAGTTCTGGCTGTCCAGGAACTCACTCTGTAGACCAGGCTGACCTCGAACTCAGAAATCTGCCTGCCTCTGCCTCCAAAGTGCTAGGATTAAAGGCATGTGACACCACACCTGGTTCAACCTGGGTTATATTGAAAGACATTTAATATTAAATGAAACACACAGGCATAGAAAGACAAATTATATAGAATTTTACTCATATGTGAAAGTTAAACACAATTAAACTCATAAAATTGAGAATACAATGATGAAAATTGGGAATGAAGAGATATTTTCTCAATGATACAAAATTTTACATATATGTTATGCAACATAGTAACTATATCTAATAACAAAATATTTAGTTTAATATTATCATATAATTACAATATTTCTCCTTTCCATTTCCTCCCCCAAATCCCTTCCATATACCCCTTATAGCTCTCATTCAAATATATGGCCCCCTTTTCACTAATTGTTATTGCATGCAGATATATATATATATATATATATATATATATATATATATATATATATTTCCTAAATTTAACTCTTCAGTCGATATAATGTTACTTATTGAAAGTTTATAATAAATTATATTTCAACTTTCCTTATCAAAAAATAGCAAATACATTTTGAAATGAAGGTGGTAATAAGCTCAATTTCACCATTCTAGAAACCACACATTTCAAAATATGTGCTAATATAAAATGTGTATCTTTAGCAGATGAATAAAATTGTTAATGAATATAGCTTGAACTTTAAAACTCCAACTCAAGATGGTAAAAGGATTAGTTATATTAAAATTGACTATTTCATACACAAGGGTAATAAAAGAGGCATATATCAAATTATCTATTATTTTATTTATCAAATTTAGTCAAAGCAAAAGAGTTGAAACTGTAACATATCTAGAAAAAAGACATATTGAAAAGTTTTCATGATTTGGCTAACTCAACAGTATTTACTAACCTCCACATATTAAAAGAACAGTCACAATAAATTATTGTTCATTAAATATTAAACCCTTTGTGCTTTAAAGTCAAAATCATATCAATGAAGAAAAATGTAAAAACTAAAATCATTGACTGAGTGAAATTTTATAAAAATTTTAACTGTTAGTAGATAATCAGGATATATAAAAAACTCATATAGAGATCCATAAAATAACTGATAACCCATTTTAAATGTACTGTATACATTGATATTAAAATGTAGTCAATAGTATATTCAAATGATGTTTAATAACTAATATTATTAGTTATTAGAAGAAGACAAAGTAAAACCACAGTATATAATAATTTCTACTCCCAAAAGGAATGTATTATAATGTAAGTCATGAAATACACTGAGGAGAATATGGAAAATTTTAAATCTCATACATCTGAGGAAAATATAAAACAGTGTGAATACTGTGAGAAAAGGCTTAGTTTCCTTTTTTAAATGTTTGATATCAGATTACCATTTATTACTCTCTAAAAAAATAAAAACATACATTTCTACAGAATTACGTGTTATTATTAATAGGTAAAAAATTCATAATCACCCAAGCTTGGAAACTTCATAAATACTAAACAACAACAACAAAACAAAAAACAAACAAACAAACAACAAAAAAGACAGACAAATACCAAAATTTTTTTCATGAGGGATGAGAAGGAGAAAGAAGAGTTCTAAGAGGGGAGAAAATACTGGGCAAATTAAGATATATGGATGAACTGTAAAACATGTAAAGCAAAAGAAGCCAGACACAAAGTCTCCCACAATAAAAGCTTTTATTTACATGAAATATCCTGTGATATATGGCATCTTCTCATATATGGAACTGAATAGACCTAATTATAAGGAGCAATTTTGATACAATGGGAGTGTTAAAACTGTGCTTTGATTATTGCTATTCAATAGCAATGTACTAAAATTTATAAAACTTTATATTGTTGATAGGTAACTATTCTATTTTAAGCTGTCTTGGAAGCTATAAAAGGAAGAAATGGCATGAAGCATCCCCAGTGTTGTGTGTTTAAGAGAATCTGGTAGACTGCCTATCTACCGGTGTCTCTGACGAAATTTTCCTCTTTTTCAAGATAGTCCCATGGGGGAACAGATAGTTCAAACTATGTAGAATAAACAATCTATGCCTTAAAACCCAAAGAAAGTAGGAAAAGTTTAAATCTGTAAATTGTGAAGGACAGTGTAAACCAGTATATACAAATGATGCATATATCATATACAGAAGCTAACAATACATCCAAAACACTAATCCCTTCTCTCCACACACAGTGCTCATATTCCTACACTTGAAGAAATTCTCTGAAAGAATAATATCATTCAGACTGAAGATTCCTTTTTGTCATTTAAGGCATTTTTATTATAATTTTATTTATTTATTTTACATTCTAGCCACTGCCCACCCCCTTCCATTCTCCCCTCCCATAGTTCCTCACTCTTGAAGGTAATTTCCAAGTGGCCATCACATTTTCAGCTGCCCAGAAGGGCTTCTTAGAATTGATGTCCTGTATAACTTACAGTTTCCAATTCAGTAACTCTGGATGAAGCTAATGATTTTGGATTTTCCCGGACACTACTGGCTAATGGGATACTGAGCAATTCACAGGTGAGATCAACATCATTATGTTACCCATTCATTGGATTTATTTTAGAACTTAAAGCATGTGTATGAGGAAAGGGGAAAGGAATGGGGAAGATTTGTGGGGGAAGGCATATACATTTTACTGTTAATGACAGAGAATTCAAAGGTTTATTAAAATACATCCTAGTGCTTTCTATCTCGCTCAGCACAAAACTAGTAGCTGTCAAACTATGCCATAAGTGGAAAGGCACATACAAACAAAATGAAGGAATACAATTCAATGAACTCACTAAATTGGTACTAATATTTCTTACATAAGAAAACTCAAGTATAGTCGAAAGGAGTATTGTTTCGGTCAATGTCAGATACTATAAGTGAAAGAATTCTACTTGCTATACTACAGCTCAGCTCCTTGTAGGTCAACCAGTAGACATAATTAGCCCCCTTTGCCTGTGGCTCTGTTTATTTTTCCTGATAGCTCCAATTTTGAACTGATTTAAGTACAGGGAAAGATTGGGGATATTTTCACCACTATCAGCTTCCATATGTTGAAAAACGAATTGTCAATGGTGATGACAAAGATCTAGTTCTAGAGACTGAGAAATGTGCAAGCTGTATGCTACGCTGCCTAGGTGGGTTTATGAAAACACTGTATTAAGTATACAGTGCATAACTTAGAGTATATAATATATAGTGTACAATATGAATTTCTAGATCCCTACTACATCATAGTACATGGACAAAAGGATCCCCCTTAAAATATTACTGCATGTTTTTCTTCAAAACAGAGATATTTGGGCAGGAAAGTGTGATGGCATTAGGTTTTTTATATTGAAATTGATGGTTCCTAGTTCCACAGTCACATTTTTAAAGACTACTGCTGGTTGTGAGTAAATTCTAGAAGCCAATTACCCTTATAAATTCAGCTTTTTTATATAAATTAAATACAAATACTTACATTGAATTAAATAAAATACTTACATTGAATAAGCCCTTCACTAATCATATATCAGAGATTAGCCATGCACATTACCCAAATTCTCTCAAAAATAAAATGAAAACTTAACTCTTTAATATGCCACTTTCCACAGCATCATGATACCATTCCACTCTTGTATGTTATGAGTAAGATAGAGATATGAGCCAGATGACATCCAAAACACTTTTTTAATAGAAATGAAGATGGACTTTTTAGAATGTGGATATTAAAACACCTTAATGAGAAGATTTGTATTGTGAGTGTCTGTCAGAAAACAGGCTTAACCTTGGGTATAGAAAGGAGGCACTTTCTCTTGGAATATTTCTCTTCCTCTCATTAGTCATAGGTGGAATATACAGTAACAAACAAATGGTTTTAGAGAGCACATTATGTACAGATTAAATGACTTGGATGGTAGTTATTCAAATATGAATAACCACATTACTCAAACTCTAAACCTTTTGGCTTAGTTTCTGTTTTGTGTGGTGGTATTTGCAAATATAATTAACAACCTCATCAGGATATAATTCTCAAATATAAGCCCTAAATTTAAAGATAACCACATATATCTCATTATGTTATAATGGCACAGGAAGGCATGACAGTGACTGGAGTAATCACACAGGAAGGCCATGTGAAGATGAATACCTGATTGAAGTTATATCCAGAAATGTCTGATGCTAGTAGAGGCTGCAAGAGACCATAAAGTATTTCTGTACAGTCTAATGGAAAGAGTTCAGCACTGACAATATTTTGAAGTGTCTATAACAGTGGTTCTCAACAGTGGTTGTATAGAATGTATCCCACATATCAGAAATTTATATAATGATTCATAACAATGGCAAAATTATAGTTATGGAGTAGCAATGAAATAATTTTATGGTTGGGGTCACCACAACATGAGGAAATATACTAAAGGGTTTCAGCATTAGAAACATGGAGACGTACTGCTCTAGAATGTTGAGAAAAGAATTCTGCTGAATACTGTTTGATTTACTAATTTGTTACAACAACCCTAAGAAAATCTTGCAGAAACATCTAGTTATAGATAAAAGCATGTTTTCTCTGTCTCTGTCTCTCTGTCTCTCTGTCTCTCTGTCTCTCTGTCTCTCTGTCTCTGTCTCTCTCTGTCTCTCTCTCTCTCTCTCTCTCTCTCTCTCTCTCNACACACACACACACACACACACACACACACACACACACACACCCCTCCTGCTCCCCATCCTAGCTAGCTCTTCTAGCTCTTTCCATTTCCAGAGTCACTTTTTGGGGGGGCAGGGTCTCCTGTATCCCAGGGGAGCCTGGAACTCACTATGTAGCCAAGGATGATGTTGAGCTTCTGATCCTTCTGTGTCTACCTCCAGAGTGATGGGATTACAGGCATGTATCACCATTACCCAGTTTAGTAGTGCTGGGGCATCGAACTCAGGGCTTTATGCATGCTCATCAAACACTCTACCAACTGAAGTACACCCAGTCCCGCCCCATCCTTCACCCTACCTTGGGCACGGGTCCCACAAGTCTACTGCTCTACATCTCATTCTTCACTCAGCAGTAAGAGAACCTTTTCCAAATAAACCAGGCGGCTGGTCACTGCCCAGGTTGGAACCTTCCCACAGCTTTCAGTACAGTGAGCATGGCACATCTGCTTTGCATATAGCCTGTAAGAGCCTCACGAGGTATGCACCCCCCCCCGCCTCCCCACCCCACAGTGAGCTTCACCACACTCCAGATTCACCTCCTGCCTCGGGGTCTTTGCACATACAGGCTCTTCAGTGTTTGTTGCTTAAATATCAACAGAGGACTTTTCCACCTGCCACACTCTCTCTCTCTCTCTGTCTCTCTCTGTCTCTCTCTCTCTCTCTCTCTCTCTCTCTCTCTCTCTCTCTCTCTCTCTCTCTCTCCTTACAATAAATCTAACCATAAACACCCTTTATTAGTTATCTGAATACCAATATACATAAGGCTTCTTTATACCAAGCAGCTATTAGCTAAAGCTTCACCTCAGAAATTTCTACTATGCTACTGAGATATTCAGCAAATAAAGGCATTCTCCAAACTCCAAAGCCTGAAGTCTTGAATTCAATTACTGAACCAAAATGGTGGAAGGAGAGAATGCACTCTATAAGTTCTCCTCTGATCTACACACTCATGCCACACCATGCACATGTATGTCCTGCCATCCCCCACTCACATACACATACACTGCATAAATATAATTAAAATTTAAAAAATAAGAATAAATGTATTATTCAATTTGTGCACTAATAGAAATTCCTCTCTTCAATCATATCATTGTGAAGTACATGCATCATTAAGATTTTTGTCACAGTAACTCCTGAAGGCTTAGTAGCATATAGATGTTGTTTAGTTTCAGCATGCCACTATTTAGAAACAGGTAATTAGCATGAATAAAAAATGAACAAGAAAATATTATTTTTAACTTTAAACTCCTGACAAAGATGGAAAGCGGTGTTGTGTTTGGTTTTGTTGCAGATATATTTATGTATGTATGATGTGTGTATGTATGTGAGTAAAGCCTGATTTGTCTAGGGATGTGATGAGATCTTTAATCCAAATTAGACTTTTTCTCATCCATCCTCCTCATCATAATACTTATTATCTCAAAAAAACCCGAGTCATGTATGTGTGAGAATAAACATAAAAACATAAAAGCATAAGAACTACTGTTTACTTGTAAGAAAGAAAGGAGCATCAGTAAGCCTAATGGATTGTCTTTAAACATTCATATACAAAGAACCAGAGCCACGTATTTTAGGAATGAAATTTAGGTCATGGAATGGAAAGGCACATCCAGGGCAGCAGCCTCATTTAATAGAGGTCAGAACAGCAGAGCTCTGTGTTACCTAGTTTGCATTGCACAGTTTACAGTAATGGTGTTATTTGAATGTGATCCCTGCTCCCTAGTCACTGTTGCTTCAAGTTGCTTAACTCACACCTCTGTGTAAACAGAGCATCAATATCAAAGCTACTAAGAAAAATGAAGTTAATTATAGACTTTGAATTTGAGGGAGGAAGTTAATGATTATTCTCCTATTTTAAGAATGTCCATAAATGTCATATACTCATGCAAATAGTAACCCAAATTATATTTAATGTTCATAGATGTACAACAGTTGTATTTCATTGGCAGAAAAAATATGATACTACAAAACACAGGCTTTTGTAATGGATAACATTAAAATCATACTGAATTACTATGCTATTAAATTAGAATATATATTAAAATCCACAGAACAATATCCAACCAAAAGTCTTGTTCTCCTGATGTCTACGGAGATAGTGTCTGCTCCTTTATCTGACCAAACCATTTACAAGTTACACAGAGGTTTACAACTCTTTTAGAAATTCTAGCAAAGTGAAAGACACATACCTCATAATATAAAGCTTAGTAAACCAACTTTTTCAAGTACCTGTGTGGTGGTTTGAATACGCTTGGCCCAGGGAGTGGCACTATTAGGAGGTGTGACCTTGTTGGAGTAGGTGTGGGCTTTTTGGAAGAAGTGTGTCACTGTGGGCATGGGATTTGAGACCCTCCTCCTACTTGCCTAGAATCCAGTCTCCTCTGGTTTGCCTTTGAAACAGGATCTAGACCTCTCTTCTCCAGTGAAATTCTGCCTATATTCTGCCATGCTTCCCACACTGGTGATAATGGACCGAACCTCTGAACCCATAAGCTAGCCCCAATTAAAGATTGTCTTTTACAAGAGTGCCTTGGTCTTGCTGTCTCTTCACAGCAATTTAAATCATAACTAAGACAGAAGTTGATACCTGGAGTGGTTTTAGAGAAGCAGAAGTATAAGGATGAATCTTTTACGTATCTGGAATTGGCTTAATAATTTGGCAGCACCTTCTAATTCACCAGAACCTTCAACTACTGAAAAAACTCCAGATACTCTCTCTCCTGGGGGCTCAGAAAATATTGAAGGCCTATGGTGGAAACTATATTTCAAACATAAAAAAGTAAATGCCTTTGATTATCTTGATTTGTCAATTGTGACTGGCAATGGATTAGGTGACCCAGTATATGAAATTGTTTTAGAGTTTGAGGGAAAATTATTTTGCTGGCTCATTGCTCTTAGTATCTCTGGAAAATTTGATAAAGGAAAGAATGCACTACATGATAAAATTAACTGGCACCAGATACAAATAAATAATCTAAAGGTTTCTAAGTGTGCCCTTAGACTCTTCTAAGGAGTAAAGCAAATCTTTTCTCCAGCAGCCATAGAACTCTAGCTGCAGAAAATCAGACTGAGGCCCACCTTATGAGGTTTGCTGAATTACAGTGAAAATTCAAGTCTCAGCCTCAAAAGGTGTCAGCAGTTAAAGTAAGGGCATGAATTGACAAAGAATAGGATCCTGGAACTTGGGATGGGGATGTGTGGGGAGGGAAACCTATTGAAGCTGAGAACTTTGAATTCCCAGATTCTACAGCATTTATCCCCCCTGACAAAGTATCATCAGCCCCACCCCTTGAAATATTGCCCTTTTCACTTGAGGAAATTAATCCTTAGTTGTCTGATAAATCAGCAGTGACTTTCTCTGAAGAAAATACTAGGCAAGACAAAACTGATGTTCCTCAAGGCCCACCAATAGTTGCCTCTATACCTATTTAACCAGACTGAAGGCAAAGCAGGCTCTAGAGGGGAGGTAAAAAGAATGGTCCATGAGGAAATGTGCTACACTACTAAGGAGCTTAATGAGTTTGCTAATTCATTGCAGCAGAAGTCTAGGAAATATGTGTGGGAATGGATTTTAAGGGTGCAGGATTAATGGTGGAAGGAATACAAAACTAGATCAGGATGAGTTTATTGATATGGGCCCTCTGAATGGAGATTCTAGATTTAATATGGAAGCTTGCACAGTTAAAAAAAAAAAAAAAAACATGTCAAAAGTTTGTTTGAATAGTTGGCCGAAGTGTTTATCAAAAGATGGCCTACTGAAAAGGAGTAGGAGATGCTGGATATTCCTTTGCTTAATGTTGATGAAGGGATTTTAAAGCTTGACCAAGCCAGCTCAGTTAGTCAACACGTTCTCCAACCCAGGAGTGAGGACTAAAAGGAAAAAGAAAATTATACAGCATTGTAGCATGACCTCAGTCCATTCTGAGGCTGAAGCAGGCTTATTTTTTCCCAATCTGCTTTTTATACCTTTTCAACTACATGCAAGTATTAAGAGTGGGCAGTACAATGAGGAACAAGCATAAACAAAGTCCCGTGATCACTCCTGTGATGGTTGTTTCTAAGCGCTTGTCGGAATGACCAAATATCTGAGCTCATTTCCTTGTTCAAGCCCAAAATCCGATTCTTGCCTGAAGCCTACTTCTTTTGTTCCACCTAAGATTAAGATTCCTGCCTGAACTTACTTCCCTGTTCTAGCCTAAAATTAGATTCTTGTCTGAACTTACTTTCTCACCATGCCCTAATGTCAGATTCCTACTTGAGCTTACTTCCTTGTCATGGCCTTATGTCAGATTTCTGCCTGTAGCCCATTTCCTCATCCTTGGCCAGTATCAGATTTCTACCAAGCAGCCCCTCAAAGGCTCTCCACAAAAGCTCAGGGAAATTACAATGTTGGAGTGGATAAGCTTCCAAAATGGGAAGGCCCAGAAAACATGCTCTTCATGAACCCTATAAGACAAAAAATGGCGGGGGCCAGAACCAGTACATTTGAAGAGTTTTGTTGTTACCCTTTTCCTTCTGCCAGGCCTTAGGGTTGGAGATGCTGCTGCTCAACTGGGTTAAATGCGATGGATGTAATTGGGTCCTAAAGTAGCAAGGGACAGGTGACAGCACTGATGCAACATAAAAAATGTGATCATAATTATAATGGGCAGTATAGACAAAACAACATTCATAATGACCAAACCCACAATGATCAGATACCAGGAGCCATCTAGGAAAAGTTAAAAACTAACAGTTGATGGTTTTACTGTGGACTATAAGACCATGATGGAGCCGGGCGTGGTGGCGCACGCCTTTAATCCCAGCACTCGGGAGGCAGAGGCAGGCGAATTTCTGAGTTCGAGGCCAGCCTGGTCTACAAAGTGAGTTTCAGGACAGCCTGGGCTGTACAGAGAAACCCTGTCTCGAAAAAGCCAAAAAAAAAAAAAAAAAAGACCATGATGGATGCACCTTTCTTGACAAGGCCAAAGGTTTGACATTTTAGGAAAGACTCCTGCTATTAATGTGCTTTTCCTGTGTGTGTGTGTGTGTGTGTGTGTGTGTGTGTGTGTGTGTGTGTGTATTACATCACTAGGTATTAGCCCACCCTTTTGAGAAGATTTGTGCAGAACAATGAAGATGTAGTGTCTTATACTGATGCTATATAAACAAATAAACGATTTTTTAATTCTTAATGATGTTTCTATAGGAATTCCTAAAATTACACCTTTGATCTGGACCATACTTTCTACTGGAGGCCTACATAAGGACAATGAAAAAAGAAATTGGTTGTTCTTTGTTATCTTGCATTTACTTACCAGCACATTTTTTAGAACTTACTTCTTCAGGATCCTAGCTTATACAGGAGACCATCTGAAACACTTAGCTTCATGGAACTGAGCAATTACTAGATTCTTGGACTAGTTGGACTGTAGACTCTAAGTCGCTCTAATAATTTTCCTTAATATATGGAAACATTCCATAAGTTCTGTGACTCTAGAGAATCCTGACCAGTACTATACATACAAGGGGTTATTGTTCATGTGTTTGTCTCACAAATATCACTTCACTAGAGAAGACATTATAATGAGGAAATTAAATTAAATTCTTGAGAGATTCACTGCTTAAATCTTAAATTAATTTTGGCAGGGAAATGAGTAGAAGAAATGTTATTTTAGTGAACTTTGAAACAATGCTTAAAGATGTTTAATCATCACACAATTAACACCCACCTTACCTTTTACTCCATCTAAATAGTATCTTGCTGGAATTCAGCTCCATTTTCCACAAAAGACATTACATTATGATGTTCACATTGCCATTGGCAGTGAGTCACTAGACACGATATAATTTTGGTCAAATAAAGGTGAACCTTCTTTGTGCAACAGAAAAGTTTTTTTGTTATATTGGAGAAGCAAGGAAGGTCAGGATTTAAGTCCAATTAGAAAGCCGATGGTTACCACAAAGATGTAGTAATACCACTGGGGATATGGTGCTAGGCTGAACCTAGTAGCTCACAGAGGGAGAATAGCACTTTGGGAAAGGGGGAAAGAAGAATAAAAAATGCTAAGGATATTTGACAAAGCCACAGAAAACCTTATTTTTATATGTTTACCATAAATGTATGCATAGACATTTCATACACAGACACACACACAGACACACACACACACACACACACACACACACATATCCTGCATATATATATATATATATTTTTTTTCTTTAAATGAAGATAATCACTTTGTGGTGATATTTCTCTCCCTAGAATACACATGCTATCTACCTAAAACCCCAGTGTAAGACAAGGGAAGTAACCCTTCAAGTTATTACTTGGGTAGGTCTAAGAGACAACCCCAAGCAATAGTGTTATTGCCCTTATGTAACTCTGGGAACTTTAAGGTAATGCTGTATTGCTAAAGATATCACATGCTTCACATAGGACAAGTCAAACTGGTATTGAACTGGGAGCCTTCTTTCAGAGTGCTAACTCTTATAGTGTCAGTAGTTGTTACACTAACTTCCAAGGATGGTAAATAATCAATAGCCCTGCCTAGGTAGCTGTATATTTTAACATGGTCACAAGCATCACTTCATCTATATATTACTAAATAGTCACCTTTGCATCTGTTATTCCATAAACAAGATAAATTAGATGGTTTCCTTATTATATACTAACTAAGATCTACTTGCTAGCTTTCATCAAAACAGCACAAGTATTTGTAGTGACTTTTCTTTGAATGACAAGTTCAGTTCTTGATTCTAGTTTTTTTAAAAAAATATTTTATTAGATATTTTCTTCATTTACATTTCAAATGCTATCCCAAATGTCCCCTACACCCTCCCCGCCAACCTGCTCCCCTGCCCACCCACTCCTACTTCTTGGCCCTGGTGTTCCCCTGTATGGGGCATCTAAAGTTTGCAAGACCAAGGGGCATCTCTTCCCAACAATGACTGACTAGGCCATCTACTACTATATATGCAGCTAGAGACACAAGCTTTGGGGGTACTGTTAGCTCATATTGTTGTTCCACCTATAGGGTTTCAGGCCCCTTCAGTTCCTTGGGTAATTCCTCTAGCTCCTCCATTGGGGTCTCTGTGTTCTATCCTATAGATGACTGTGGGCATCCACTTCTATATTTGCCAGGCACTGGCATAGCTTCACAAGAGATAACTATATCAATGTCTTTTCAGCAATTTCTTTCTGGCATATACAATAGTGTCTGCGTTTGGTGGCTGATTATGGGATGGACCCCCAGGTGGAGCAGTCTCTGGGTTATCCATCCTCTTGTCTTAGCTCCAAACTTTGTCTCTGAAACTTCTTTCATGGGTATTTTTTTCCCTATTTTGGGGAGGATTGAAGTATCCACATGTTGGTCTTCCTTTTTCTTGATTTTCTGGTGTTTTGGAGATTGTATCTTGGGTATTCTAGGTTTCTGGGCTAATATTCACTTATCAGTGAGTGCATATCAAGTGAGTTCTTTTGTGATTGGGTTATCTCACTCAGGATGATATCTTCCAGATACATCCATTTGCCNAAGAATTTCATAAATTCATTGTTTTTAATAGCTGAGTAGTACTCCATTGTATAAATGTACCACATTTTCTGTATCCATTCCTCTGTTGAGGGACATCTGGGTTCTTTCCAACTTCTGGCTATTATAAATAGAGCAGCTATGAACATAGTGGAGCATGTGTCCTTATTACCAGTGGGAACATCTTCTGAGTATATACCTAGAAGAGGTATTGCTGGATCTGCCAATAGTACCATGCCCAGTTTTCTGAGGAACCGCCAGACTGATTTCCAGAGTGGTTGTACAAGCTTACAATCCCACTAGCAATGGAGGAGTGTTCCTCTTTCTCCACATCCTCACCAGCATCTGCTGTCCCCTGAATTTTTGATCTTAGCCATTCTGACTAGTTTGAGGTGAAATCTCCGGGTTACTTTGATTTGCATTTCCCTGATGATTAAGGATTTGAACATTTTTTTCAAGTGCTTCTCAGCCCTTCGGTACTCCTCAGTTGAGAATTCTTTGTTTAGCTCTGTACCCCATTTTTTAATGGGGTTATTTGAGTTTTTGTAGTTCAGCTTCTTGATCTCTTTGTATATATTGGATATTAGTCCCCTATCAGATTTAGGATTGGTAAAAATTCTTTCCCAATCTGTTGGTGGTCTTTTTGTCTTATTGACAGTATCTTTTGCCCTACAGAAGCTTTGCAACTTTATGAGGTTCCATTTGTTGATTCTTGATCTCTCAGCACAGGCTATTGCTATTATGTTAAGGAATTTTTCCCCTGTGCCCATTTCTTCAAGGCTTTAACCCACTTTCTCCTCTATGTATTTCAGTGTCTCTGGTTTTATGTGGAGTTCTTTGATCCACTTAGACTTGAGCTTTGTACAAGGAAATAAGAATGGATCAATTCGTATTTTTCTACATGCTAACTGCCAGTTGTGCCAAGACCATTTGCGGAAAATGCTGTCTTTTTTTCACTGGATGGGTTTAGCTCCTTTGTCAAAAATCAAGTAACCATAGGTGTGTGGGTTCATTTCTGTGTCTTCAATTCTGTTCCATTGATCTACCTGTCGGTCAGGGTACCAGTACCATGCAGTTTTTATCACAATTGCTCTGTAGTACAGCTTGAGGTCAGGAATGGTAATTCCTCCAGAGTTTCTTTTATTGTTGAGAATAGAATAGTTTCTTTAATAATATAATTGTGTGTACCCAACGGAGAAAGGGTAAGATAGATTGAGCATTCTTGTTTTTAACCAAACTTTGTTTAAATGAATGGAAATGAACTAAGGAGGTGGATGTGAGTCTTGAAATGTAACAAGATCACATGCTATATGGATTGCTGAGATTTCTGTAAATCATTTAAAGGTTTAGCATCAAAGGATTGTCCTTGCTTCAATGTAATGTCATTTATACTGAAGATGTAATAGCATCAGTGATTAAAAAGTGTTTGAATTTCAGAATGAATCAACATCAACTGCGAGTTACTAGAATCCTATGTGGTTTATTACTCTACAACACAGAGAAAACACAGAACATTGTACTGAGCAATGTCCTTGATATAATGGTAAAATCTATTGATTAATTAAATATCAACCACTGAGTTTATGCCTTCTTAGTATTTGGTGGTCTGAAATAGAACATACAGAAAAGACTCCTGAGCTATCATGACATCTCAATGAAAATCACTGAAATATTTTTTTAAATCCACCCAAAATATTGTGCTATAAAATATTTTTACTTAAAAATAATGGATGAGTTTTAATTCAGGTGTAAAGGAGACATTTCCTCAAAATGAATGAACTCATCCAATCTCTTTGCAAAAGCAACTAATATTATTTATCACCCATGATAAGACTTGAGTAAAGATTTTTCACAACTCATTGAATGACCAGATTTTCCAGATGACTGATGTATAATGTATAAAACCAAATATAGGAAATGATCTATTTGATGTCACATACAGAATACTTAATTTTAATGTAACTGAGTGAGAAAAACATAATGAATATGATTTTTGCTTTTATGTTAAAGCTGTGTATAAGAAAATATTATAGGTTAAGTTTTGCACAATATCATAGAGTATTCAAACACATGAATATATATTATTCTTTCTGAGAAGAAAGAATACTTATATTATCTTTAAGGCTGTATATGTGACCAGAAACTTCTATATACTTCAACCACAACAAGAAAGCAATAGATTGGAAAACAAATAAAGAGATGTAAATTTAGCATTCTTCTATTAATGTTGTTCATATAAAAGTTACAAAAATATGAAACAGTAACATGCTTTTTATTATGCTTTCCTTAAAAAAAAAGTATTTGTATGCATCTTTCTGCACATATGTTATGTTGATACCCAGAAGTAAGTTTAAGTACTCTGGAGTTTGTGTTCCAGATAGCTGGGAGAAGCCAAACCTCAGCTAAACTGAGGTCCTCTGGAAGAACAGCAAGTGCTATTAACTATTGAGCCATTTCATTAAGCCAAGCTTAGCCTCTCCCTTATGGCACTATAGATTAGAACTCAAGCATTTACCAATGTTAAGCATACACTCCATCACTGCCTCAAAACCCCAGTAAAATTCTATTTAAATTGTTCCTTTCTACTAAAATATTTTCACAAAGAATGAGTTTATTTTTAGTGTTTAAATAAATATTTCAATAGTTTCTCATTCAATTTCTAGTATAGCAAATGGTAGGATACAAAGCATATAGAAGGATCTTTCACCTACTGAATACTTTATGACAATGCCAAAGGTCCTTTAAGAGCAAAGTTTTAAGAAGTCATGCCAGATAAGAGAGAGTAGCTATCAGAATTCAAGAGGGTTTTGAGAACAAAGCTGGGTGAAGTAATGAGCGATAATAGAGATGTCAGTACGTCATTAGGAAGAACCATCCAGCAGAGCTAAAACCCTCAAATGTGAAACCCTCCTCTTACTTCCTACAACTACCACATGTTCTTATGATCATATGGAACCTTTTATGACATTTACTAGAAATTTCAAGGATATCTCTGGTGGTATTGTAAAAATAATATTAGCTATTCTCCTGAGTGATTTAATCTTGTAATATTATTAAACATCACTAAAAATGAATTTATAGATTTAAAATTGTAGATATAATTTAATATAAAATGCTGCTCTTTAGATATGGAAACAAACCCTCAATAAATTCAAGTAAGTGCCATTTTGTGACATTAACTGAATTCTGTACAAAACAAAAGTTGCTAACCATAAACAATATTTTAACACTGCTTAATTTTAACTATTCTTATACTTTAAAGAAATAGTTAAAATTTTATTTTTATTTTGTTATTAGAGGTATTACACCATGTTTTCTCACAAGATAAAGAAGTGATTTACTATTGACCTACTTTCCAACCTCAAAGACTTTTCTACAAAAGAAAGATCATCGTCTTTAAGTTTTAAGGCTGCTTTTGGTAGAAGAATGAGAAAGATGGAGTGAGATAAGAGGTCTGGACCAAAATTGGACAACTTGACAGTCAAGGCATGTGATGTAGAGTGTGCTTCAAATGAAGTTTTGGCCTGCTAAGCAATCATTTCAAAATCAACACAACCAGCAACCATTCTGGTAGATATGCTTCTTTTGTAAAGAAAGGGGATCTACCAAAATTGGACCTATATCTATCAGACGGCAGGGAACTGGGGATTGCTGCCTCTCCATGATCGGGCATGAAGCACTTAGTACTCTGCAGACTTATCCACTCTCCACTGTGCCTTTGACACATCAGCTGTCATGGCAGTATTCTTGCTCATATGGTCATCTGTATAGGCACGTGAGACAACTATACATTGTGGTGTCAATGGAATCTCAGCATTAGACTTGTAAGTGTGATGTTTGTGTATCTGGATATTTAGTTCTCTTTACATTCAAAATTTTAGAAATATATGGTTGTACATTTATCTCCCTGTCTATCTCTGCCTGTGACTATCTGTCTTTACCCCCCCTTCTCTCTGCTGTGTGTGTGTGTGTGTGTGTGTGTGTGTCTGTGTGTGTGTGTTTGTGAATAAAAGGGAGAGATGGAGTGAATTGGGGATATCTACATATATTCTTATTACTGCCTTGGTTTTTCAATATTGCCCTCTACTCTCAGTATCCCGTGAAGGCAGACTGAGCAGTGTAACAAAAATTGCCACTTGAAATCTGCATGTTTTAGTCTAGATTTTTAGTGAACCCAGAGATGCTCTTGATTCCTAGAGAAACCTCTGAATGACTTCTGGTGTTGGCACAGATACTTATTTAAAAGATAAATAAAGGACAAACCCTCTATATTATAACCCCTTTGGCTTTAGGATCCTGTTTGCTTTTGCTGTTGCCAAAGGTTATTGGGACACAACAGAATGACAGATGTCTGGAGACAGCAAGCCTTCTTGAAGCCCAAGGCAGCACAGGTGGCACCAGGGAATAGCCTTCTACAGACTGCCAGGCCTTGTGCTCTTTAATCAGGACTGCTAAGTGATCCAGGTGGCAAGGAGCTTGGGCACCTCAGTACAACACAGGGAAAATAAGTGACCATCTCTTTCCCAACTGTTCTGTTGGCTCAGGATAATGTTGAATAGAGATGTTCTCCAGAGAATGGGGAGGGGGGGCTACTTTTAAGGAGATGAGAGGTCATATATCCTTTTTATTCTGGTAAAAAGAGTTTAAAAAAAAAAAAAAACAGCCAAAACATATACACATATGTATGTTCACCAGAATTCAAAAAGGACAGAAACAGCCTCAAGGTAAAAAAAAAAAAAAATGTTCAGCAACTTCAAAGAGAGTGTTGAGTTTTAACCTTTTATTTTCCTGAGAAATTGTCTTTCCCAAGGTGTTGGTCAAGTTCGGAACTAAAATTGAATATGCTCTGTATAGTTGTCTCTTGGGGTGTGTATCAGTGACCTTGAGATTCCCTGTAGTTTCTATAGAAACCTATTGTTTTAGATTAACAGTTCTCAAAGAGTGGATCTTAATCCCTTTGGGAATCAAATGACCCTTACGCAGGAGTCTCCTAAGACCACTGGAAAGCACAGATATTTATTTTATGATTCATAGCAGTAACAAAGTTACAGTTAGGAAGTACCAATGAAATAATTTTGGTTTGGGGTCAGCACAAGATAAGGGACTGCATTAAAGTGTTGCAACCGTAGGAAAGTTGAGAAAAGTGTTTTAATTTGTGATTCTTCTGTCTTTTATTTGTAACTGGTTTTTATTTATTTTTTCTTATTAATGCTATACATTTTACTGGAAATGGACTTCATATACTCAGACTTGTATACCTTTTGACTATCCAAGTCTTATCACTTGCGCATTTATTACAGCTGATTTGTTATGGGGACTACAGTCATCTATGCATTGTCTTGGTTAGGGTTTTACTGCTGTGAATACATACCATGACCAAGGAAACTCTTATAGGGACAACATTTCATTGGTGCTGACTTACAGGTTCAGAGGTCCAGTCAATTATCAAGTTGGGAACTTGGCAACATCCAGGCACACATGGTACAGGAGGAACTGAGAGTTCTACATCTTGATCTGAAGTCTGCTAGCAGAATATTGTTTTCCAGGCAGCTACAGTGAGGGTCTTAAAGCCCACACCCACACCTACTCCAATAAGGTCATACCTTCTAATAGTGTCACTCTCTTGGCTAAGTATATACAAACCATCACATGGTATTAAAAATGTAAAGACAAGATATCTTTTAAAACAAAGTCCATATACTTTGCTGTAATATGCAAGTGGAGTTCTGATGGATTCCAAAAAACAGACTCTGATTTTCTCATTTGTTTATTTTTTTTTAATCTGCATATAAGAAAAGAAGCTTCTTTGCATTTTATACAAAATTAACTTTTATTGATCCTTGTAAAGGAATTTTAATCCTGCAACAAAGTTGCTCTGGTAAGGGATCACATCGAAAAATATGGTCTAGCTGCAATGCAGACAAGTACTTGATAATAGTATGATCTGGTTGGAATACAGACACACCCTTAGTACAAATCTTTAATCTCTAACAATGAATATAAGGTTAGTTTGTAGAAGGAAGCAGTCATGATTGCAAGTGATGCCTAACTGAGGGTCAGACAAAGTGGTGAATCAGAGAAAGATTTGACAGAATGAGTCAGAGATAGGATATGCCCAACCCACATGAGAATAGCAGAGGAAGAGAGGCTACTTAAGAGCACTCAAAAGAAAAAAAGGTGACAGTATAGCACATGGCATATGGCAGATTTATGGGGACAGTTTTACAGAGTCACATTGTAGAAAGAACAAGCTAGACACAGATCAAGACAGAATGAGGCAGAGGATGAGAAGGAACTGGAAGATTAGCACCTCTTGCCAATGTTAGCATGAGGCCAAGCAGTGAGAAATGGAGAGAAGCTTGAATGGGTCAGCTTGGAAGATTAGGTTGCATGGAGACTAGAAGATTCTAGTCCTAGGTCTAAAGATAGAAAGAGGAAGAAATGCTCTGGGCTCAGTTCAAGGCTTGTATGCACAGCTTGGATATGGTTCTCATGTCATCCCTTTATCTGAGAAAATAAAAACAACATTTACAGATCCTCCTCCTTCCATCTGGACTCTTTACCCAATAGACATTTTTGAGTTTAAAATTTTTTTCTCTATTCATAGTGTGCTTTCCAGTTTTACAACCTGTAACCACATGAATGTGTATCATAAATATAAACACACACACATACACACATGCATGCGCACACAGGCATGCGCACACAGGCATGCGCGCACACACACACACACATACACACATGCATGCGCACATAGGCATGTGCACACACACACACACACACACACACACATTCACACTTACTAACAAATATGCCAAACACTACAAACAAACAAGCAAAACATAACATCAACAACAACAAAAGAATGATGACAGCAGCAGAAACAGTCTTCCTCGGGGGGGGGGGGGGGGAAAGCACACTAATTGCCTATCCAAGACCAAATAGGTAGTCATCTTTAATTTTAGACAATAATTTTTTTTCAGAATTTTGTACAAGAACATTGCATCTATATCACTCCCACTCCCCCTTTCCCAGTCCAAACCTTCCCAGTTTGAAGCTCCATAGAAGGAGCATCAATATGAACAAACCAGTACCCCCAGAGCTCCTTGGAACTAAACCACCAGTCAAAGAAAACACATGGTGGAACTTGTGGCTCTAGCTGTATATGTAGCAGAGGATGGCCTAGTCGGTCATCAATGGGAGGAGAGTCCCTAGGTCCTGTGAAGGTTCTATGCCCCAGTATAGGGGAATGCCAGGACTGGGAACATGAGTGGCTGGGTTGGGGAACAGGGGAAGGGGGGGGGGGATAGTGGTTTTTCAGAGGGAAAACTAGGAAAGCGGATAACATTTGAAATGTAAATAAAGAAAATAGCTAATAAAAAATGTTATGTACATCTTCAAAGGTTGAAATAAATGTCAATGAACTATAAAAAAATAAAAATAAAAAAAGGACAATATAAACCCTATTTCTCCGTTTAGAGGACCAGGCTTGATTTCAAAAAAAAAAAAAAAAAAAAAAGCTCAGAAGGCACCAGCTTCAGGAATAGGCCATAAGTCCCAGAAACCAAGTCCTAAGACACCAGGTCTAGGAACAGACCATAAAATCCAGAACAAGATCATAAAATCTGTCCCAAAGAACAGCTTGGGGATAACAACAAAAATGGGGAAATATCTTATATCAGAATGGGCCATCTGTGCTGGGCAGCCCTATTTCGTGACATGGCTGAAAGTTCATGTCATAGGAGTGCAGACAAGTGACCACCTATAACCCCTCTCAGCACCCACCAATGAAATTTTAGATTACCTAATCCTTCTAAAGCTTTCCTCCTGTTTCCTATAATAAGACCTGTGTACCTTTGCCTGGAGTTGCAATTTTAGAGAATGGTTGCCCCACCCCCACCCCATGCTGGTTGTTTCTGCAGAATAAATGCTCTCTGTTTTTGCATTCTATCTGAGACTGGGGTCTTCCTTCAGCTACTTTTGGACCCTTACACCATGTGTTCTCCTCACCTCTGAAATTCATAATCTCTTTAATAGTTATTGTTACATGAATGTACAGTGATGTGTTCTACCCCCAGTGCTGTGAACTTGAGGGACTAAGAACAAGTACCTGCTCTGTGCCTGAAAGGTCAGGAAATGTTTCCACACATCTGTCAAGTCAGCAATGCATCTTCAGGCATCCTGAAAACCAGGTTCTCACCAATAGGGATGGTCCTGCCAACTGACCTACTCAGCAGTATGTTCAGTCAGTAGAGCAGATGCAGATGCAGATGCAGAGATTTGCAAGTTTAGCCAAGTCTGCCTGCAGTGGAGGTGGAGGAAGATGTTGCTTTTGGGGGTAATATCAGAAGGAAAAAGAATAAGGAAGGAGAGTAGCTTTACACAGGACTTTAAGTGTGGATTGTGAAAGGTTTGGAGACAGATGATTTTGCATGCTCTCTTGACTTCATGGCTTTGAAAACCTGAATGTTTTAAATTTTATTTTTCTTAGCTGAAAGACGAGAACATTAAATAACAAACACAGAGTCATGTTGGTTCTTAGGTGATGTGAATGCAGTAATTACTTCAACGCTTGAAATAAAATAAGTGAGTGTACCTGTTACTTCTCCTTAGCACTGGTTATTTTATTTTTAATAGTTTGAGACGTGAGTTTTATGGAGTTCTAAACCATCCCTGCTACTGTCTCTCACTATTTTTGTTTGTGTAAATAAAATATAACAGCCTGCAGAATTTGTCATGAAAAATAAATAAAATCTTGAGAACTGAGTGGCAGATTGCAAAACAGATCATACATCCCTGTTTAAATAGGTCTTTGATGCTTTGGTCTGTCTTACATAGTTTCTCACAATTTAACCATCCCTTTGCCCTTCACGTATCCTCTTTCTATTACTCAAGTCCTATCTGTAAGATTCTAATCTCAATTAATTCCTGTGCTACTCCAAGTATGAAAAAGTCTCTGTTAAATGGACAGCTCTTTATAAAATGTAATTTTTCTCCATGAGGCATACTTAATTTTATGAAGCTTCAGATAAAATTATCTTGAAGTTAAGATAAATTTATCTTAAGACTGCAATAGGTTTCAAGAGGGACACTGGGAAGGATTATATCAACTTTATTAAAACAGTTACTAATTCTATTGACAGACACACAGCTAGACAAGCACAGAAATCTCTGAAAAGACAAAAACAATGTCTAAGGAAATAGGGATTTCATCTAGTAACTTTCTAAGGATGTACATGTTATAGCCAGGCTCTATGATTCCCAAGCAGGGAGCAACAGGATATGGAGTAGACAGCGGAATGTGTGTTTGAAAATAGTATTTATGATGTAAACTCACTTCCACGTTTCCACAGGTAAGACATCCTGGTACCTGGTACTTAGCTAAGGACTCACAGAAAATGACCCAGTGAGGTTCCTGTCTATATATTAAAAAAAGGAAAGGCTTGTACTGTGGTCTGAGTACAAGATGGATTTTTAACATTGTGTTCATACTTTGACAACTCTTGAAAACTAAACTAGCAGATGTTTATCAAAAACAAAGACATTGAATCTCTTAAACTAAATCCTTAAGCTAATGTGTAAATATTAAAAAATCTGTACATGTAATCCACCACGTAAATAAACTGAAACAAACAAACAAACAAACAAACTACATGATCATCTCAAATAATAGAAAATATCATGGGGAAACTCTAACCAAGCAAGTGAAGGACCTTCATGACAATAACTTCAAATCTTTGAAGAAAAATTGAAGATGACATCACAAGAAGGAAAGATTTATGCTCATGGATCAGTAGGATAAACATAGTTAAAATGACCATGCAGATTCAATGCAATTCTCATCAAAATTCTAACAGAATTATTTACAGACCTTTAAAGGACAATGCTCAGATACATATGGAAAATCAAAAAACTCACAATAGCTAAAACAGATCTGAACAATAAAAGAACTTCCAGACATATCACCATCCCATTTTTCAAGTTGCACTACAGATCTATAGAAATAAGAACAAAAGAAAGCAAAACAAAAGCCACTAGGTATTGGCATAAACACAGACATGTTAATCAATGGAATCAAATTGAAGACCCAGACATAAATCCACATTACTATGGACACCTGAGTTTTGCTAAAGAAACCAGAAATACCCAGTGGAGAAAAGAAAGCATCTTCAACAACAGTGCTGGTCTTACTGGACATCTGAATGCAGAAGAATGCAAATAGATGCATATGCATCGTCTTGCATAAAAGTCAAGTCCAAGTAGATAAAACAGTACAGCATAAAACCAGGCACAATGAACCTGACAAAAGAGAAATTAGGGAATAATCTTGAATACTTGTCACCGGAGACCTCATTCCAAACAGAGTACCAATAGCACAGGCACTAAGACCAATTATTAATAAATGAGACCTCATGAAAATGAAAGGCTTCCGTCAATTCGACAAAATGACAGCTATAAAATGGGACAAGATTTTACCAATTTTACATCTGATAGAGGTCTAGTATCCAAAATATATAAAGAACTCAAGAGATGAAAATTAAAAGAAAATAATCTAATCCAAAAAATGAGTACAGGTCTAAACAGAGAGCTCTCAATAAAGAAATCTCAAATATCTGAGAAATAATTTAAAGTAATGTACAACATCCTTAGCCATCAGGAAAATATAAATCTAAACTACCTTGAGAATTCATCTTATACCTTCCAGGATGGCTAAGATCTATGATATAAGTGACATCTTCTGCTGGTGAGGATGTGGAGCAAGGGGAATACTCCTCCATTGCTGGTGGGAGTGGAAACTTGCACAACCACTATGGAAACCAATATGACTGTTTCTCAGAAAATCAGGAATCAATTTACCTTGAGATCAAGCTAAACTTATCTTGGGTCATATACCCAAAGAACGTATCTTACTACAAGGACATTTGTTTTACTATGTTCAGTGAGGCTTTATTCATAATAGCTAGAAAGTTTAACAACTTAAATGTCCCTCAACTGAAGAATAGAAAAAAGAAACTGTGACATTTACATAATAAAGTATTACTCAACTGTTTAAAAACATGCTATCATGAAATTTGCAGGTAAATAGATGCAACTAGAGTGAGGTAATCTAGATCCAGAAAGACAAATGTAATATATATTTATTTATAAGTGGATAATAACTGTTAAATAAATGATTTAAACAAGCTAAAATTCATAGATCCAGAGAAGTTAGGTAAAAGGGGTGCTGTAGGAGAGGGATGATGTATCTCCCAGGGAAGAGAAAATAGAATAAAATGTACATGTGGTCTGGAGGCTGGTAAAGATGGGAACGAGGGGGATTGGGTTAGAATAGAGAAGGAAGAGATGGAACAAGTAGTAGGGCGAGACAGCTGAAGTAGGGGAGCATTTGGAGGACAGTGTAGACACGGGAGTATGCAGGGACCCCAACCCCCAACCCCAAGGCATACCCTGGTGGGCACAGAGTGACATAGTTCTGGCCCTGGGACAGGGTCCAGTTGTGAGTTTTGGTGGCTGTTTTGAGCATAAGGCTTGTTTGTATAATAATGTAAACCTTTCACATTCCTTAGAGGATGTTAATGACTCTATGGGAATTAGAAACAGTGTGAGTCCAGGAGTCAAGGGATGGCTTTGTTTTCTCAAAAGGGTAAAAGCTGAGACCTTCAGGACAGCCCTCAAGGCTATGGAAAAGAGCTCTAAATACATGAGTTCAATATACGTTATATAAATAAATTCTCAATTATGCAAAAATGTAAGGATGCAATATGAATTATGAGGGGCTTCATGAATCTAAAGAAATAAAGGCAGCTGTTCCATGAGACAGCTTGTTAGAAAGATACAAAGGCAGGCAGATTCCTGAGTACAAGGTCAGTGCAGGATAGAGCTAAATTAGGCCCACCTGTGGTAGAAATGCTAATTTCAGAGCAGGGTTCCACCCTACAAATTTACCCTCTGTGCTTAACAAAGGCTAACAGGTCTCTGAATTCTTTTGCATTGTTAAGAAAAAAAAAAGTATATTTGTTGTCTTTTAAGAATCAAAGGGCTGTGTTCACAGGATGCTGATAATCAGAAGGAAACTAGGTGTAACTTGATATGTGCAGTAAAAGATTAGAACTGTGTTCTGCAGGAGATGAACTACTGAGAGATAAAATGAGAGAGCTGCTTGGAGAACTCACACACACTTGCACATGCACACACTCACGAACACATTCACTCACACAGGCAGGCATGCATATACACACAAGCAAGCAGGACATGGACAGAATGATCTCTTAGAACAGCAAGCAGGTTGTCACCTTGGATTTACAAGATGACTTCCATTCATGCTTTCGTGGCTCCCAGACACTACTTCTCTCGGAAACCCTCTCCATGCTGAGGGTGTTCCTTAGCACAAGTGCAGTGGACACCCTAGAAGGACTTGCCTACAAGGTGTGCTGGGGCAATGGTGGTACAGAACTTGTGGAAATGACCAACCAATGTCCAGTTCATCATAAGGCCAAATCCATGAGAGGAAGTCCATGCCCCATAATGCTGCACTGATGGCCAGGAACTGGGGACTCAATAGTCCAGAGATTAGGGTCTAACAACAACAAAAAAAGAATCAATGAAATGATTTCTAATGATATTTTGCTATACTCATAGATATATCAACTTGTCATCATAGAGGCTTCCTTCAGCAGTATATGGGAGCCATTGCAGAGTCCCTCAATCACACATTATGTTGAGGGAAAGTCTAAGTTGGAGGTATTCATTGAGTAGTTCTTCTCTTAGAGGAGCTCCATGTACCTGTAGGAAGAATAGGGGGAAAGATCACTGGAGTCAGTGGGGATGGAGGACACTGAATGAACTAAGCAAGATTCATAGGAACTCTCAGAGACTGAAGTGGCAAGACAGACGAGGTCTGCATCAGTTCAGCCATGTATAAATTATGACAGTTAGCTTGGTGTTTTTGTAAGACTCCTAAAAGTGGGAGTGGGTGTGTCTCTGATTCTTTTTCCTGTTCTGGGACTCTTTTCTTCCTCTCAGGTTGCCTTTTCCAGCCTTGATATGAATTGAAGACTTTTGTGTATTCTTACTGTATCGTGTGTGTGTGTGTGTGTGTGTGTGTGTGTGTGTGTGTGTGTGTGTGTGTGTGTTTAAACGTTGACTCTTGGAGGCATGTTCTTTTCTGAAGGAAAACAGAGAAGTGGATCTGAATGAAAGAGGTCTGGAGGGGCAGATCTGAGTGGAGTGGAGAAAGGAAAAACTGTTTTGTGTCTGTTGCATAAGAGATGAATCTATTTTCAATTTTAAAAATGAACACTTAAAATGTTATAAAAATATTAGATATTATTTGGCTAGCTGCCTGTTTTTATATAATCCATTCACCATATTACATGAATTTTAAAACAGAGGGGCTAAAGAAAGTTGGGCATGTTGTCACAACCATAAGTTGTTCTATTGTTTTAAACTCACTCCCTGGTTTAGAAATCATGTTGAAAATGCTAGACTGAGAAGGGGAATGTGTACATTTTAGGGTTGATCAACTCATAAGCATTATTAGACAAACCTTTGCAGACCATGACTTTTTTATCTGTAGAGTTAACTAGGTTACAGGTATTTTACAATTTTATATTTCTATATTCTTGCATCAGTTTTCTATAGCTTCCTCAGTTACACTAGTGTTTTCTATAGCTTCCTAGTAATTTTCTAGAGAAATTGAATAAAAAAGCAACTAGAAGATAATTTATTACAGAAACACATGAACATAAAAGGGGAAAACAGCTATCACTCTTCTGATAGGTAATTTCTCTTCTCAGGCAGGCATCACCAATCAATCACCACACTCATTCATGTCAAAGCTAGAAGGCCCCATTATCCCACTCAAGCTCAGAAATGACAAATGAGATGAAGCTCATCACCCTATCTACATAGAGATGAAATGCTACTTCAGAAAAAAAGCCCAAATTCACAATCATCGATTTGAATTGCAAAGTTTACAATGCCAGAGCCAAAATGTCCTCTAGAATTTTTTATTTGTAGCTCATTATCTCCCTATTAATCACATACCTGTCTATTAATTTTGTAGTTGTTTGAAGTACCCAATACAGTACTGATCTTTTTCTGTTCTCATATATTTTTCTCACTCCTTAAGACATTGCTTGTAGTTTGTGATGAGCTATATAACATTTTATAAGTTCAATGATCTTTACATTCATGTAAATACTGAAAGAAAATATGAACAACTTAAAAACACCCTCTATTCTTATTGAAGTCTCCTTTCACAGCAAATAATCAACTAATGAAAGTATTCATTACATGTATCACCTGTGTTCATAGTAAAGAATATATAGCATGAAGAAATTCGTGGGAAAAATGAATTGTAGAGAATGCTTAGGAACTAAAAATACAAAGATCAGAGCACTGGGTTCCCACATCAAGAAGACAAGAGGAAAAATAATTTTGAACAAATTTACAGATGGAGAATTAGCAAAGAACCAACTTTTAATAAGTCCCAGATACAAGGTTAGGGGTTAACAAGAGATCAGTTACTTGTGTCTTTTTGTAAATTAAAGAAATTTGCTCATATCACCTAAATTATAGAGTTGAAAGAGAAGCTAGATAGTCATATTCCAAGAAATAAAGGCACAAAGAGAGTCTCATGTGTTTCAAAAGCAGGGACATATGCCATCTATACTGGGGCACAATAATTGCATCATCTTAACTTCACTGTTTTGTTCTCTTATGGTACCCTATTCTAGACTAATCTCTTAAGGGATTTTCATTGTTCAGACATGCATTAATCTACTTCTGAAGAGGTACTATATTTACCAATCATAACAAAATCCTATAAAATGGGAGGAATTTTTTTCTAAAAGAAAAATGCATAAGAGCATTGCTTTATTTATTGAAAAACTTCTGTATGGCCCAGAGCATCATCAGTAGGACAAACTAGCAGGCTACAGAATGGGAAGCATTTTATACTTGTTAAACACCCAATAGAGAACAAGTATCTAAAATTTAAAAGGAACTTACAAAAACTGAACATTAAAAAGAAAAAAAATGAAAAAATAGGGGGAGACATCTAAACAAAGTAACCTCAAAGAGGAAACACAAATGGCTAAAAGTACTTTTAGATATGCAGAATATCCTTAGTCAGTAGGAAATGCATCTCAAAACTGCTTTGACATTTCATCTTACACTATTTAGAAATGATCAATAAAACAGTGACAGACCATGCTGACAAGGATGTGGAATAGGGGAATACTTATCCTTTGCTGGTGGGAATGCAAACTTGCACAGACACTGTAGAAATCAGAGTGTCTTCCACAAAATGCTGGACATCTATTTACCAGTACGAGTCTTGGGCATTTACCCCAAAGACTCTACATCCTACTACAGAGAGACTGTTCATCCCTGTTCATTGTTAATCCTGTTTATAGTGGTCAGAAGTAGGAAAACACCTAGATATGCATCAGTGGGCAGCTAGATAATAAAATATGGCCCATACTCACCATGAAATATTATTCATCTTAAAAAATTATTAAATCTAAAGGTAAATGGATGGAGCTAGAGAAAATAATCACTGAGTTAGGCAACCCAGACCCAAGAAGGCAAATATGATATGTATTCACTTAAATACAGATGTTAGCTGTAATGTTTGGATAAGTACTCTACAATCCATATGAGTAAAGAGGTGGGGTATAGAGTAGTGAATTAGGGGAGGATGGGTTTACCTAGAGAGGTAAGCAGAACACTTATCAATGGATGGGGATTGGGCTGAAATGGGAGGGTTGAGTCGGAGAGAGACTGCAGCAGCATGCACAGGCCTGCACGGGTCTGGGCCTGAAGGGATCTCAGGACAGAGAAGGGAAGTGGGCACACAAGCCTATGTTCCTTATCGAGACACTATCTCCAATTGATAACCACTAGCAAGTGATTAGTTCTCTTCAACTGAGTCTCAACAGGAATAAAAGAAATATTAAGGCCAGCCCCATGCCCTGCATTTAATAGTCTACACAAAATAAACTCAGTGGTGTTTTAGAGATTCTTTGCCCAATAATGCCTTTTAGTTCTTTGTGTACATATTATAGTTTCTGATTTGAGTTTTTCTGGGATTCCTGTGTGTATGTGTGTGTCTACATCTGTATGTGCTTCTTGTGCTTTTTCTTTGTCATTTTTTCTTTTTTTTTTCTTTATTTTCTTTTTTTGCTGTTGTGCATTTTGTCCTATTCTAGTTTGCTTGTTTTATTTTAACTAATTTCATATTATTATTTTTATAATTTAAAGCAATTATTAAATTTAAATATTAGTTGATTACATTTTTCTTCTTCCTCAAGTTTGTCCAGAACCTCTCTTCTTCCTTATCACCCAAGTTTAAATTTGTTTTCCAAAAATAAAAAATAGATTAAAAAATAAACCAAAAATCCAATAGGACATCAAAATGCCCCAAACCTAGAAAACAACATACAACATCACACAAAAAGAAAACCAAATAATAACTGCACATCAAACGTTAACCAAATAAAAACATACACAAAAATCCTGTGGCATACGTTATTAGTATAGATGCCTATTTGTATTTTAATGAGAGAAAGAAATGCATGGTTTTGATAAGTAAGGAAGTGTGGAGGATCTGGGTAGATATTATATATTAAACAATTATATTAACAAATATATTACATAATAATGTTATTAATTATAATCATAATACACTATATAATTATATAATATAATAAATATATTCAATATATTCAATATAACATGTGTTAAAATCCTCTTTTCAAATATAAAAAATAAAAAGTAAAAGGAAAGCAAAAAGCTAGAGATGAATAACATACTCTGGAGAATCTAATCACATCCCAATGAGGAATGTGGATGCTAGCGCTGGACAGTGGTTTGATCCTGTATAGTTTATAAAGAAGGATATGAGAAAGTCTGCACTAAGGCGAAAAAGGATGGACTGTGAATAGACCACCATGAAAGCCATGACATAGTGTTGTAAGGCTCTGATTAAGAACATGCCTTCCAAGAGGTAAGGTTGTAGGCCTCTGAAAAGTCAAAAAAATGTACAACCCTCAGAAAGTCCACAAAGCTTCAAGACTCACTTCCCTCACAGCTTCTGGTAGGAGTATAATCTAGAAACATTGTATAGGGCAGAGAAGGTTCTCTTCAGCTACCTTTATGTAGGAGAGGGAGTTCCAGGAATGGAGTCTTTGTGAGTTAATAGCTATGCTAAGTTGAGTTTTTCACTGATGCAATAACCTTTACCTTAGTAGTCTCCATTTGGTAATGGAAATCATCACATGGGCCAGAAAGAACTTGGAACTATTTCTTCAGTACGTTACGTAGGCTAGTTAACTGTTAGTTACATCTACTAGGAGAAGGTATTTTCCTAGTGGAATGTATTTAACAGAGGGGGTGGAAGGAGATGTGCAAGGGCAGAGAAAGAAAACCACTTCAGCAGATAATAGCTCCACAGGATGAAAGGGGATGGGAGAAGTTATGTGTATCAAAAAGCTTCTGGGCTATTTCTAAGAATAAAGAAAGAGCTCAGCATATTTTTAATGATAAACTAAATAAAACCAACAATAAAAATTCCCACTGAAGCTAAGAAACAAATTATCTTTATACACACAAAAAATTATTTTATTTTCATTTTCTATCATATTTTCTTTTAACTTTACATTTAATAATTATGTTGCCACCATCCATTGGACTGAGAGGGTCCCCAATGAAGGATCTAGAGAAAGAACCAAAGGAGCTGAAGGGGTTTGTAGCCCCATAGGAGGAACAAGAATATGAACTAACCAGTACCCCCAGAAGTCCCTGGGACTAAACCTCCAATCAAAGAATACACATGGCGGGACTCATGGCTCCAGCTGCATATGTATCAGAGGATGGCCTAGTCAGTCCTCTCTCATCAATGGGAGGAGAGACCCTTGGTCCTGTGAAAACTTGATGCCCCAGTGTAGGGGAAAGCCAGGGCCAGGAAGTTGGAGTGCATGGGTTGGTGAGCAGGGGAAGAGGGGAAGGGGATAGGGAATTTTTGGAGGGGAAACCAGGAAAGGGGATAACATTTGAAATGTAAATAAAGAAAATATCTAATATTTTTTTTCAAATAACTATGTTGTCTAATTATATGTAAGTATTCTACCATTCTTAACAACTGCTTCAATGAAAGAAGAATCTTCACTT
Organism: Mus pahari; assembly: GCF_900095145.1. Classification (NCBI taxonomy): domain Eukaryota; kingdom Metazoa; phylum Chordata; class Mammalia; order Rodentia; family Muridae; genus Mus; species Mus pahari. Next base: position 10,663,653 of record NC_034603.1, on the reverse strand, counting down.
GGGAAGAAAATAGATCCATGACATAGTGGTGAAGAACAGTGCTATGACCAGGAAGATATTACTTCAAATATCATAAGGAAGATCACCTTGACAAGTGGTCATGTTGGTGCAAGTTTCTTAGTTTAACAGAATCTTCCTTGGCCTGCTTGTGCTTATCAAGAACAAATGATACTGTCACATAAGGTCTTTTTCAGACATTCCTTCCTGAGTTCACTCTCTTATGTCAACTAAGATGAAAGATTTGACCCATGTGGCAATAAGCACAGCAGAAGCAAGCTTGGTTAAGAAATGTCAAGAACCGGGCTGGTGAGATGGCTCAGAGGGTAAGAGCACCCGACTGCTCTTCCGAAGGTCCGGAGTTCAAATCCCAGCAACCACATGGTGGCTCATAACCATCCGTAACGAGATCTGACTCCCTCTTCTGGAGTGTCTGAAGAAAGCTACAGTGTACTTACATATAATAAGTAAATAAATCTTTAAAAAACAAACAAAACAAACAAACAAAGAAATGTCAAGAACCAATGAGAACTTCAAAAAAGTGAAATACCTAAGAGTGTGTGGGGTGCCAAAGAGAGAGGGAAAATGTTAGAGTTTATCTGGGGCAATGGTAGAAATTAGACAAATTTCAGGTATCTACTATGAGAAGAACAGCTCTCTGACCTAGCATGAGCCAAGCTAATGAAGGACCCAGTGACTCTTTTCTATGTATGACCCCTCTGTTCATGAGCTATCATTCAGTTAAGGGTGTTTGCTAGTCTCTGACTTGGCTTTTTGTATTGTTGACCTTGGCTGTTTACTAGTTATGAGTCACTTGCCCAGAGCCATTGTCCTCTGACTCTGCAAATGTCTCAAGTGCTCTTTATCACACCAAGCTCTCTTTATTCTCATAGCTGTAAAGATGTTTTAATTCCCTGTCTACGGGATGGTCTAGATATGCTTTCCTGAAAGAGGTGGGGGCTTTCTTAGATAACTACCTTTACTTAGTCTGCTACAGGTGACTGTCCTGGAAGCAAAGATTATGAAAAGAAAAAAAAAAAGCGACTTAATGTACATTTCTGAAGGGCCTAGGTGGCCAGTCAGCCTGTTGTTACTGGTTCTGAGTACTCTCCTGCTTGCCTGTTTGGCCAGTTACTACATAGCTGCAAGGCATCTTATTCATCTTGTTTATTGAACCAGCCTTTGCCATTTCAGCTCTCAATCTCTCCTTTAAGCATAGTGCCAATTCTCACTGCAACACATGTGAGCAATTTGTCTTTTCTATGAGCCATTACCTGTTGTGAGCTAATTTGTGCACCAATGGAAAAGTAAAGGGGATAAATGTTCAAATACTTTAAATTTGTTAATAATTTTTTACAAAGCTCATATACAAGCATCTGTCTTTCACAGATGCAATAGACTTTGCAGCAATCTTTACTTATTTGGAGAAAAAATAAAAAATTATTTAATTTTTTCCTAGAATATATTTTGATCATATTCTTTTGACTGCTCAAATTCCTCCCATATCATCACTCACTTCATACTCAGATTCAGACATTTTCTCTCTTAAAAAGAAAAGAAAGGAAACAAAAAAAGCACACACACACACACACACACACACACACAAACCAAACAATCAAAAATAATGGAATCATTTTGGGATTGGGCAACTACTCCTGAGCATGAAGTTGTTCTGGAGTGTGGCTGATATACACAGTATCCTTCCTTTGAAGAAGAAATGATTTTCTATTTCCAACAGCTATCAATTGCATCTAGCTTCTTGAATATGGGTGGGACTTTGTGCCCACTTCAACTTCAAAACATGTTTTCTAGGACCACGGGAATTGACTAATTAAGAGGGTGTACTGAAGGTGGTAAGTATGATATAATCTGTTGTAAATGAAGTCAACCTTTGCTAGACTGCAAAAATCCAGCCTAGATTTGATGTGATTTTACATTTTCAGGAGAAATTAAGATGTTTAAAGTAAGAAAGAAAACCATTTTCAAACAAAAATGATGTCATAAAACATACTGCAGGGTAAAAGGGTTTTATAGTTTTAGACTTGAGTAGAGATTTGAGAGTTGAAAATGGAAGTTATCGCTCAATGTAGCATTGTCACAAAGAAAGGAAAATGAGAAAGCAGAGCTGGGCTCAAGAGAGTTACACTTGAAACAGAAATTAAATGTAATCATGCAGAGTATTATCATATATATCCCGGTGCAGCAGCTAGAACTCATTTCAGTATGAACACACCGGCAGCCAGTTTCATCACTAACAAGCTGACCTCCTCAGGAAGGAGAATCAAATGATCAATTTTCACAACTGAAACTGACACTTGAGCCAGGAAATAGGTTGGTATGTGCAGAGTTGGTGTAGAGTCTCAACCAAGATGAACTCTGCAAGTCTGGGTGTGCATCATAGATCAGTCTTCCAGGAAATCTCCCTGACCTTGGGCCTTACATCCTCTTCTACCATCATTTCAACAATGGAAAATTAAGATGCAAGACTCTAAGAGAAACAATTGGAAAGAAAAATCAGAATTGGTTGGAATCAAAGTTCCCAGTTAGGAATTTTAGAGAGAGTGTGCGTGTAATCACTCCTCATGTTCAAGCATAATGGCAGTTATGTAGACAGAGACACTTCATATTTCTTATTGTGACACCTGATCAGTTTCTCCCCTGTGCTCCGGGTATTCATTTAACCAGTGAGCAACTGATTCACAGAAAGTACTACAAAACTAAAATATTAATGATTTTATCCCACTTAGGAATATTTTAGAGGAGCATTAAAGAGAAGATCCCTACTATTTAGAATTGTAGCTTATCTAAGTTCAATTTTATATACCAACCCATAATGGTGATAATCACCACTTCAGAATGCTCTGTGAACCAGAAATTCTTCAAACATCTATCCTTCATTTGTTAATTTAAACAGTTTCCGAGGCGAGTTTATTTGGTATTTTAATTTGTCCCTAAAATAATTGTGATAGGTTGAAGCTACGGCATACACAAAGCTACGTATCTATGATATAGATGTTTTAGGAAATATGAATTTGAGTTAAGCCATACAGACCCTGAAACCTTCATGATTACAATTAACAGACAGGAAGTGTCTATCCATTTGTTTTACAAATGTCATAGCTTATGTTTTCTAATGGATTCTAGAAAATTCACCAATCATATCACATAAAGAAGAAATTATAGGTCATTGCTACAAATTATCAACAATTTTAGCCTATAAAATACTCCTGAAAATTTATGTCTCTGTATTAAAAATTATGCTTTCATATAGACAATTAAATATAATATTTGAAAATCTAGAGAAACATTGATTAGCTAAGATGCATATGAAATGATACTTAGTTATTGGGACTTTGGAGAAAGCAATACTATACTATGATCACACTCATAAAAAAAAAAAAAAACATCTGAAATGTCAAGTGTGGCAAAGATGGGAAGAATTGTAAGATTTTACTCTTGCCTAGTGGGTGATCCTAGTTGTTTAATAGTCTGAGCGTATCTGGTATGTTTGGATGGGCTCAATGTAATTTCATGCATGAATGTACACATAGTCAGACTGCTTGTATTAAATCCACTTCCTTGTAGTTATTACTAGTTCTTGCTTTGTTTTCTTTGCCAATAGAAAATAATTATTACAGATATCTGATTACAATTGTCATGATCATTATCTTAGACTAGTCATTATATATTAATGGACAGAACATTATGACTTGGGAAGGTAAGAAATAAGATTTCAGTATTTTCTCTCAGTCTGGTTGTGCTTGAATTTTTAAATAGTATGTCAGACTAATATAATTAAATATTATAAAACATTTATTCCATCAAAATACTTTATTTGAATACATTGATAGTATTTAATAATTCTGATTTGTAAATTATAATTTTAAAGTCATGTTGGAAATCAAATGCTAGAAGTTTTCTTTCTACTCTCAGGAATTCATTAAAATATTTAATAACACTGGTACTACTTATGTAAATAATTTAAATTTTATTACCTCTTAAAATAAGAGGAACTTTCAGCATGTATTCACATTATATTTCATAATGAAATATTCACTTTGCATTTTTGTATACAGATTATTATGTCTTAATATATGATAAAACTGAATTTCCCTTCTGTCTTAGTCAGGATTTCTATTCCTGCACAAACATCATGACGAAGAAGCAAGTAGGGGAGAAAAGGGTTTATTCAGCTTATATTTCCACACTGCTGTTCATCACCAAGGAAGTTAGGACTGGAACTCAAGCAGGTCAGGAAGCAGGAGCTGATGCAGAAGCCATGGAGGGATGTTCTTTACTGGCTTGCCTCCCCTGGCTTGCTCAGCTTGCTCTCTTATAGAACCAAGACTACCAGCCCAGAGATGGCACCACCCACAAGGGGACCTCCCCTCTTGATCACTAATTGAGAAAATGCCTTATAGCTGAATCTTGTGGAGGCATTTCCCCAACGGAAGCTCCTTTCTCTGTGATAATCCCAGCTTGTGTCAAGTTGACAGAAAATTAACCAGTACACCTTCTTTAAACATTAATATAAAATGTTAAATATTTGATATATTTAAAGAAATGTTTGTTTCTAGTACTTTGTGTTTGTTTCATCTTATATAGTTTTACTTAATTACTCTCCTTTTGGCTAGGTTTAATTATAGGTAGGTTATACAAAGACATCTATTGCTAAGTTGGACATTCCATAAGTCAAAACTGATTTTGTTAATCCTTTCTGTTCCCATCAAATTTTCATGTTTTTCATTTTACTTTAAACTCCTATATTCTATTAGTGGCAATAGCATTTTGAAAATGGAGTTCATCATCAAACCATAAATCATTTTAAAACCACTTTCTAGGAATCAACGACTAAAATAATGCAATTTCAATGTTTCCTTAGAGGTAATTTGAATTGTTAGATTGAATGATCTGGAAACTATTGCAACACAATTTAAAATCATTCAGAGAAAGTTATCAAGAAGGATGTATACAATAAAGTATTTGCTTGTAAAAATATTGTTCATAGTTAAAAGGTTTTCTCTTTTTAATGAAACTAAACTTTAGAATGTTTACCACTACCACTACCACATACAATGGGTATAGTAAGAAATAATAATGAGCGGGGCGGTAGTGGTCCATGCCTTTAATCCCAACACTCGGGAGGCAGAGGCAGGCGGATTTCTGAGTTCGAGGCCAGCCTGGTCTACAAAGTGAGTTCCAGGACAGCCAGGGCTATACAGAGAAACCCTGTCTCAGAAAAAACAAACAAATAAACAAAAAACAAAAAAATTTTAAAAAACAAAACAAACAAACAAAGAAAAAAAGAAATAAAATTGAATACCTATTGAACGTATCTAAACTGGAAACAAAGTCAGAAAAAAAATGTTTCTTCATTCACAAGGAAATGATAATTATTATTTTTTTAGTGTTTTTACCCACAGTGTATTATTATTTCTGGGTAATGGTTTTAAATGTGAGTTGGATAATGAATTACCTTGACATTGAGTTAGGCAATGTGCTACTCTTGCTTTTGGAAACATTTTATTGAATATTTGACATTTTAGAACACTACCGAATTCAGACAAAGAAAAATCATGTCACTGTGTCCTTGGCTGCTAGGAGTTTTGTAGTCCTGAATCCAGGTAGATGTTATCATAAAGAATTTAGTGGCAGGCATTCCAGAGACGTGTTCTACAGGTCCGCCTTGCTACATTCCTATTTCCCTCACTTACTTGATTTCCTAAAGCAAAATTTTGAAAGACTCTTACTCCAATGAGTTTGATGTAGGAACAATTAAATTAGAACACAAAGTACATAGTTTTCTCCTATAAACTTGCTATACAAATGTCAGATTCAATCATTCAGTATTTTGATTAGTAAACATAATTTACATTCAAAATTTTATTTAAATAACTTTACTAAAAGGATAAAGATGAGGGAAAATAAAACTCATACTAAAACAAAACAAAACAAAAACAAAAGCCAGAAGTAAAATATTAAAACCATTCTTGTACTTTCATTTTAGAATTTATTTTACAAGTGTGGTCTTAATTTTCACAGCTATACGAGTAGTCAGTGACTAGAGCCATGAGAGACTCTTATTCTCTCTCATCCCTGAGTTGAGTTCTTTCTATGAAATGTGCTGGTACTTTTCAAAAAGGTCACAGAATATGAGAACATAGTTAAGAACGACAAATACAAGATAATGCAAAATGCATTCTTTTATAAACTTAAGATGAATCAGTCAGTTTATTTCTATTTTGTATGGTGAGTTAGCAATCTTCTGTAGAATCATTTTTGTGACTACTTCTAGTTGTATAATTAATTGGTTGTCACATCTTGGGACTTTTAAGAAAATAGATTTAATAATTTAATAAGATTTAATAATGAGTTATCAATGCAACTGCGTATATTCATTAAAATGTCATATATATGTGTGTATATATATATATGACATTTATACACACACACACACACACACACACATATATATATATATATATGAGAAAGAAGATGCTTGTATTTGATCAGCAGAGCTAATAGAAAATTTGAAAGTGGATAATGAGTGTTCAGGAGATAATTAAAATAAACAGCAGCAAAAGTTGAACCTCTATGCAGTGACTTCCCTGAGCAAGAAAATACCCAGTATGTTCAAAGTCATGAGAGGTTCAAGAACTGACGAACAAGATACTTGTACAGGTAAGGCTTAAGAATGAGATTGGTAAATAACGTCGGTATAAATCTATTTCAGAAGTCTGGAGCACTGGAAAGCTCTGCCCCACAACTTCTCTCTCCTTCAGATGCATATACATGCAGACATCTAGATCACCCACCAAAGGAACCTGGCAATCACATGGTCTGCAGAAAATTAAATCTGGAATATTTCACCCAGATCCATGGCAGAAAGTATTGTAACACTGATTTGGGATTTTGAGAAAATGTAATAAACAACAATACCATTTTCTGAGACTCACTTAAAATATGACCAAAAAAATAAAAGTTTTATGATAAATATGATGTGATTGCTAAAATGTATCTTTTGATTGTGAATAAAAGTAGGTCTGCTTGTTGTGCCCAGTCTGAATCCTAAAAGACCACCAAGAAGCTAATTCCGATGTAATCATTTTAGGGTCCCTTTATTGCAAACTCAAGTTCGGGCTTACTCAACACCACCCCACAGAACAGTTTGGCAAGGCAGCCCCAAACTCTCATTGTGACAAGGTTTTATAGGAAAATAGGAGAGAGTGGGGAGGGGGTCCAGCCTGGAAAACATCTAACTGAATGTCTATTGTAAGCCAACAGGAAGATGCTCTGAAGCAAGACCATATACAATCACAAATAGCCTGCAAAGTACATCTGAAATAATCAGACTAGTCTTTGATGGTTGCTAGGAAGCAGCTAGGGAGTAACTCAGACCAGGGACGAGCTAAGTTGTGGGGTCCTTCCTGGTCCTTGGATGCAGCTTGGGTTCAGCTGCGAGTTAAGTTCTCAGGCTTTTATTTATTTATTTTTCTTTTTTCTTTCAAGATGGAGTAGATTTGGCCTCTTGTGCTAACTCTTCTCCTAAGAATTTTTCTGAGTCACTAAATTAAACTGAGGTACTCAAGGATTTCCTTGTGTATTTCTCCATTACAAAACAAACAAACAAACAAACAAAAAAACTTGTCAAACAGAAGCCAAATTAGTACATAGCCATGCTGGATTCCAAAGGATGGAGAACAGAGGATATATCACCCATGCCCTCGTTTCTCTTATATTTTTGGTTGTGAGCTTAGCCTTTAATAGCTGAGCCATCTCTACAGCCAGACCACATTTCTCTAATGTGTCAACCATCTTTTTTTTTTTTTTGGTTTTTTGAGGCAGGGTTTCTCTGTGTAGCCCTGGCTGTCCTGGAACTCACTTTGTAGACCAGGCTGGCCTCGAACTCAGAAATCTGTCTGCCTCTGCCTCCCAAGTTCTGGGATTAAAGGTGTGCACCACCACTGCCCAGATTCAACCTTATCATGATAGAGAGAGAGATGACAAAGAAGCTCCAAAGTCATCCTAGGGAAATCCTACACCAAAATCGACATTTATACAGAATTTTCAGACAGGGTCCCCCTTTATTTCCCATCTAGCCCCAAACTCCTGGGAATCCTCACCGCAGAGTGCTAGGGTTATAGACAAGAGCTACTATACAGAGCCACTACTCCCACTTTAAAGAAAACTGAGTCTTAAAAACCTTGGTCTTCTCATTTCTCAAAAGAGAAAAATCTAGCATGATGTGCCTACTCAGTATTCACTTTCAGCCCACCTAGGAGAATGGATAGAAAACTATTCTTTAGAGCTGTAGTTCTCATCCATTCTAATGCTGTACCCTTTCATTCAGTTCCTCATGTTGGGGTGATCTCCGACCATAAAACTATTTTGTTGTTATTTCATAACTGTAATTTTGCTACTGTTATGCATCTTTATATAACTATCTGATATGTTGGATATCTGATATGTTACCCACACACACACAAGAGTTCTTGATCAACAGGATGAGAACCACTGCTTTAGAGAAACTCAATTGCTCAATGACAATATCTGTACACAGTAAAATTTCTTTATCATTTTCAGTACATAAATATTTATTTTCTCTTATTTCATTGGTTTTGGTCATTTTGTCTGTAGAGTTCCCTGAGAGCCTTGTGCTGATTCTCAGTGAGTTTGTTCTCTTGTTGTTTTTCACACCTGCAATTTAAGTGATTTTCTTAATTTGGCGCTCTGTCTCTTACAATTCCAGCTTCTCCTTTCTTCAGGCAGCTACCATTCTTCACTTACCTGAATAAGATGGGTACCTTAACTGCAGTCTCTGCTGCCTACCTATTCCTTTTGTAACAATCTTACATTCTACAGATATGGATTCGTTCAAAATTCAATTCTGAAACAGCGAATTTACATAGTGTCTACCATTTACAAGTAAATTATGCCTCTGCCTATTTGCCTGGTTTCCTGCTTCCTAGCCTTTGCTAATTTCAATGGAATGCAACCACCCATTACAGAAAAGACATAAGAACACAGATTATTAAAAATCAAGGAAAAGATTCCTGCAGAATTATTCTGACTGACCCCAAGCTGAACCCCACTGAGTGTTGCATATGAATCTTTCCAGTACGGCTCAGTCTTTAGTTTGCTCCTCTACCTGCAATATTTCCCCCAGAGACAAAATTGTTGTGAGGACATTTTGATCTTGCTCTATTTTGAAAACAACAACCGCAATCGGAAAAAGAAAAGAAAAGAAAAGAAAAGAAAAGAAAAGAAAAGAAAAGAAAAGAGAAGAGAAAAATAATTCAGTAATTTCAGTGAATCACCACTGAAAGAACTTACTATTAAAATGTTCATTACATTTATTCGAAGGCAGTATTCACTTGAAAAAGTTTTCATAAATATAAATATTGGCATTATTTGGTTAACTCTCCTCTGTAAACTAAAACCTAATGTGTCTAGAGGGATAGATCAGCAGTTAAGAGTGCATATCAGCACACATATCAACTGACTCACAACCATCTGTAAATCCATCTCTGAGGATTCCATACCGTTTTGTATCCCACAGCCATGGACAAGCAGATATACAAATAAATACAAATAATAAAATAAATCTCTCAGACCAAACACCTGGAAACTAAAATGATGAGATGAAGAGATAGGAAGAAATGATGTTAACAGACTCTCACACATGTCCACACTTCTCACATTATATTAGAAGCATCATATTAGACAGTCCACTTGCCTCTCAATATTTTTCCATAAAAATCATAAATAGTAATCATTGATTGCACTTATTATTTTAACTAGTATTATATTCCACATCGTAAAAAATTAGAACTACTAGATCTTAAAGAAATCAAGACCAGTGTAGTTGACACTATATGCCCTCTGTTATCACTGTCTCATAGCTTGCTAGAAATCAAAGCTGCATCCTGCTCTTGATGAATTTTTTCCCATTTATAGATATTCGGGAGTCCAGAGAGACTTTGTTTGAGCCTGGCTTTGTTGTGTCATTAGTGGTATGATCTTCTTTTTATGAGCTACTTAATCCTTGGAGCTCAAAGTTTCCTCAATATAAAATTAAAGAAACAATGTCACCTATTTTTTTCTTCCTATTTAGTCCAGGAATATAGCACATAGAAGTATTGGTACAATGGTTGCTAATGGGTACATGTCTAAAGAATGTTAAGCTTTTATCATTATGCTAATTTTTAATAAAATTAAGATTGCTGTCAAAATCCACACATTCTTTGTTTTTTGGATGGCTGTCAGCTAAGGATTTAAGGGGCAAATATCGAAGTATTTACAAGGAGATAAAAATCATATTTCAAAAGTCACAATTTATAAAAGGAAACAACACTCCAGGGCAAATATTGAATTATTAATATAATGATACAGTAAAAATATTAAGATATAATGTAACCTTTCAAGCTGCATTAATAATTGACTTCAGTTTTGCAGAATGGATAAATATAGTCTTCTAAAGACAATGGTGCCTAATGGCAAAAATATAGTTTCAGACGTCAGCACTGTCTTTACACTGGGTACAATAATGTGAAATTATTTATGCTTGATAACATATACCAGTACCATTCATATTTATTGAGATATAAATGATGTATTATGAAGATGAGTGTGCCAGACACCCATTCTGTTTGGAGTACTAAATTTATGTTTGTTTGTTTGTTTTAAAATACATATTTAGGATAGCTAAATATGATTACATTTAATAACAAGTATGTCTAAATTGTATTAAACAGTCATCTTTGTCAAGAAAGTTATTATGCAAACTTTAAGTCTTAGATTAAGCATCATAAAAATTTCATTTTAAATATATTCACATATGCGCCATGTTAATTATTTAAAAGTAATTGTTAGAAATCATAAAATAAAACATTACTTAAGTCAAGTACACAGGAGGGGTAGAGCAGAAACAGTGTGAAATAAAGTGGATAAAATGTTTATTTCCTAAAAAATTATACTTGGAGAAAGTTCTGAAATATATTTATTAACTATTCATAGTTAGGTACATGGAAATTTGATGGCACAGCATTACTGGTAAGTTTCCACTTGGTTAATTGCTAAGAGCATGCAGCAGTTGAGTGCCTTTTAAAACCTTGTTGAGTTTTCAGGGTTATTCCCAAATATAACGGAAACACTAGGTAGTACCAGAAGAGTTTGATAATATGCAGACATCTGATTAAAATAGTAGTAAATATCAAAGATTTATAATAATCAACAATGAATGTTCTTCTCAAGTTTGATGGAATGCTGGAGAAATGACATAATATCTAAAAATATCCCACTTTAGGTTTCTTGCATCTGCCATCACAGATTACTAGCTTATATACCTTTATCACTAAAGAGCATTTAACTTTACTCTTATAGAATATAAATGCATATATGAGTTTGCAAAAAAGTTGAAAGATGTATAATGTGGTCACATTTCAAGGCTTCATGCCCCCCCCAAAAAAAACTAAGTGTAGTGTTTAAAGCAAGGATTGTCTAAGTAATGAAACAGTGACTCAAAACTAAAACAAACAAACAAACAAATAAAACAAAGTAAGAAAGAAAAGAAAAAAGAAAAAAAAAGAGGAGGTTGGAGTTGGATAGGGGATCTGGAGATACAAATCAGCCATTAGAAAGAGTAGTTGCTACATAATAAAAGAACAGTCCAGATTGAGAGCATCCATGTAAAAGCCTTGGAGACTACACCGGGGACATGGCAGGAGAAAATTAGAAAGAGAAGAATCACTAGAGTGGTCCAGCCAACCCATCTACCAATTTATTAGGAAAATTTGTAAGTTCCAGGGAGAGATCCTGTCTCAAGTGGATAATGCAGGTACTTGAATAATTAGATATGTCAGCATCCTGGGCCTCTATATACTTCATTATTACACATGCACACATACAAGCACCTGCTCCTGCACACGCAGTCACACACAAAGAAAATAGAGGGGCGAGAAGAAAAGAAGGAAAAGAAAACAATATAAATCACTTAATTCCTCAAAGTAATGCATATATTTCTATTAAGCAACATTATGGACTTTGTGTTACATTTACTATTGGGGTATGAGTCTCCTCAGTTCCCACTGATACCAGACTCATTCCAAAGGATATTCTGGTTATACTGAGCACCGAGTGAACATATGCACTTGCCATAGGCTTTCTACAGCTATAAACACCTCATTTAATGAAAGTTCCAGGGCTGGAAAGATGGCTCAGCTGGTAAGAGCACTGACTGCTCTTCCAAAGGTCCTGAGTTCAAATTCTAGCAACCACATGGTGGCTTACAACCACCCATAATGAGACCTGATGCCCTCTTCTGGCGCGTCTGAAGACAGCTACAGTGTAGTTATGTATAATAATAAAATCTTTTATTTTTTAAAGGAAGTTCCAAGGATGCTGTTTCTTCAAGTCAACTTTAATATAAATAAGAACACATTCTCCTTTATATTATTGTGTATGTTTTGAGTATACAACAGATATTGTGACACTATTAAGAATTCTGAAATTTTGTTTCAATAAATACTGCTGGTCTAACTGGTAGTCTTCGTGTAGAAAAATGAAAATAGATCCATATTTGTCATCTTGCACAAAGCTCAAGTCCAAGTGGATCAAGGACTTCCACATAAAACCAGGTACACTGAATCTAATAAAAAAGAAAGTGGAAAAGAGCCTTGAACTCATTGGCACATGGGAACATTTGCTAAACAGAACTCTAATGGCTTAGTCTCTAAGATCAAGAATTGATAAATGGGAGCTTATGAAACTGGAAAGTGTCTGTAAGGCAAAGGACAATGGCAATATGACAAATTGGCAACCTACAGATTGGGAAAAAGTCTTCACTAACCCCACATCCGATAGAGGGCTAATATCCAAAAAATATAAGGAACTCAAGAAGCTAACCACCAAGAAACCAAACAACCCAATTAAAAAAAAAAAAAAAAAAAAAAATGGGGTATAGAACTAAACTGAGATTCCCAACAGAGGAATCTCAAATGGCTGAGAAGCACTTAAAGAAATGTTCAAAGTCCTTAGTCATCAGGGAAATGCAAATCAAAAGGACCCTGAAATTCCACCTTACACTAATCAAAATGGCTAAGATCAAAAACTCAGATGATAGCACATGTTGACAAGGATGTGGAGAAAAAGGAACACTCCTCCATTGCTGATGGGATTGCAAACTGGTAAAAAAACACTCTGGAAATCAATCTGGGGATTCCTCAGGAAAATGGTTTCTTTTAAAGCACAGAAATATAAGAATATGCTTTCATTTTAATCCCAGTTGTGGGGATGTGGGGATGTGGGGCTGCTTCGAACTGTTCAAAGCAGCTGACTGTGATTTACCTTGTTCTCTAGCTAGGGCATTGTTTTGCTAGCTGCTGCAGATAGTTGCTGTGTTTGTTCGACATTTGAATTCTGTGAACTTTTCAGAGGGTCTAGAGACACTAGAGCCCTGGTAGGCAGGGTTAGTGGTTGTTGGTCTGTTCTAAGAAGAAACAAAAGGAAAGAAATTAGATTCAGGGATCACTCTCTTCCCCCCTCTCCCCTTCTTTCTCTCCTATCCACGAGTAGGAGGGGACTGAGAGTTAGGGCTAAAGAATGAGAGAAAAAGAGTCCACAAAGTAGCAAAGACCAGCTACAGGGTAGATTTGGAATAAATTTGCCTTATTTCATCTTGTAAAGAGAAATTCCAAAACTATAAGAAAATTAAACTAGTAAGGAAATCAACACTATGATCAAACAGATGGGAAAATGAAATAAAAACTTTAAAAGCAAACACAAGGAAGGAGGGAGGGGCCTGAGTGGGAAAGGGGACAGAGGAAGGGAGGGAAGAGGGAAGGGGGAAAGGACTGAAGCCCTGAGGTCCAGGAAAAAGAATGGAAACAGGCAAGCCCAAGAGGTAGAAGGTTGGAGGGACCCTCCAGAATGCACCAGAGACCTGGGAGGTCAGAGACTCTCAGGACCCAAAGGGCAGGACCTTAGATGAAATGTCCACCAATAGGGAGAGGAAACTTGTAGAGTCCACCTCCAGCAGGAGGACAGAGCATCAAGTGAGGGATCGGGTTGCCATCCTACAGTCACAACTCTGACCCAGAACTGTCCTGTCTGAAACAACTGTGGGGATGGAAATGGAGAGGAGCCTGAGGGAAAGGAGGTCCAGTGTCAGGCCCAAAGTGGGAATCAGCTCAAGGGGAGGTCCCAAGGCCTGACACTATTACTGAGGCTACCGAGTGCTCATAAAAAGAGACCACTATCATGACTGTCCTCCGAAAGACCCAACAAGCAGCTGAAAGAGTCAGATGCAGATAATTAAGGAAAAACTGAAAGAAGCTGAGGAGGAGGGCGACCCTGTAAGAGGGGTTAATCTGGACCCCCGAGATCTCTCAAACACTGTGCCACCAAACAGGCAGCATACACCAGCTGATATGAAGCCCCCAGCACATATACAACAGAGCACCGTTGGGTCTGGACTCAGTCAGAGAAGATGCACCTAAAGGTCAACAGTTTGGAGGCACCAGGGAGTTTAGAGGTCTGGTGGGTAGGTGCTAGGGGGTGGGGACATCCTCATGGAGACAGGGGTTGGGGAGGAGGTATTGAAAGACCCCTGTTCCAGGGAGACCCTCACTCAAGTTCCGGGATGAGCCAACACCCCAATAACTTGAGAGTAACTGTTCTTGATGCAATATCGCAAGATTTTTATTCGGGAATCAGCATGCTGAGGCCAAGCTCATAACCCGCACAGGGGCAGAGGAGATCAACCCTCTCAGCAGTTGCAGTTGAAGGTTTTTAAAGAAAAAAAAAAAAAAAAAACACAAAGAAAGGGGAGGATAAGGCCACAAAGAAAGGGGAAATTGAATAAACATCATAAGAGTGGGGATGATGCATTACAGCTCATCTCTTACAGAAGGGTTACAGGCTATCTTTGGCAAACATTCTTGGAGGGGAAGCTAAGTAAACATCGTAAGAGTGGGGATGATGTATTACAGCTCAACTCTTATGGAAGGGTTACAGGCTGTCTTTGGCAAACATTCTTCATCCTTTACACAATGAGTCAGGTGCCAGGGTGGGCCAAGATTGTGATGAGCCAGTTTCAGTGGTCATCGGTTTCTCAGGCTGAAGGCGAAAGAACAAAGAACTCCATGCTGGGCTTTGTTTCTAGGGTCTAAGAATCACATTGAGTTGGGGGTCTTACAGTATGGGATGTGAAAAAGTCAGAAGGTGAACTAGGAGCAGGGTAAATCTGGAGTGTAAAAAAAAGGATTAAATAAAATAAGAAATAAAAAAGAAAGAAAGAAAGAAAGAAAGAAAGAAAGAAAGAAAGAAAGAAAGAAAGAAAGAAAGAAAGAAAGAAAGAAAGAAAGAAAGAAACATAGATATAGATCCTGGTGAAAATGAACAGGACTATACCCTTCCATTCAACTAGTGTGACGCATATGTCATGCCAAGCTCAGGGTAGATCAGTGGCTAGAGATTTTGCCCAGCTCAGAGGAGGGGACACAACAAGGACCTTGTCATTAGTCATAGTGCTTTCATCTTTCTTCTTGCAACCTTTCTTTCTAAATACAGTGAAGTACCTAAAATGAGTTATTCACTTACCAGTGATATTTCAGTCACATGTAGGAAAACAATATCAGAACAATATTGTTTGATTTTGCAAAATATTGAAATGATGTCTACTGTCTTTAAGTTTTCTACTTTACCTGAGGGATGTCAGTTTCAAACGGCAAATACAATAACAATTTTTTTCATTTTATTTTCATGATTTTTGACATTGAATAATTAATTCAATTATTCAAGTAAGGGGAAGTTATACACTGTTTTTCTCTTTTTAATGTTTCAGGTTCGTTGAATGTTTCAATAAAAATTTCCTTTTGTAGGAAAATAAAAAATTTTTAAATCTACTAGATTTTTTTCTGTTTTTGAAGTATCACATTTATTGCTTAGATGTTTTGATGCAGGAGAGCTTGCTTTTCATTCTAATTTTGGAATTTCCATAGAATTGAATGCAAAGACAAACAAAAGTGCCCAAACCAAACTTGCGATGTTGTTCCTGTGGCACAAAGCAGATTTGACACAAGTAGCAGTGGTTTTAAAGTTCCCTTTAGAAAAACATGAATCTTGCACAGTGTTATTCTTTTCTGTTTAATGAATGGGTTCAAATCACCAGATCAACTCTCTTCTTGAAGAAAGAGGGGAGAGGAAAGAGATAAATGCAGGGGGACATGTCCAAAACAAGCATCTGTCTCAGGGGGCTTCCCAGGAGCAGCTTGGGAGACATCGGCCTTTCTGCTTCATTTTTCAGTACATTTTATGTAGTGATTGAATCTCATCAATGTGTTCATGAAGAGAAAAATAATAAGAAAATAATCAAAATAGCTACAAAAAAAAGGAGAAAATTTGAACCTAAAAATAATTATTTAGAAGACACACACACACACACACACACACATATATGGGTATATACACACATACATATATATATACACATACATACAGAAATATTTACATACAAACACACACATATCATTCAATTACATATTATTCATTTTATATTATATATATTCATATATGTAAAAACCCCAAGGGTAAAGAGAACCAAACAAAATGTATAGAAGCAATGTATCTGAACATGCAAACTAACCTATGATTCACCCAGCACGTAAACAAATCACAGATTTCCAAGTTTAACGTTGAGAAGCATAGCAGGCAAGACAAAAACCAAAAAATACATCTCTTGATCTCACTAATAAGATGTAGCAAGACCCTATTGACTGTGAAGGAACAGGTCAGACTAAATAAGCTTGATATCAATAGTGATTATTGCCATTTGCAGCCATGGCCACAGCTTGGAGCCAGTCCCAACTACATCTTACCACAGCACAGAGGTCATTCATGGCTTCTCCCCATATTATCTCATGCATAGTTAATCTACCAGATTTTTAAAAAATCATGGTATGCTATTATCTGCATCTTTCTTGTCTGTTGGGAAGAAATAAAAATGAGTTTTCAATGTCAACAACTAAATATGAATTCATACATGTTTTTGGAGGATAGTATATAATACATTTTATAATTTCATATTTACGTAGTGACCTAGCAACTTCATTTATAAGATTTTACCCAAAGTAATATGTGTTTGAGCATATTTCTTATAGAATAGTTTTTAATCCCAAACTATTAGAAAGCCATATGACTTTTCAAAAATATGGAATTGACTAAATTCTATAGTTTAGGTGGATTTTTAAGTAAGAAATAATGAATATATGATTGTCAAGTAAAACAAGCTTAAATATATATTAAAAGAATAAACTGATAACATCAATTGTGTCTAATACCACTACAATTAACAATGAACGATATAAACACAGTTGTGGAGACATTGTGAGGTCCTAAGATAATTTCTCTAGGAAAATCATGCTGCCTATGAGAGGAAAAGACTAATGTTTCACTTTAAGGACTTGTGTGACTTAATGTTTTATCTCCAGGAAAAGTAAATAAATTTCCTTTTCCCTAAAGATTCACGTTGTTCTGTTCAAACCAACCTTCTAAGCTGAATTTTTTAAAATAGTGTAAACCCCAATTAACAAATATACAGATGTATATTTAAAGAACACAGGGGAAGGAAAGCCTTTCTGTATTATGCTAATGACACTAGCTTCTGAGATAAAGTTAGGAATGACAAGTAGCTATCTTATTGATGGCTTTGATCACTCATATTGAAAGGTTGCCGTATGCAATATGCTCATTTTACTCAGGGCAGGGAGGGTTGAATCAAGTAAATGCCACCATACAGATGTGACTTGTATTATTCAAGGTCAATCAGCCAATCTGTTCTAAAATCAGAAGTGAATGCCAGCTCATGAAATCTTCATTGTACTAGACTGCATTGTCTGATACAAGTGGGTGACGTTAATCATAGTGACATATTCTCCTTAGGCTGGACCACCGTGGTGTGACATACTTCTTAAATGAAAAGTAGTAAGAAGGAAAGAGAGAAAAATCTACTTATTAAAGTTAAGTAAATTCTTATTTACAATAACTACAAAATTCCCAGAACATTTTTTTTTTATTGAAGGGGCCTAGGGAGAAAGTATGAACATGAAATGAATTGTATAGAATAAAAGCTGTATCTACAGGAACAGAGAAATTTTATACTCAAGATGGAATATTCAAAATCCCTAGAATAAAATTCTGATCAACTCTTTGCTGGAGGTCAATGGGATTAGCAGTTATGTTTTCCCTAGTTCCTTTTGATTTGCTCTTTTATCAAGAAAGTTATTTAGTTCTGACTTACTGTCCTTTCCCCTGGCTCATACCTTCTCTCAAATCTTTACTGATCTAAAAAGCAAATGCAAGCTTATTACAATGCATGTCCATTTCACAACACAGCATATATGTTAGCTTAAATACTAATTATGTTACTTAACAATTATTTAGGAAGAAAAAATTAAGATTATTTATTAAGCTCTAACTATAGGAAATATAATTTTATTATTAACTTCCTTTATAATCAAGTCTATAATCATTTTATAATCATCTGTTGAGTAAGTGAAAGATTTCCCATTTAATGGAAACCTTCACAGAATCTGTAAGTCTGGGCAAAAATATAAAAACATGGCCATGTCCATTGAGACTTAAGTACAAACACACACTCATACACACACACACACACACACACACACACACACACACACACACACACATACACACACACACACACACAAAACACAACACACACATACACACACACACACACAAATATCATAAAAACTTAAGTAAATATTTGTAATATAAACTGAGTAAATCTACATTGAAGTGAAGTAATTTATTTAGGGATGCAGCACTTTTATCATACACTCTCCTGAACTAAATAGTAATTTCATTTTTATATAGAATATGTTCTTCCATTTATTATAAAAATGATCATAAAATCTTTTAAAGTGCTACTTAAACTAGATAATGCTGTGTTAAATTCCCTATGCCATTTCTATCCTTATTTTGATGAGTCATATATGAACTATTTTTGTTCAGTTCTTTTAAATAAGCATAATATTTTTGTATTTTTCTTCTCAAAATGATTATTTCAGCATCTTAAGGATATTTGATATTGCTGTCTATCAAGTTTGTAAAAGTCTTATCTTATATACATATATGTGTGCTTGTTTGTATGCACACACACATATGTGTAGATGTGTACACAAAGTCATAAAAATAAGCCTGAGTTTCAGGTATTTGCAGGATACCTGGCTTCTTATATGGGTACTGGAATCAGATTCTAGTTTGGGTTGTATAACAGGCATTAAAACATCAAGTAATTTTTCCAAAACCAATAGACTATCATCTTAATGTATACAGTCTCTCATATTGCTATAAAATGGGCAGAATACCAAAGTTGTCAATACAAATTTTAACATAGAATCAAAAAGCCATAGTGTTTTAAGTTGATGTTGTCATACATGTTGCTTATCATGTGTCATGTTTTCACACCTACTTCATACACATTTCATACACATCCCTTGTAATTGAGTCTAATGCTTTGTTGGAATGCAGATATTCTGTGATTTTCAAATGATGCATTATATGTTTTAGGACACATAGAATAAATCAGCTCTACATTTAGATTGCAGCATTATGTTTTATATATATACTCCTAGCAAATGAAACATTCTGTACATTTTAAGCAAGATTATATAAAATTTGTGACACCATATACCCTTTCTAATCCACTTTACTAAATTACTTTATCAATTTATGTAAATATTTCTAGGTATTTCCTGTACACTAGAATTTCAAATCTCATGAAGTAATTTAAATTGTATAGTATCATCTCTCTAATATGCTCCTAATATCCAATATTTAATTTCTAAATAAGCCATATATAATGAAATCATTTGTGATTACAGACATTTAGGAAAGAAAATCACTTTATTTTGAAATTTGACATAAAATTATAGAAATTTGAGTTCAGGAGGACAAACCATACTCATTTATTTATTCACTTATTTATTTTATCCATCTTTCTATCTGTCACCCATCCATCCATCTGTTCATCCATCCATCCATCATCATCTATCTACACACTAATCTAAGAAAGATTTTCTGTAGACATATTTTGTTAAGTAAACCTGGGTTCTATGCTTTTCTTTTTCATTTTAAAAACTGACATTGCATTTACCCAAAACATACACAGAAAAAGCTGTGTCAGGAGCTGTGGTAGATGCCAGGGGGCTGAAGTAGCACATAAAATATTCCTGGCTGAGGCAAAAGGACAGACAGGCAAACAGAAAATCAATTGAAATGCAGACTGCTGGTAAGGGCTGTGACAGGGTCAACATATGGGGGTTAAGGGAACACAAATGAGGGCCATCACCCTCATTTTCAAGGATCCAAACAGAGCATTAAGCCATAAACCACATATTAGTATCTTTATTTTGAACCTCAGGAACTCAATTAAAAGTTTAAAGTGACTGAGGCCAGGACTTGAGCTTCTTAGATCTGTAACTGCAAGGGTATCTCATTTTAAGTTGAAATAATCTGAATTCTGTAGATAGTTAAGAGTAGTCCTTGGGGGGAAATGGTCAGTTTTGTGTGAATCTGTTTCTTCTTCTGTGAAAGTTCAGTTGTCAAGTGTTGATCTTTCCAGGGTTGTTACAAGGATTAAGTAGTCACACCAGGCAAGATACTATCACCACATTACAGTCTTACTGTTTCCTAAACAAACTGTAGCTTGTACACTTACATGTTCTTATAACCTAGAATTTCAGAGACTCATTGTTCTAAGGAAGAGATTATGTTTTATTTTTAAAAGAACATTTGAAGCTATTACATAAGGATTTGTCCCCAGGATTCTGGAGAAAGCTACAACAGTATTTAGAATTATAATAAACTAATTTATCACCCAATCACCTATTAAACACTATCTATTACTACCTTTCTTAACATTGGAAGACTGGGTGTAGTACATTTAAACTTCAGATTCTGATGAAAAGGAAAAGAAAAGCAAGCTTGGTTTCTGTGACTAAGATCATTAATATAGCAGGTTTTCTGTCACGTAGGAAAAGCAGGACTCCCCATGAGCAGGATGATTATTGGGTGAATGGACCTTTTGCTGATTTCAGCAATGGAGTGTCTGCAGATGACTTCTTGTTAAGCTTTTTGTTTTCACTTGTTTGCTCTTTGTCTTAGGGATCCTTTAAATGATTAAGTGTAACAGAAAAGTTGGCCGGAAGCTGATGGTGAAAAATAAGTTGAATTATTAAAATAAATGTTGAAGTTGGCTGAATTTTACATTAGAATTGAAACAAGTGTACTATCTAAGACATTCTACATCTCCATGAACTGGTCTTTCCTCACACTTTCAATTCACTCAAAAGTATTTCTTGAGCAGCTACTTTATGTCAGGCATTTCTCCATCACTACTCTAATACTCAATGATTTATGACATTTTGTATGCCATTGGTATCTGCACATTTTTTCTAAAGTTCAATTCAGAAATTAGGCAAAATCATTTTTTCCTTTAAAAGTCAGAGAAATCATAACTGTGTTATGTATTGGTAATCCCTTACAAATGCCAAGGTTTATTTCAATATCTCAGATTTATAAATTATCAGCACTGCTGCTACACAGAGTTTTCAAAAGTTGTATTCTTAATATACTTCCCTAGAAAAAGGTACAAACAATTCAAAAAGTATGATAAAATTGTATTTTTTATGATCAGGGAGTAATATGATGATACAGTTTCATATTAGCCTAATTTCCAAAGTCTGAAATAATAATTGTCCATTTGTAATTTGAGTCCCCTACTCAGCAGTTTGTACATTTACCAAACCTCTGTGTTACCCTTTTAAAAACCTAACATATATTAGATAGTAAAATAGCATAGAATAACAAAATGATCAATGTCTCAAAAAATTCTTATATGCCTGCTATTTCATAATTCCAAAATTTAATCCATTACTTTAGCTACTGTATTTAATTCACCTAGTAGTATTTAAAAATTAAAATTATTGTTCTCTCAAGGTGAAGAGGAGCATACTGAGATAAATCCATTCACGTTTTAGAGATATTGTCTTTTGTGTTAACTAACTGACATAAAAAAATCCTTGGTCTTAATAATTTTCCCCCTCCCTTCAGCAAAGAATCAATTGTTTGCCCTGTTGGTGACATAAGTTTTGATTAATAGAAATCTTATTGTCATCATTCCAGTCAGTGCCAGTCCTGGGCCATCTTGGGTGTGGACTCTGCAGAGGGTACCAAGGACCCCAGAGGACTCTCCATGCTACGGAAGCCCTAGCACACCCAGGATCTTGAGATCACTGGTAAATGGAATGCAACATCTGTTCCAAAAATCCTGGAGGGTCTTGTGCCAGCAGGAAGAGAGACAAAGGAAACCTGCCCAACCAGCAGCTGGGGTTCATTTCAGTCAGCGCTAGCCCAATGCCATTTTGGGTGCAAACACGGCAGGCCCTAGCACACTCAGGATCTTGGGACCACTGAGACCAGTCTATACAGGAGAGGACATGGGCAACAGAGCTTATAGGACAGGGTCCCTTTGGGCCTTCATCCTCAGCCAGGAGGAAGAGCTGAGACCCAGACACCTGGGTACCTTCCTGCCAGAAGAGAGTCTGCCTCCAAGAAGGGCTCTTACCCCAGGACTCAGGAGGTGGATCTGAGCTCCAAACTTCTGTGTACCTTCCCTGCAAGAGGAGAGCATACCTGCAGAGAGTGCTCTGACTACTGGGAATCCAGAGAGAGTTGGACTCCCAGGAGTGCTGGGAGAGGCTAACAGAATCACAGGAGGAAAAAGCTCCAGTCAGAGACAGCTAGAACATCTAACATCAAAGATTACCAGATGATAAAAGGCAAACATAAGAATCTTACTAATAGAAATCAAGACCACTCAGCATCATCAGAACCCAGTATGACTACCACAGTGAGTCCTGGATACCCCAACACACCCAAAAAGCAAGATTCAGATTTAAAATCAGATTTTAAGGAGGGCATTAATAACTCAAAGAAATACAGGAAAACACTGCTAAACAGGTAGAAGTCCTTAAAGAGGAAACACAAAACTCCCTTAAAGAACTACAGGAAAACACAACCAAACAGGTGATGGAATTGAAAAAATCACCCAAGATCTAAAAATGGAAGTAGAAACAATGAAGAAAACCCAAAGGGAGACAACTCTGGAGATAGAAACCCTAGGAAAGAAATCAGGAACCATAGATGTGAGCATCAGCAACAAAACACAAGAGATGGAAGAGAGAATCTCAGGTGCAGAAGATTCCATAGAGAACATGGACACAACAATGAAAGAAAATGCAAAATACAAAAAGACTGTAACCCAAAATATCCAGGAAATCCAGCATACAGTAAGAAGACCAAACCTAAGGATAATAAGTATAGATGAGAATGAAGATTTTCAACTTAAAGGGCCAGTAAATATCTTCAACAAAATTATAGAAGAAAAGTTCCCTAACCTAAAGAAAGAGATTCCCATGAACCTAAAAGAAATCAGCAGAACTCCAAATAGACTGGACCGGAAAAGAAATTCCTCTTGACACATAATAATCAGAACAACAAATGCACTAAATAAAGAGAATAATAAAAGCAGTAAGGGAAATAAGTCAAGTAACATGTAAAAGCAGACCTATTTGAATTGCATCAGCCTTCTCACCAGAGACTATGAAAGCCAGAAGGTTCTGGACAGATGTTATACAGACCCTAAGAGAACACAAATGCCAGCCCAGGCTATTATACCCAACAAAACTCTCAATTACCATAAATGGAGAAACCAAGGTATTTCATGACAAAACTAAATTCACACAATATCTTTCCATGAATCCAGCCCTTCAAAGGATAATAAAGGGAAAACACCAACACAAGGACAGAAATTAGGTCCTAGAAAAAGCATGAAAGTAATCCTTCAACAAACCTAAAAGAAGACAGCCGCAAGAAAAGAATCCCAACTCTAACAACAAAAATAACAAGCAGCAACAATTACTTTTCCTTAATATTTCCTAATATCAGTGAACTCAATTCCCCAATAAAAAGACATAGACTAACAGTCTGGCTACATAAACAGGACCCAACTTTTTGCTTCTTAGAGAAAACCCACCTCAGGGAAAAAGACAGGCACTACCTCAGAGTAAAAGGCTGGAAAACAATTTTCCAAGCAAATGGTCTGAAGAAACAAGCTGGAGNAGCCATTCTAATATCGAATAAAATTGACTTCCAACCAAAAGTTATCAAAAAAGACAAGGAGGGGCACTTCATATTCCTCAAAGGTAAAATCTTCCAAGATGAACTCTCAATTCTGAATATCTACACTCCAAACACAATGTCAGCCACATTCATTAAAGAAACTATAGTAAAGCTCAAAGAACACATTGCACATCACATAATATAGTGGGAGACTTCAACACCCCACTCTCATCAATAGACAGATCCTGGAAAACAAAACTGAACAGAGACACAGTGAAACTAACAGAAGTTATGAAACAAATGGATTTAACAGAAGATTTTTATCCTAAAACAAAAGGATATACCTTCTTCTCAGAACTTCATGGTACCTTCTCCAAAATTGACCATATAATCAATCACAAAACAGGCCTTAACAGATACAAAAAAACTGACATTATCCCATGCATCCTATCAGATCACAATGGACTAAGGCTGAGATCTTCAGTAACAACATAAATAATAAAAATCCACCATTCACGTGGAAGCTGAACAACACTCTACTCAATGATATCTTGGTCAAGGAAGAAATAAAGAAATTAAAAACTTTTTAGACTTTAATGAAAACGAAGTCACAACATACCTGAACTTATGGGACATAATGAAAGCCCTAAGAGGAAAACTTATCTCTGAGTGCCTCCAAAAAGAAACTAGAGATAGCATACACTAACAGCTTTATACCACACATAAGAGCTTTAGATCAAAAGTAAGCAAATTCCCCAAGAGGAGTAGACAGCAGGAAATGATCAAACTCAGGGTTGAAATCAAC
>NC_034603.1:10600382-10636249 GCF_900095145.1 Mus pahari | reverse complement strand
TATCATGTAGAAGAGTGCGAATTGATCCATTCTTATCTCCTTGTACAAAGCTCAAGTCTAAGTGGATCAAGGAACTCCACATAAAACCAGAGACACTGAAACTTATAGAGGAGAAAGTGGGGGAAAGCTTCAAAGATTGGGGAACATGGGAAAAATTCCTGGACAGAACAACAATGGCTTGTACTGTAAGATCGAGAATCGACAAATGGGGCCTCATAAAATTGCAAAGCAGCAAAAGACACTGTCAATAAGACAAAAAGGCCACCAACAGATTGGGAAAGGTTCTTTACCAATCCTAAATATAATAAGGGATTAATATCCAATACATACAAAGAACTCAAGAAGCTGGACTCCAGAAAAAAATATTTATTAAAAATGGGGTATAGAGCTAAACAAAGAATTCTCAACTGAGGAATACCGAATGGCTGAGAAGCACCTGAAAAAATGTTCAACATCCTTAATCATCAGGGAAATGCAAATCAAAACAATCCTGAGATTCCACCTCACCCCAGTCAGAATGGCTAAGATCAAAAATTCATGTGACAGCAGATGCAGGCAAGGATGTGGAAAAAGAGGTACACTCCTCATTCCTGGTGGGATTGCAAGCTGGTACAACCACTCTGGAAATCAGTCTGGCGGTTCCTCAGAAAATTGGATATAGTATTAATGGAAGATCCAGCAATACCTCTCCTGGGCATATACCCAGAAGATGTTACAACTGGTAATAGGGGCACATGTTCCACTATATTCATAGCAGCCTCATCTATAATAGCCAGAAGGTGGAAAGGACCCAGATGTCCCTCAACAAAATGTGGTACATTTACACAATGGAGTACTACTCAGCTATTAAAAACGATGAATTTATAAAATTCTCAGGCAAATGTATGTATCTGGAGGATATCATCCTGACTGAGGTAACCCAATCACAAAGGAACAAACATGATATGCACTCACTGGTAAGTGGATATTAGCCCAGAAACTTAGAATACCCAAGATACAATTTGCAAAACATGAAACTCAATGAGAAGGAAGACCAAAGTGTGGATACTTTGTTCATTCTTGGAATGGAGAACAAAATACCCCTGGAAGGAGTTACAGAGATGAAGTTCCCAGCTGAGATGGAAGGAAGGACTATCCAGAGACTGCCCCACCTGGGGATCCATCCCATATACAACCACCAAGCCCAGGCACTATTGTATATGCCAGAAAAATTTTGCTGACAGAACCCTGATAAAGCTCTCTTGTGAGGCTATGCCAGTTCCTGGCAAATACAGAAGTGGATGCCCATAATCATCTAAAGGGTGGAAAACAGGGCCCCAATTGAAGGAGATAGAGAAAGTACCCAAGGAGCTAAATGGGTCTACAACCCTATATGAGGAACAACAAAACAATATGAACTAACCAGTAACCCCCCAGAGCTGTGTCTCTGGTTGCATATGTAGCAGAGGATGGCCTAGTAGGCCATCAATGGGAGGAGAGGCCCTTGATCTTGCGAAGATAATATGCCCCAGTACAGGGGTGTGCCAGGGCCAGGGAGCGGGAGTGTGTGGGTTGGGAGCAGGGCGAATGGAGGGTTATAGGGAACTTCGAGGATAGCATTTGAAATGTAAATGAAGAAAACATCTAGTAAAAAAAGAAAACTTATTGTCTCAATTTTGTATATGTAGTTGTTTTCTCCTTTTGAGGAAAACCTCCTCACTCTGAGTTAGAACCAAAGAGACAATTAAAGAGACAATTAATCCTTTTCAAGGTGACTTACAGATAAGAAATGGATTAGCACTGTACAACTTTCAATTGTCCCTGATGAAGTCCTGTCCTAAATTATAACACTCTTTTGGTTTCCTCTTGGGAGCCAACTTTCTTCCCTTGAATATTAAAACATTACAAAAACCCCAGTAATCTGTATGATAATTTGAGTAAATTGTTCCTTTTGTATCCACCTTCCAGCAGAAAACATTTAGAAACATTCCAAGGAAATATTTTTATTTTTCTTCTATTTATTTTAGGACATATTTCAAAATGACTTTTCTTCTTCCTTCAAAGAAGAAGCACAGAACCAAATGTGTCTAAATAATCAGACATCTAAGCTGAAAATGTTGCTATTCCATTCTATTCACAGGCAACACTAACGGCTCTATTTGCTCAATGTCTTCACTTAATTGCTAGCATCCCATTCCTAACAGAACACCATGGAAAGGTGTGTAGGATACATTATACCTGACCTTGGATAGGATTATGAGCCCATATTGATTTTGACAGACCAGTTAAAATATCATCCTCTTATTCTTTGCAAAAGAATGTTTTATTTATCAGTTGCTACAGGCTAACTGAATTGAGGAAAAAATGCCCACAATTATGTTAAGTTCCCATTCTTTTCTTTTCTTTCCTTTCCTTTTCTTTCTTTCTTTCTTCCTTTTTTTTTTTTTTTTTTTTTTTCAGTTGTGTTCCTATCAAAAGTGGTGGCTTTACCATTTGAGGAAAACAGCACCTTTTCTCAATGGTATAATTGGAGCTATTTTTTCCAGTGTCAAAAAAAGTTTGTCTTGTTGTGAGCCATTACACCAACTGTGAATGGTGAAACTGTTAAGCTTTTACTATTTACTCTTTATTCAGGTTTTAGGAGAACCTGAGGACCAAATTGCCTTCCTTCCCCGTTACCTCCATCAGGGGGAGCTCTGACAGTGTTTCGCCTAGCTGGGTTTCTCTTGGCAAACTACAAGCTAGTCATTTACACAGCACTTTAAAGCATATTGAACTTTAAAACCCAGAACACACACATTTTCTGTCCTTTCTCTCTCTGTATCACGGCATGATGTCGATTAAAAAAAAAAACAACAAACATTTTTTAGTATGTATCTTAGAGTTCAGGATATGTTTTATCTCTGTAGAAGCATCTACAGAGTAGTGCTTCTTCCTGGGAACTCATTTCACCCAACCAAGAATGAAATCTGTCAGCCCAGTTGATATGGACTGCTCTAACAGGGGATGCTAAAGACTCTGGTCAGAGGCAGGAAATATGGCAGTAATGAGGGAAAAGCAGAAGTTTCTACAGTATAATGCATTACTGATTCTCATGTAAGACAATAAATGGATATGTACACATGTAATTGAAGCAGCTCTAAGAATTAATTTAGTTCTTCCTTTATCACTTACTCATTTTGAAATGTTGAGTGATGTAACTAAAACTTAGATGAAGAATCTACCAGGATCATACAGCTTCTAATGGACAAGACAGGCTCTTCCCCAAAGGACAAATGTTTATTATGCAAAATGTACACAATTGTGTTCCATTTTACTAAACAAATAGTAAAATGAAGGAAAAACTAAAGAAATCATACTTTTTTTTCTGTGTTCCTTTTTAGCGTCAAGAAATACCTAATTCTTTTCATTCAGTGTTCTCTTCTCTTTTGCTAATATTTCAGTTTTCCCTGTGCAGAATATTAAGTTCCTGCAAGGATGGAGGTAAAGTGAATGAACAAAACAGGCAATGACGAGGGAAGTGCAGGCAGATGAGAATCACATACTCAAAGGACACATCCTTTACCAAGCAAAACAACACCTCAAATATACAATGCAGAGCAGACTAAGGTACTGCCGAGTAACGAAACTGACAGAACATTTCTGAATTTTGCTTCATATCACATGTATCTTTTCACATTCCAATAATCAAATGAAAAATGAATTGAGGAAAGGAGCTTTTCACTACTGTGTTCAATTTTAATGCATATAGAACGTAAATGAATCCAAATCAGGTTGAATATAAAAATAACCTCATGTTTGCATAGGCGAAAGTTTACCATTCATGAATGTGATCTGTATTATTCCTTTCTTCCCTTCTTCGAGCATCAAAGCAATGAATATAGCAAATTCGATAATAAAATCTGGACATCATTTATGAAAAGCCATATGCAATTATGTTAAATCATTCATAAGGTCATTTCTTTCTTACTAAGCATTTTCCAAATTGCTTAAGTAAGACTCAAAATTGCCCTTCCTACCAGCTCCATCCCTTAGAGCTTCGTTTTCTCTAAGTATTCTGACTGGTCTCCATAATCTTTAACTTGCCTTTTATATTAAGACTTCCGTACACAGACCCCGCTCTACAGTACAACCCAGCCATCTCTTTGCTTTCTTTAGAATGCACCCTTTAGGTCACCACCAATGCTCAGTGTTTTGCTTGGCACCACCATGCAGCTACCATTCATGTCTTCTATCAAATGCAGTCATTATCCAATTGTCTCTAGAAATAAAACCCCAATAACAATCCATGTATCACTCCTTGCCACCTCCGTCTCTGAAAACAAGTTTTTAGTGACTTTTCACGTTCTCCTAGGGCCACTGGCTCTCCTCCATCTAGTATTTCTATCAAGCACTAGCAACAAAATAAGTAGAGTTGACACAAGGACTCAGTAATGGGAAAGGTTGACAAATGGACTACTATAATATTCAGGAATACTGAATATTGCTTGATACAGTGAATGATGCCATAGGTTAATAGAGATTAAAAACCTGATGGGTAAATATCAAGGTAGTAGGAAATCTATACTTCTCACTCCTAAGTGATATTTGATAAAATGTACATGAGAAACTAAAGTACAAATATAAAAAGGCAGTGAATGAGAAAAAGAATGTATTAAAAGATTTGTCCAGACCATTGGAGATTTACTTTAACCTAAAAAAAGTAGATAGTTTAATTCTAATTAAAATACTTTCTGCTACAATAGATTTTAATTGGATGTTTTCTCTTCTGATAATTGCATAATATTTCCTCTTCTGTCATCTTTTTTTCTCATCAAAATTTTATGCTACGAACTAACCAGAATTCTTAACAATTCTTAATTACTCATTGTATCTTATGGTGTTATTATTGACTATGATATGGCTGTGCTACACACCCTAGTTATTATTTTAAGAAGTTGGACAGTTTCATCTTGTACTTAAAATGTTTTGCATTTTTATTTACAATACATATTCTAATTTAAAATATTTTAAATATTTTGAAATAAAGTAGGAATAGCTACAAAATTTGTTGCTCATTTTGTCCATTTTCATCAGGCAGATAATCTTATCTAATTATGCTGCAATGCATATACTTCACATCAGCATTATAATGCTCACAGAGAAGTCTGCATTTTCATCACTCATGTGTTGGTGTGACTACCAGCACATTCACAGTGTAAAGGAAACACAGTGGCAGAGAGACGGTCCTGCCACGAGCATGCCATAGGCACTTGTAACCCTTCTCCCAAATCCTTAAACTGCAACCACCAGTCAGAGCTACCCTATACCATTCCTGCTTACTACAAGGAAATCATTTATTTAAAAATAATACATGTTTACATAGCCATAAACATAGATGCTTAAGTAAAATTATACACTTCCAGTAAACTGAATTAAAAGAACAATAGTTCATTTAACCCAGGTGATGAGACAATTCAAAACTTAATTACTTTAGGGAATAATGAAGTACTACATGTTATCCTCATTTGCCACATTTATAAATGTGTATGTTGAAGATGTAGATATAGTATATGCATACATGTATATAGCTATAGATGTATATAGATGTAGGTGTAGAAGTGTATGTAGCTGTATATGATGTATATATGTTTGTTTGTGTGTATGTATAATACATACATATATGTTTATGTACACACACACACACACACACACACACATGTTTACAGGGATAAAGCTAACTAATGTAATAAGATAGCTGAATTACTCCTATCCACTCGTATTTGGTCATTTTTCAAGTAAGCAATCAGGTGAAAATGTGAATGTTTTTAACCTAAATAGTAAAGTTTATTCTTTTTTAAAAAACAAAATAAGATAAAACAAAACCCATCACATCTAAGTTGAACAAGGCAAAGGAAAAAGACACACCTGTTCACATATTAAGGAATCCCATGAAAATACTATGCCTAGAGATATAATACACACAGAGAACCTGATGCTGTCCTGGGTCAGCCCTGTGAGTGCTGCTTCAGTCTCTGCCAATGTATATGAGTTCTCCTGGTGTCCTCTGTCTCCTCTACCTTTGTACTCTTTCTCTTCTTCTTCCCTGGGGTTCCATGAGGTCTAAGGGGAGGGATTTTATGTAAACATTCCATTTAGAGCTCTGTGCTAAACCTAATTCTTTACACGAATGTACTCTACAGCAAGGCTAATGTGACTATTTTTCAGTTAATATTTTATAATAGAAACTAAATATCAGAATCTTCAGTTCTAAAACTGTTATACATCTGAACCTATAAAATAGATGCAAGATATTTTTAAACAACCTGTTCAATAAAATGTTTTATTAGAAAAGTAAAAGAACCACATGACCTTCAAATTTTTCTGAGCATATTTACTACTCTACACAATTTATATTTGTCTTAGTCAGGGTTTCTATTCCTGCACAAACATCATGACCAAGAAGCAANTTGGGGAGGAAAGGGTTTATTTGGCTTACATTTCCATACTGCTTTTGATCACCAAAGGATGCAGGACTGGAACTCAAGCAGGTCAGNAAGCAGGAGCTGATNCAGANGCCATGGAGGGATGTTCTTTACTGGCTTGCTTCCCCTGGCTTGCTCAGCCTGCTTTCTTATAGAATCCAAGACTACCAGCCCAGAGATGGTCCCACCCACAAGGGGCCNNNCCCCCTTGATCACTAATTGAGAAAATGTTCCACAGCTGGATCTCATGGAGGCACTTCCACAACTGAAGCTCCTTTCTCTGTGATAACTCCAGCTGTGTCAAGTTGACACAAAGCTAGCCAATACAATACTCTAATAAATATTTGATAGTGAGTATTAATACAAATTTGAAATTTTGCTTTCCAAGTAAAATCTTACCTGAAATATTTTATTTTGTCTAATTAAGCCCCATTGACTTTTTCAGATGTGTTCACATTTAAGTGTTCATATTAAAATAAAATAAGGAGATATTATCCCCAATTTGTACATTTAAAGTCAGTCTTTCTATTCATTCGTATATGGTGAGCAGCATCTCTTGTTAATTATGAAGTTTCTGAAATATAAGAACATTGTTAGGGACACTTGTAGTCCATTTCTTTTCATTTCTGTGCAGCATTCTAGTGTACATATATTCCATACACTTCTGTGTCAATTCATCAACTAGAAGCTCTTACAAAACAAATTCTCCAAAGCATTTTCCTTTTACGTATCAAGTGAAAGTACTATACGGCCAACAGCTTACTTAATCGCCATCTTCCATAATGCATACCACCTTACAAACTTTATTTCACTAGTTATCAGTATATGTGCAGTAGTCATTGAGGCTCATTATACTTACAAATTTCTTTAGGTAAGTTAGATCAGTTTTGCTTTGAAACAAAGAACTGAAAAAGAAAACAATTAAACTACATCTAGTTTTGTCAAAAATGTGTATGTATGTGTGTGTATGTACATGCATGTGTGTGCACTCTTTATTTTGCTTCCTACATTTTTTTATTTCATTAATAAACTTCTAATTAATATGTATATATTAGAAAATATTTATCTATATGTTCTCCATAGGAAGCCCAACAGAGTCAAATAAACTGGATGCTTGGGAGAATCCCAGAAGCTAAGTTACCAACCAAAGATCATATATGGGCTGGACCTATGCCTACAGCTTGAGCTTCATGTGGGCTCCTTAACAACTGGGGCAGGGCGGTCTCTGACTCTTCTGTTGCCCTCACTGGACTGCATTCTCTGGCCCCAGGGGGAGAATACGCACTTAGTCCTGTTGCGACTTGATGATCCAGAGTAGGTTAGTGCCCACTGTGTGTGTGGGGGGGGGTCTCCACAGAGAAGAAGAGGAGAGAGATGGCAGAGGGGTTGTGTGAGGAGGGGCCTAGTCAGAAGCGGGGCTGCGACCAGAATGGAAACTGAATAAATAAATAAATTATTTGAAAAAAGAAAACATTTATCTACTAGAAGGAGCAAACTTTGTAATTTTTGAATAACTAAGCAGTGTGCGTCGTGGTAAGAATACATGGTCTTGAGCAGGCCTGAATATAACCCTAATATACACCGTTGACAAACTGGATCTGTACTACACTAACCGCATCTTACTGCATTTGTATCTGAATCTAGAAAATCATTTTACTTATGTTAGTGGGTGCTCATCATGTGTCTTAAGGTGTGTGTCTGCCTCAAAAGGCCTTTTAGAGCTGTATTGCTCTCTAGTAACAGTTATCAGTCAGACAACAGGTTTCGTTATCAAAAATTCTATGTATTTTCCAGCATAAATACATGTTAAACTACTGAAGATTTCAATGAGTCAAATAAAATTCAGTATGTTCACAACATTGTATATTTTTGCATATTTTATTATCTTAATTCCAAATCTATTATGTTTACAATATACATTTTATTTAAAAGAAAGATGGTATGCAACTGGAAAATTCAATAATTTAAATCCTGAAGAATTAAAATGTTTTCCTGGTTGGAGTGACGTGTTCTCTCTATTGAAGACAATTCCTAGGTTTTCACTCAGAGTTATATCTTCAGCCTGGATATCTGACCTCGCCTCCCTTGACCCTGTTCTGAATTACATTTTTATACTCACAATGCATATACTGAATCTAGAGACTCGATATCACTGGAAGACATTCACAGTGCCTTTTAAAGATATGCAGATCTCTTTGTAATTCTTACCTTTTTGAAAGAAGCAATATTCTTTCATATTCATAACACCTGCCTAGTTCAGAATACTGATGAATATATATATATATATATATATATATATATATATATATATATATATGTCATAATCCTTTTAGCCAAGGTTTGTACTCATAGGACTAATTTTCTTCTGGCATTTGCTTTATGCCCTATAAAGTTTTTAAATTGATGTTTTAAAAGCTGCCTTTAATTAGATTTTCTGTGCCCTTTATCCTTACTAAAATGTTGATGGCTTTATATTGTACTAGATACCAGCTTTGTCATTGAAACCTTAGACTGTGAAATATGTTTAGTAGCAAAGTATTAGAATCTATATTCTGCCTAAGCTTTGTTAAGAATTTTATTTGCTTAGTTATTACACTCAGAAGGTCAATTTATGATAAGAGGTTAAAGAGGAGATAGATGCTTATCCTCTAATATTTTTTTATTGCAAGTCTTGTGTTTGAGTTCTGGAAATCATCGTCATTGTGAGAAAATATACTTAATAAATATATTTTATAGTACAATTAACATAAAATTTAATGCCAGGTTCTGGCCTTAATATCTTCTGACATAAAAGAAGATATATAAATAGCCTGTCTTCTTGAAGCTAACAAGATTTCAAAGCATGGGTAAAAATAATGCCTAAAATTAAGATTGCCCTTTTAAGAGTTAAGAGAGTTTTCATCTTTCTTTTTCAGAAACAAACTCTTCCTTAAATAAATGGAAAGAAAACAAGATTTAACTAAACTATCTCTATGTTTAAATTTTAGCTTCTAAATTTTCTCTGAGTTATTTACCAAAAACATTTGCATAATATGAAGAATAAGGGTTCATTCCTCATTTTCAGTGATATACTTCAATATCAAGGAGATTTCTCCAAAAAAGGAGAGCACTTAGGTATAATTAAAGGAAATATGAAGTTTATTTCTGAGAAATCCAACCGCAAACAGACTTATCATATAAAATGACACTCAATACATTTATTGAGTATATATCTTTCATTAGAGAAATGGTATAGGTCCTTGATAATAAATGGTTCTTTGGTGCATTGATTTAATCAACTGTAGGAGAAAGGTGTTGAAAACAAGGCACTTACTAGGTATATACAGATTATTTTCTTGACATTCCATCCTGAGCAACAGAATACAAGAATAAAATAGAATATAAGCATTTATATTTTATTACACATTATGTATAACTAGAGATTATTTAAAACATGTAAAGTTAAATGGAAGTTCTATATTTCATGTTCTGGGAACATGTATAGGGATTTCCATCTTCAGTAGTTGAGCTAAGTAAGCCAGACCAAAATGAATAGCTTAGTTTTTCCTACCTCCTCACCAATACTTGTTGTTACTTCTGATTTGCATATAGATAATTGGTAGCTAAAGATTTTGAATGTGGTTTTTGTGTTTATTAGCCAATTGGATTTATTCATTGGATTGTACAGTTCAGTTTGCCATTTATTGATAAGGTTATTTATTCTTCTGTTATTTAAAGATTTTAGTTCTTTATATAATCTGGTTACCAGTACCCTGCCTAATGAGTAGTTGACAAAGTCTTTCCACATCCTAAAGCCTGTTTTTGGTTTTTTTTTTTAACTCTGTTGATGATTTCTTCTGCAAAAGAACATGATCCCATTTCCTATCCTTGTTAACCTACCCTGAGCTCTGTAAGTTCTGGTAAGAAAAATCATTATTTATTTTCAGATCTAGGAGAGTTTTCTCTATGCTTTGCTTGAATATTTTCAAAGTCCTTGTCCTTTCTTTTCTTTTTTAACATTCCAAATGTTATCCCCTTTCCTAGTTTCCCCTCCAAAAAATCCCCTATCCCCTCCTCCCCCTGCCCTGCTCCCCAACCCACCCACTCCTGCTTCCTGGCTCTGGCATTCCCTTATACTGGGACATGTTAAGATCTTTGATCCATTTGGATTTGCCTTTTCTACAGTGTTAAATAAAAGAATATAGTCCCAATTTTGTGTGTATGTATCTCCAGGTTTCCAAGCACCAGCAAGTAAAGAAACTTTTTTTTCCCATGCAGGTTTGTATACCTTACACAGATGAATAAAAACAAAAAGTATGAAGGTGCTTGTTTTGGCATCGCTTATCCTACCAGTGGAAATTGGTCTAATGATGGAGATGCTGCCGGTGGAGATGGAGGGCAGGGCAGAGAACCACAAGCAGAAGAGAATGAAAACCTAGTTCGGATCGACTTTATTGGTCTGGATCAAACTTTATGAAGTCTGATGTCAGGTGCTTTTCTCTTTGCCAGTTATTAGAACACAATATAATTGGATCCCCAGTGCCCACAAATGCACAACTGCATTGAAACTCAGCATATGTCATATTTTTTCTTTCTAGAAGATATGTTCTGGGGATAGGGTACCTGAGTAAGGGTCTAGGGAAGGATTTGGCCTTATCTTGGTCATACAGATAACATAGAAGCAAATAATTCATTTGGGCTATTACCTCTGGTTCTTGTCGTAGGATCTTGGGGGACATAGCTTGCCTATACTATATAAGGGTTATTTATACTAGTAGGTATCTGTGGTCCTGGTTGTGGGAGCTTGATGTCACCTGGCCCAACAGATAATAAATACCACCAGGCTGTTAGTCACATCCTATCTTTCTGGATGGAAGAAAACATTTTTTAATTTAATTTTATTTTTAATTTATATATTTGACACTCCATATTCCATTCCCCACCAACCCCATCCACCCTTCCTCTGTTCCACATCCCACACTTCCCTACACTGTTTCCTTACATTCCAGCTGTAGTCTCCTCCCGTTCTGCCCTCCCACAGTTCCACTCCTAGTCCCCCTGCTTCTGAGAGGATGCTGCCAATCCCACCAGGACTCCTCCTTCCCTGGGGCCTCAAGTCTCTCCAGGATTAAGAGCTTCTCTTTCACTGAGGCCAGACCAGGCAGTCCTCTGTTAGATATGTGCTAGGGGGCCTCAGATCAGCCCTTGTCTACTGCCTGGTTGGTGACTCAGTCTCTGGGAGCTCCCTGGGGTCCAGGATAGTTGAAACTGTTGGTCTTCCTATGGGGGTCACCCTCCACTTCAGCTTCTTCTATCCTTTCCCTAATTCAACCATATGCATCCCTGACTTCAGTCCAATGGTTAGGTGTATCTGCTTCCGTCTCAGTCATCTCTTAGTAGAGCCTCTGCGAGGACAGCCATGCTAGGCTCCTGTCTTCAGTCTCATCTGTCCTTGCAGTCCTTTTAGACAGAAGCAGTTCTGGGTCTGAAATTTTGACTGTGGGTTAGTAACCCTGTCTTTCCACGTGAGGCCCTGTCTATCTATTGGAATTAGACTCTTCGATTTCCCTCTCCCCATTGTTGGGTATTTTGGCTAAGGTCACCTCCATTGAGTCCTGAGAGTCTCACACTGTTGGGTATCTGGTACTTTCTAGAGGGTCCCCTACCTCCCCCCGAAAGCTCATATTTCAATTCATTCCCCTGGTCCTCTGGGCTTCTCTCCTGCCCCCCTACCTGATCCTGTTCCCCCTTTTCCAGTTCCACTCCACTCTGCCACTGGGGTCCCTCCCTCACTCTGTCTACTGTGATTATTTTCTTTCCTCTTTTAAGTGGGTTTGAAGCATTCTCTTTTGGGCCTTTCTGTTGTTACACGTTTTACTGTCTATTTGTTGTATCTTAGGCATTCTGTACATTTTGGCTAATACCAACTTATCAGTGAGTACACATCATACATGTCCTTTGGGGTCTGTGTTACTTGACTAGTTCTATCCATTTGCCTGCAAAACTCATGATGTTATTGTTTTTAATAGCTGAATAGTATTCCAGTGTGTAAATGAACCACATTTTCTAGATTCATTGCTCCATTGAGGAATATCTGGGTTGTTTCTAGCTTCTGGCTACTACAAATAGTGTACAATGAACACAGTGGATCTGTGTCCTTCTAGGTATAGTGGGGCATCTTTTGGGTATAGGCCCAAGAGTAGTATATCTGAGTCTTCAGATAGATGAATTTCTAATTTTCTGAGGAACCTCCAGATTGATTTCCAGAGTGGTTGTACCAGTTTGCAATCCCACCATCAATGGAGGAGTGTTCATCTTTCTCCACGTCCTCACTAGCATGTGCTGTCACTTGATCTTAGCCTTCTGTTTGATATAAGGTATAATCTCAAGGTTGTTTCAATTTGCATTTCCCTGATGACTAAGGACTTTGAACATTTCTTTAAGTGCTGCTTGGTCATTTGAGATTCTCTGTTATGATTCTCTGTTAAGTTCTGTACCCAATTTATAATTGTGCTATTTGAGATTTTTTTTTTGGAAGTTAACTTCTTTCTTTCTTTCTTTCTTTCTTTCTTTCTTTCTTTCTTTCTTTCTTTCTTTCTTTCTATGTTTTTGATATTATCCTTCTATTGGATATGAGGTTAGTGAAGATTTTTCCCAATCTGTAGGTTTGTCCTATTGATGGTGTCTTTTGCCTTACAGAAACTTTTCAGTTTCACTAGGTTCCACTTATCAACTGTTGGTCTTAGAGCCTGAGCCACTGGTGTTTTGTTCAAGAAATTTCCCCCATGCCAAAGAATGTGAGGCTCTTACTGATTTCTCTTTTATTAGATTCAGTGTATCTGGTTTTATGTTAAGATCCTTGATCCACTTGGACTTGAGCTTCACGCAAGGTGATACATATGTATCTATTTTCATTCTTCTACATACAGACAGCCAGTTAGACTGGACCCATTTATTATTATTGAAGATTCTTTCATCTTTCCAGGAATTCAGGGATGATTCAAGATATGAAAATCCATCAACATAATGTACTATATAAAAAAACAAGGAAAAATTCATGATTATCTCAATAGATGTTGAAAAAGCCTTCAACAAAATATAAGACCTCTTCATGTTAAAAGTCTTGGAGATTGTACAAAGCTCAAGTCTAAGTGGATCAAAGACCTCCACATAAAACCAGAGACATTGAAATTTATAGAGGAGAAAGTGGGGAAAAGCCTCGAAGATATGGGCACAGGGGGAAAATTCCTAAACAGAACAGCAATGGCTTGTGCTGTAAAATCAACAGAAGATATCTTAACTCGTAATAAGCACACATGCCCCACTATGGTCATAGCACCCCTATTTATAATAGCCAGAAGCTGGAAAGAACCCGGATGTCCCTCAACAGAGGAATGGATACAGAAAATATGGTACATTTACACAATGGAGTACTACTCAGCTATTAGAAACAATGCATTTATGAAATTCTTGGGCAAATGGATATATCTGGAGGATATCATCCTTAGTGAGGTAACCCAATCACAAAAGAAGCCACTAGATATGCACTCACTGATAAGTGAATTTTAGTCCAGAAACTTAGAATACCCAAGATACAATTTGCAAAACACAAGAAAACCAAGAAGAAGGAAGACCAAAGTGTGGATACTTCATTCCCCCTTAGAATAGGGAACATAATACCCATGAAAGGAGTTACAGAGACAAAATTTGGAGCTAAGACGAAATGATGGACTATCCAGAGACTACCCCCACCCGGGGATCCTCCCCATCATCAGTCACCAAACCCATACACTATTGCACATGCCAGCAAGATTTGCTGAAGAGACCCTGATATAACCGTCTCCTATGAGGCTATGCCAGTGCCTGGCAAATACAGAAGTGGATGCTCATAGTCATCTATAGGATGGGACACAGAGTCCCCAATGGAGGAGCTAGAGAAAGAACCCATGGTACTGAAGCAGTCTGCAATCCTATAGATGGAACAACAATATGAACTTACCAGTACCCCCAGAGCTCATGTCTCAAATGCTATCCTGTAAGTTCCCTATATGCTCCCCCCACCCTGCTCCCCTACCTACCCATCCCACTTCTTGGCCCTGGCATTCCCCTGTACTGGGGCATATAAAGTTTTCATAGCCTAGGGGCCTCTCTTCCTAATGATGGACAACTAGGCCATCTTCTGCTACATATGCAGCTAGAGACATGAGCTCTGGGGGTACATATTGTCCATTCCTTTAAGAGTACAAAGCTGTGTGCTTAAGATTCCTGGTTTTCCAAGGGATATGTGGGTACAAGGATCTTTGTATTTGCTCCCAACTGGTCTACATGCAAGTTCTTGTGCCATTACTATGCATGAAGTCAGGAACTGAGGTTCCTATTTTTGTCCTGGGATTTTTTGAATATTTAGTCTTGTATTTTGACATATTTTCCAGTTACTTCACTTTTTGCTCTATACTGCAAAAAAGTCAAAGTAAACTTCTTAAATATTCATCTCTGTATGTTTATTAATCATGATATTGTTTACTCTACCATATTATACTATCATCTTAGTTACCTATCAAGAAATGTATGGATATAGGCAATCGAGTCTCTCTCTCTCTCTCTCTCTCTCTCTCTCTCTCTCTCTCTCTCTCTCTCTNTGTGTGTGTGTGTGTGTGTGTGTGTGTGTGTGAGTGTGTGAGTGCACACACATGCCCATGTTTACTTGGTATGCATACAGAGACCAAAGGTGGAGGTTTTATAACTCTCCCTGAGACAGGGCCCTTCACTGAACCTGGAACTCACTGATTTGACTGGACCAGATCACCAGCAAATCTCAAGGATCCTCTGTGTCTATCTTCCCAGAATTCACACCCCAAGTGCATGCCACCACACCTGCCTTTCTTGTATGTTTTCCAAGGATTGGGTTTAGATCTTTATTGTTCACCAAACACTTTATCAACTGATCCATGTTCCAGTGACTTCTCTGACCTCTTTCAATGGTGTTGCTGCTGGAAGAGTGAAGGACTTTAGTCTCTCTGTACTTCCTGAGCTCTCAGTGTGGACATGCATCTTACTTTATGGTTTCTATGGGTTAAAGTTTGGTCTCCTTATAGCATGGCTAGGCCTGGAAAGTAAGGATATTTTCTTAGTAATTGAAGTTGTGATCAAGGGTGGAACTATATCATCCAGCGAGGCCAAAACTGAGCTACATTTTAAGATCTGTCATCAAAATTTGGCACTGCAACTTCTGCCAAGGCCTCTTAGTTACGAGCACATGGTGAGACATCTCACACCCAAAGACCAGGAATTTGACTTCATTTTTCAGTGTGGTGTGGATTCAGGTGATGGACTTTAAATCATAAATATGAATAAAAGTATGTCATTTGCAGAAAAGTGATTAAAACTGAATATCATTGTGAAAAGTGAAGCAAGACTTGAGCAGGCATTTCTCAAATGTGCTCTCTTCTAATGTTTGGAATCTAAGGTGCAAAAAGTGCTTAAAATTAAAAGAATTTTTAAGTACATTACACAAAATAGAGAGAGATGGGTTAGAAAGGGAAATTTAGGAGAGTTAATAGGATAAAGTGCATTTTATAGTAAAAATATTTATGGAGCTTTCTCAAAAACAGCCTGAGGACTACAGCATTTGATCTGCATTTGAGTCTCAGTGCGATCACCCATATAACAAAATCCCAAGCCTGCATCATTTTTTTGTCTATAAAAGAGGTCTGAGGACTTAACTCAGTGGTGTTCTTTCAAGCTGCCTTTAGGGAGACAGGCATGTGCAGAGAAAATAAACCTTGCTTAATATAACACACACACACACACACACAAAAAAAAAAAAAAAAAAAAAAAAATAAGAAAAAAAAGAAAGGAAGAAAAGAAAGAAAAGAAAAGAAAAGTAGATTGATGGTTTTACTCTAGTTCAGCAGGATCAACACTCACTTCACAAAATTTAAGTATTAAATACTCTGGCACTCTGATTACAATTAAACATTCTTCTTTAAAAATAATGATTTGATCAGTAGAATCTATACATTTGTTGATAATACTACTGTCTTAGTTTTCTTATTGCGGTGATAAGATACCTTGAGAAAAGTATCCAAATGGCTCACAGATGAAAGATATAACTCATTATGGCAGGAAGTCAAGGCAGAAGAGACTTGAAGTAGCTGGACCAGTTGCATCCACAATCAGTCAATGGGTATATGCTGGTGCTCAACATTCGTTTCCTCACTTCTATAATAGAGAAGCCCAGCAGGGACTGATGCTGGACACAGGGTTGTGTTGTTCCATCTCAATTAATGTAATCCATATAAATCCCCACTGAGATAACTAGAGTCCCAACTCTCAGGTGACTTTTAACATCCATCAAGTTGAGAATGAACAGTAACCATGGCTACTGTGCACTCAAATACTACAAAACACTAAGGGATATCTTATTTCATACTCATATTGTAGGGGAGGAAATTAGAAGTGTGGGGCTTGTTCGTGTTTCCAGGAGAAATAAAGTAAAGAGCAGGAATGAGAAGTCATGTCTACTTTATCTCTAAAGAAATGTTATTGTCTGTAAGAGAAGGGAAGGTAATATGAATTCAGGAAACAGGCTTTGCACAAGCAAGACACAATCTAAAAAGTCAGGCTGTGTATCGCAGATCTTACAGATTTTAAAAACAGATTGTATATCTCAACTTTGTGATCCCAGGCCTATCCCCTTACCACTATCTCCTGTGTAGTGTGACTGATCAGAATGCACATGACACATGGGGACAATGAGACAGGATTTCAGAAACTTGGTTAACTATATATTTTGAATTTATAGAGAAAGGATGACATTTTACATACTAGAATCTAGTGCAGTTAATAAACAATACAGGTCTGTGTGACCAAAAAATATTTTAATGCCATTCATACCAGGACTGTTATTATAGTCGGCAAAATACCTTAGATTCCATTCATATAAGCAATGCAGAATTAAGCATGTTTATTCTAACTTTTCAAGCCACTGTCCCTGCAGTGAATAAATTCACAAGAGCACTGTGCTTTTCTTTAGAAAAATGAGCTACATAATTTAATCTTGTTCTCTACTTTCTTTACTTATTTATTTTCCAGCATTTGTAAAATAAAATGAAGAAAAACACAGATCATAAGAAAGAAAAGATGAATCCAGGAAGACACTGCCTTATTAAAATGGGGGTGTATGCAATAATTTGCTAATATTTGTTAGAACTGAATGGAAGAAATTATGTTCCTTGAGTAAAGATAAAGGAAGAGCTAGATTACTGTGGTTTTCACATAATTCATACCACTTATATTCCTATGATTATATTTGAAGATACATAGAGAACTATGTTAGACATGAGTGGATAATGCAAAACAAAGGCAAAGTGGTCATTTTTTTTTTTTTTGGAGACTCTATATTTCCAAACTCTCACAATTTTTAAACTGTATTCTACAAAAAGATGTGACCTGAATGTTGACTGTCTCTCTGTGTCCCAATGGTCTTATGTAATATACATTTTTTTTTCACTTGAGCACTTAGGTTTTGCCTGTCAGTTTAGTTAAAAATTTGTATATTTTCTCTCAGTGATCATTTTATTCCAAGTCAAATTAGCTTGCCTGTTTGTTTCTGTTTGTTTATTGCTTGAAGACATATTTTTTTTTTTAATTTACCGTTCCTACTGCTTGGAATTCTCTTTTCTCAAAATTTCACAGGACTCTTTTGTCCCTTTCAGACCCTATCTTGAATCTGCACTGCAATACACACTGCAGGGCACCGTGTTGATCAATCATTCTGTTGGATAATATTAACTTAAGCCATTTATAAAGTTTATAGTACATGAATATCTGTCTTTACATTAAGGAGCAAGCCTTCTCTAATGTTAATTGACTAAGGGTATCTACTGAATCCCCCCATCTCGAGGTGCAAAGGACATGTAGGAAGGGCACACCAATGCCTCTGAGGGACAAATCGTCACACCCTCCCTCACATGTGCCCCAATAAAAAAGGAACAGGCAAACAAAAAGGAGAGAATGCAGGATGAAAAACTGTCTTACCCTCGAGTCACTACACAGCACTATTAGAACCAAACAGAACAACTCACTGTATCACTCAAGAATTAGATTGATGTGTCTCCACTTTTCACATTATAACAGAATGGGACCAGGGCTACGGTATAAAATGTAGCCCTAGGGCTGTGGTTCTCAACCTCTGGGTCACGACCTCTTTGGGGTGTCAAACACCCATTTCACAGGGCTCACCTGAGACCATTGGAGAACACCGATATTAATATAATGACTCACAAAGCAGTAAACTTACAGTTATGATGTAGCAACAAAAATAATTTCATGTTTGGGGGGGTCACTAGAACATGAGGAACTATATTAACGGGTCACATTAAGAAGATTGAGAGCCACTGGCCTGTGGAGTGAAAAAGGTAAAGAAAAATGCTACTGCTCTCAATTAATCTGGTAGCTGAGGGTACTCTGCCTCAAGATGTGATAGGTGGCAGAGATAAACCAAATAGTGTATTATTAACCAATCTTCTTTCAAGTGAAGGGGATGTTTAGAGTAAGAAAATAGCAGTATCTCCTCAATAGTTAATCAATTTTTTTTTCATCGAATGAATTTGTTTTCTGTCTGTTTAACAAAGGGGAGAGAGAGAGATAAGAAGGGGTTTTCCTAGGTTTGCTTAAAGCAAATACCCTATTGTCTGGTCCAATGGTTTCATGCTAAAGCAAGCTAGCATTTGGGGCTTCTTGGTAAGGTGTGAAGGCCACGGAAACAAGAGTTGATGTGTGTCAAAAAGCCAGATGAAAGCAGGCCTGGTGCTTCTACTCCAGCCACCCATCAGCTCTGGGCTTAGGGCTGCTTTCCTTTGCTGGCTCCTTT
This sequence comes from Mus pahari, assembly GCF_900095145.1. Taxonomy (NCBI): domain Eukaryota; kingdom Metazoa; phylum Chordata; class Mammalia; order Rodentia; family Muridae; genus Mus; species Mus pahari. The sequence continues at coordinate 10,616,953 of NC_034603.1, read as the reverse complement.
GTAGCAAGGCTCCCGTGCTAGTAAAGACAAACTAGTAGTAGAAACCAATCTACTCATTCAATTACACTGAAAAGCAATTCCCCCCACTAAGCCTATGGGAGTGCAATTCGCTCCCTTTGAACATGTCCCTGCTTCAAGAGAAATCAGAAACTCTCAAAATGTGTGAGGAGAGCCACAGCGTTTGCAGAGACCTTGCACCGCTTTCTGTCTGAGGGGCTTTCAGTCTTCCCTTGTGAGATCTAGATTCCAGTGTTTCATGTGTGGTGCCTCCATAAAAGGATTCTGGGTTTCAGCCTTTGTAGCAGGGGCTTTCCTTAACATTCAGAAAGCTAGTGAGGTTAAGTTGCTAGCCTTTGCAGACAGCATCATACAGAAAAGGACGCTGAGTCGGGAACTTGGCTTGGTTTTTTTCTGACTTTGATTCTTTGCTTTGATTCTTGGCTAATGTATCTATCTATCTATCTATCTATCTATCTATCTATCTATCTATCTATCTATCTATCTATCTATTTATAGAAGGGTCTCCTTCTAGACTGGCCTGAAACTCATGTAATCAAGGATAATCTTGAACTTTTGAGCCTCCTTCCTCTATCTCTCAGCATTGCCATCACAGTAATAAATTGTTCTGCCTGATTTGTGTGCTACTGGGTATCAGACCCAGAACTTCATGCATGCTATAGGTAAGTTCTAATAAATGAGCCACTACCTCAGCTCTAGCATCTTTAACTTAGTACTTAAGAGCAGTGCCAAAGTTCAGTCTCCCCTCCCCTCTTTCCCTCCCCTCCCCTCCTTTTCTCCTTCCCTCCCTTCCCCTCCCCTCTTCTCTTATCTCATCTCCTTTCATCTCTTCTCCTTTCCCCTCATCTCATCTTTTCTCCCCTTCCTTACCCCTCTTTCTTGGGATAGGATCTGATTATGTAGCTGAAGTTGCCCACAAAGTCATAGCAATCTACCTGCTTCTACCTCATAAATACTGGAATTACAAATATGAGCCAAAATACCGAAGCAGATAACAATTTTCAGGAGACTGTGGGAGTCATAAACTAATAGCAATAACATGTTAAACCTCTTCAGTTAACATAAAAGGAGCAATGGTGGTAAAGAGTGAGAGCCAGCATGCTTTCTTGAAGTATCTGCTCATTTTCTCAGGCTCTTGTGTGTATGTGGAAAAACCTGAGATTTTTCATTCCATATGGAAAAAAATTATGAGTCAGATTTGTGTTTGTGATATATCACCCTTGGAGAGTTATTAAATATCACTGTGTAGAATTTCCTCTTTTGAAAAATAAGAGAGCAAGAAATAAATTTCCTTGTTTTGTTTATAAAGTCAGTGCTAATATTTTTTCCTGGAACTTTCTTCTTTCAACAACAGCCTCTCTGGAGTGGAGCATATAAATGTACTCAATTTTCAGACTTTCTCCATACTACTTTACAGTAAAGTGTGCCAAAACTACAATAACTACCATATCTACTATGTATGAATGATGCTGCTCATAACAAATGCTAAATAAATACTTATTAACTTGGAAATGTATGTTTCTATTAGGAGTTACAAAAATATAGTTTCATAAAATCGGTTTTTCTTCATGGTATCTTAGGCAATTACTAAATTTAGAACTTATACTTATACCTAGATTAGGAGTTATGGTAATCATAGGGAACTAATGAGCTGAAATTAACATAAATTTCATATTGAAATGATACATACTTTGAGCCCTGACAGTTATGGTTTTTAACTTGTTGTTATAGGAGTTTTAGTTGATTGTTATTCGTTCTTTTCTAGTTTGAAGAGAGAAATGTGTATGTCAGATTTCCCAGGACTGTTGAATAATTGCTATAATAGCTGTGAAATACCTAACATGGAGCATAATAGCTACCAATTAATTTGGTTGGCCCTTACAAATGCAAGCAAGTGATGATCTATGCTGGAAGTTTTAGGTATGTTTTCCATTTAACTTCCCCTCCCAAATCCATGAGGGAGGTACCAAATTACTTTTATGTTGCAGAATCAGGACTCAGTCTTAGGTCGAACTCAATGAATGCAGGATAAAGGAAGATACATCTTGATAGTATCTAAGGAGAGTAGTAACATCATGCTGTTGTTCAAGATTCTCCAAAATAAAAGATGGCAAGATCTATTATTACTTCAGAGTTACTTCAGATATGTAGTTTAAATTCTAATTTTTAGAATGAGCAGTGATTCTCAGCCTTCTAGTGCTCTTTGACAGATGAAAGTCTATCCTCATAAATTTTGGGAAATATTGCGACCTCCACAACATCTTAAAATTTGAAGCCAAGGTTCTGCACAAGTAAAAGACTACATTTGTACTAAGTCCCTTTCTTTTCTCATCCCTATTCCCACCAGCATGTTACACCTAGTGTCTCATTGCCTAAATATTTACTTGCTTTACAAGAGTGGCCTTCATCATCGCACTGCATCTTTACCAGACATAGTGCATCAGAGCAGCACAAAGCAAATACAACAGCACAGTTTCCCACATCAGTGAAGGAGCCCCTTGGAGCATGCGTGACCACTGGATTCTTGACATTTTCCAAATTGCAGTTACTCAAAAGTTAGATATGCACTCACTGATAAGTGGATATTAGTCCAGAAACTTAGAATACCCAAGATACAATTTGTAAAACACAAGAAAACCAAGAAGAAGAAAGACCAACGTGTGGATACTTCATTCCTCCTTAGAATAGGGAACAAAATACCCATGAAAGGAGTTACAGAGACAAAGTTTGGAGCTAAGATGAAAGGATGGACTATCCAGAGACTACCCTATCTGGGCATCCATCCCATCATCAGCCACCAAACCCAGACACTATTGCACATGCCAACAAGATTTTGCTGAAGGGACCCTGATATAGCTGTCTCTTGTGAAACTATGTCAGTGCCTGGCAAACACAGAAGTGGATGCTCACAGTCATCTATTGGATGGAACACAGGGCCCCCAATGGAGGAGCTAGAGAAAGTACCCAAGGAGCTAAAGGGGTCTGCAACCCTATAGGGGGAACAACAATATGAACTAACCAGTACCCCCAGAGCTTGTGTCTCTAGCTGCATATGTAGCAGAAGATGGCCTATTTGGCCATCATCGGGAAGAGAGGCCCCTTGGTCTTGCAAACTTTATATGACACAGTACAGGGGAATGCCAGGACCAAGAAGTGGGAGTGGATGGATAGGGGAGCAGGGCGGGGGGAGCATATAGGGAACTTTCAGGATAGCATTTGAAATGTAAATAAAGGAAATATCTAATAAAAATAAATTTTAAAAAGTTGTAAAGCTGTGTCTTCTGAATGCATAGTGAAAATGTGAGAAGCAAGTCTTAGTAGCTGGTACTCACCTTGTCATCACTCTCTGCTGCTTTCAGTGTCTGGTTGACATGTCCCAGAGTCTCTGTCTCTGGATTACACACCTCTACTGACAACCCTGGTTCAGGTCTTTTAGAGTTTTGCCATCTTGAATACTTCTTATGGCTCATTGTTCATTTTCTTTCAATTATATTATTACCTGTTATTGTGTTATAGACACACAAGAATTAAGGGTTAGAGTTTAAAATGCTGATTTTGTTACCTTAAATTCCACCTCTTAGTTTCTTATTTTTTGAAAGTGGCTTTCTTTTTCCTCCCTGCCTCCCATCTCACTCAGCACAGCTCCCAGGGAATAGAGCATCTCATGACTGGATTGTCACTACCATGATAAATAAAGCAAACTTCTTATTTCAGTCTCTTCTTTTCATAGAACATTCCAAACTTCCAATTGAAATACCCAAAATAGATGTTCAAAAGTACACTGTGGAAAGTGCCTAAGATGCTCTGCTTCCTGAATTAAACAATCCTACTTACTTGTAAGTCCTTTTAGGGCATCAGGAACCATTTTGTTATTGTATCCAATGTCAAAACTAGTCTAGTATTCTAATCTCCTTTCCTGAAACATCCGTAGAGACAGGTCAAACTTCACTATCTTTATTTTCTTTTTTGAAATCCATTGAAAGCCCTCAAAGTAAACTCAACATCTTTAAAATCTATATCTAGAATAGGAAGGACATGCAATACACAACAATGTTACTTGCATATGTTTCTCTTAGGAAAATGAGATTGTAGGGAGCACTTAACAGCCTATTTTTACCATTTACCTTTTAATTGTCTTTACCTTACTGTTTTTAATAAGAATGCATTGCTTTTAAAATTCAGTGAAGCAAAATGACTATATTCTTAGTTGTCTGTCGAATTTTCTCTTCCATTTTGGTATCAGGACTTTTCAAAGTCTGAGCATGTTACTGACAGAATAAATGACTCTATCCCCATCTGCTTTGTACTTGGTGTGACCATATGATGTGGTTATTGCCAATGCAGTGTAAGAGGAAATAGTCCAGAAAGTCATCTCAATTTGAACTAAATTCGACTTTGAAAAGATTTCTTTTCCTTCTATCTTCTTCTTTCGTGGGATGAATTTCCTGGATAACTTGAGTCCTGGATGATTGGTTCATAGCTGTGAAACAATAAGCTTTAAAATTGCACAACTCAGATTGGAAGTAGATCCTTTACACACAGTTAAGTCTTGATATGACTGCTGTTCTGCCTGAGAAAGTCTCTGCAATATCACCAAAGACCTGGAGTCGCAGACTGAACCCTCTCCACAACTGACATTTTGAGAAAATAAATAGTTTTTTTATCTCCCGGTTCTGGGGGATAATATCTAACAGTAATAAATACTTTATTGTAATTTATAAAAGTAATACTATTCCTTCAGAGATGTTATATTTTAATAATCATAAAACAGTGTGATTGGGTGTGCATACATTTGTGCATGTGTGTGTGTGTGTGTGTGTGTGTGTGTGTGTGTGTGTGTGTGTGTGTGTTTAAGTGGAGATTTATCTTCTTGAAAGACATCCACTTATCCTACTGGTTACCCACATAACCAATTGTTGCTTTAATAAAGAGGATGTTGGTTTGGGGGTGTTTTTTGTTTGTTTGAACCACTGAGAAGCAGGAATATTTTGTTTAGGATGCAGCTTAGATATCTCTCAACAGTTTGTAACTCCTTCCTGATGGCCTAGATAATGTTCACTTTCCCTAAGAGGGTGCACTGTGACAATCCTCATAGATGAAATTCCCTGAAGTGTGATGTGGGTGCACCAACTCTATTAGTTCCTTGACTGGATCTGCTATTGCTAATTATTTCAGAGTCCACATTTCTTTGCCCAAAGTCCCACCAAATATCCTAACAAGGACTTTCATTCCAATGTATTTATTGTTCATTTTGCCTCACAGATAGAGAAAAATATGCTGTTTGTTTATTTTCTCCCAAATATTTTATATGTAAATTTTTGTTTTCATGGCTCATCTTACTGAATTCTAAATTAGCAAGGTAATACAAATTCAGAAACCTTCTATTATTTTATGTTCCAAAATACTTTAAGATATTTAAGATTTTTTTTTTTTGGCTTTAACCTTTGTTCTGTCCATCTTATTTATCATTTCAGTCTACTTTAGTGTAAATACTAAGTGCTACAAATAGAAGTGTTGTTGATAGAGAATGATATCTCCAAGTGTTTTTATATAAAAGTATTACCACATGATATATTGAAATAGAATATTTCAGCGTACCAAAAAAATACCACAATTAATGTTACATGCCCATGAAATATAACCACAATTCTAAGAAGCTATAGGACTTGTGTTCAATTTCTGTTGCTCTTTGCAGCTTGCTATACAACTGAATAGTAATTAAAGTGGAATTCCTTTCCTTCTATCAATCCAGAGACCATTGCAGAAGGTACCTGGTGAAGTTTCTAATGCATTGTAAATTTCCAGATGTAGGGCATACAACCTCCTTTCCTTACTAATCTAGCTGCTTTTGCCCATTCCCAGTTTGTTTTTTTTTCTTTTTAGATTTTTCAGCATGCAAACAATGTACTTTGACAATAAAATCCACAGTTTCTTACATGCTGTGAAAGACTGAAAAAAAGAAAAAGGAACCTGTAAAATTGTTATTATCTTTGGGTTCAGATTGAAAGAAGAGTAAGCACATACAAGTACTGACTTCAGCACTGAATGTCTTTGGAATAGAAAAAGGAAACTCTTCATTTTTCCCTGGAAGCAAGAATGTCGAGAGTGGACCAAGCATATATGTGTGGAGGTGGTGGCATTATTTATATTCTGGAATATAAAAGGTTGTTAAAAATGAGAGAAAAAGATCAAATATATTTTTGTGTGTGTCTGTTAACTCATCTAACTTACAATTTTCTCCTGTTTGTATTTTATTCCTAATACAGTTTGTGATTTTTTTAACAAGGTTAAGAGTTTCATTATGGCATTTTCATATATATATATATATATATATATATATATATCACATAACATATTCATATACATGCACATGTGCACATACATATATGTATATACCATATACATCATATGCGTGTATGTGTATATATATACATATATATCATATACTTTAAAAAAATATTACATTTGTTTGTGGTTATATATACTTGTGTGCATATACATGACATGGTATACACACAGAGGTCAGAGGGCAACTTGAAAGACTCAGTTCTTTCCTTCTACCATAGAGTTGTCTGAAAGTGCACTTCAGTCTTTAGACTTGGCTAAACTGACTTTAAATTGAGCTATCTCTCCGACCCTTATAATCATGCCTAAGTGTGTGAGTGTGTGTGTGTATGTGTGTGTGTGTGTGTGTGTGTGTGTGTGTGTGTATCCTGTTCAACCATATAACACATAACTTTAGTGTAAAAGTCTATTTTAGTTATTTTTGTGAGAACAATTTATTGGGTGTAGGTACACAAAAAATGGCTTTTGGTAAAATAATCATAAGAATTCCTATGGTCTTCCCTCTAGAAACTATTTTTTTCATGCAAAAATTATATATTCTACATGATGTATAGATGTCTTCAAAACCCTATGCTCATGGAAACAGTGGTAACTATAGTTCAGAAGATACTTCTAAACTACATGGAGCTTGGAATAGAAATCTGGAGGAGGGAAATTCCACAAAAGATCACAGATGTATTATTTGCAGATTAGCCAACATATGGCATGTTTAATTGCAGTTCTGAAACTGAAGCAAGGCTAAAACTGATATTTTATTTTTAAAATTTCAGGCTATAGTGCCTTCTAAGCATCATCTAGAAATGTCAGAGCTTTGGTCAACTCAATCCAAATTACCTAAGGCACTTTCCATGGCTTAAAACTTGCAGTGAAAATTTCAAAGTAGTCTAAACTCTGGAGAGAAGAAAAAAGACATTTTAAGTGAGTGAACTTTCCATCCAATGGTAGAGTCACATTCTCCTTCACCATTTTTACTTCTTTCTTTGTTAAGTGAGACCACAATATATAAAACAAACCCACGTTTCCAATAATTTGACTTAGAGGGTTAAAGAATTGGGACGAAGTGCATAGAGCTGGGGGATGATGGTTGGTGATGGAATTGGAAGGAAAGAGTAGATGGACATGTTTAAACTACACTATAATCACATATCAATCTATCAAATAATAAATTAAAATGTTATGTAAAAAGTAAAAACCTCCTCTCAAGCCCTAGGCGAGTATCACTCTGTACTTACTTATCTTTGGATTTTTAAACAATGTGTGTGTGTATATGGGGTGGGGGAGCTGTTGATGTCTCTCTGCTGTAGGTGAGAGTATGTGTTGGTTCATTCTAACTACAAGAAACAGAAATTTCGTAGAATTTCCCTGGAAACGTGATCCAGTTATACCAAGTATGACCATATTGATATTTTATAGATACTCGCTCATCCATGTTCATTGTTACTCTCTCTATCCATGATAGGCAGAAGGGTAAAAACATACTAGATATTTGTTAACTGTAATGTTGAATGCGTCATGAATATTTACCCAATGGAAGATTACTTAGTTGTGAAGAAAAGAAATTAGCAATTTACAGGAACAAATCATCATATTCAGTGAGGTACCCAGCCCCTAAATGAAAAGTGACACACACCATATTTCATATGTAGATACTATCTTTGAATTTTTGAAGAGTATGTTTATTGAAGGACATATTGCAATATAGCGTGAAGTAGGGAAATTAGTAAGAGGACTTTAGTTGGATTGCAAAGGAAGGAGATAGAATGTGTGGTCTGAAGATGTAGAAGAAAATAATTGAGCATAGAGGGTAAGATTGGAACACGAGGAGGCAGAGTAAGGGAGGAAGTAACTCACAGTGAACACCGTTAGAAAAGCTAGATGGAAACCTACTATTAGCAGCTTCTTTTCCTAAATTATACTCATATACATGCACACAAAACATTTTCTGTGTAATCACTTTATAATGGGGATATAATGCCTCTCATACATACAAACAAACAAATAAAAATCTCTGGTCAAGATACAGCATTGCTTACCTTTATAATTCTTAAATCCCAACTTTCAGCTATTGCAAGATCTAGAGTCAAGAGGCCCCAAGGCCTGACACTATTACCGGTGTGCTTACAAACTGGGGTCTATCATGACTGCCCTCTGAAAGGCCCAACAAGCAGCTAAAAGAGTCAGATGCTGATATTTACACCCAACTAATGGACAGAAGCTGCTGACCCTTGTGGCTGAATTAGAGAAAAGCTGGAAGGAGCTGAGGAGGAGGGAGACCCTATAGGAAGGCCAGCAGTCTCAACTAACCTGGGCCACTCAGGCACTGAGCCACGAACCAGGCAGTATACACCAGATGATATGAGGCCCACAGAACACATGTACAGCAGAGGACTGCCAGGTCTGGACTTAGTCAGAGAAGATGCATGTAACCCTTGAGAGACTTGGGACCCCAGGGAGTGGGGAGCTCTGGTAGGGTTGGGAGTGGGGACATCCTCTTGGAGACAGCAGGGGGTTGCGTGAGATGTAGAACAGTCAGAGGGTGAATTGGGAGGAGGATAAAGTCTGGATTGTAAAAGAAAAGATGAAAGAAAATTAAAAAAAAAAAAAAAAGAATTAGCATGACATTGTAATGAATTGTCAAAGACTCACATATAGGATCCAGTACACTGCAATTCCTTCTTTGAATTCATGGGTCCTGACTGAGATCCAATTTCAAATACACTTTTACAATATTTAAAATGATATTCTTTCTAATAAATCCATGTTGATAAATTGAGGAAATGAGTAGGAATACCTAAGATTGCAAATTAACTCCAGCCAACAATGTTTATCACCACTCCCCATAGGAAAAACATAGAGATGTTCATAAATCCTGGAATGGTGCCTACAACATAGAAGAATTTTATACTCCATACATATATATCAAAATATAAAGGGATAATAATATCTGTTGTTATTGTCCGAATTTAACATTCCTTCAGAGTTCATGTGCTGAATGTCACATACAATGTGGCAATCTTTGGAAATAAGTACACTGAAGCAGACAAATCAACTTTTCATTGAGCTATAAAATAATTGAGCTCCATTACCTTATGTCCTGGTAAACTTATTGTCACCTTGACACAGCCTAGAACAATCTGTGAAGAGAGCCCAAGTTGAGGAATTTCCTAGATCAAATTACCCTGTGTGATTATCTATAGGGGATTGTCTTGGAAGTTTGCTAATGTAGAGGAGGCAAGCCCACTGTGGAAAATACCATCTCGTAAGTATGTTTCCCTGATATGTATAAGCTATTTAGCTGAGCAAGCTTCATTCTTAATAGTTGCTCCCATAATTTTTGGACTTAGAAATGAGTTCATTGGTCAAACTGAAATAGCAAGCAGGCCTGCTTTCAAGTTCCTGTCTTAAGTTACTGCCTCAGATTCCAATAATGATGGAATGTGATTTGGAATTGTAAGCCAAATAAACACTTTTATACACTACGTTGTTTTGGTCAGTATGGTTTTGTTTGTTTTGTTTTGTTTGTTTGTTTGTTTTCATTCTAACAGAATCTAAACTAGGATACTATAAGGGAACCAGCCAGACATCTGCAAATTGGAAAGAAGAATTTTAATAGAACTGGGAGGGAATGGTTACATTTTGCCTTATGTTGGGTATGGTATCATAACTGTTGCATGTTGGTTATGGCATCATAATGATGTAACATTGCTAATTTTAGACTGCTTATAGATTGTGCATTGTTTTGTCGATAACAATGACTGATGAACTTCTAAATGACCACCTTTGTTCGTTTTCTCCTTTATGATTAGAGAGTTCCTCTTGGTTTGTCTTTTTAGGTTTAAAAATAGTGGAAAAATGCAAACCACGCTAATTAAAAATGACAAAGTAGCTAAATCCTCAGGAGACTTGAGGCCCCAGGGAACTGGGAGGCCTGGAGGGAGAAGCACCCACTTGGCAAGGTGGAGAGGAGGAATGGGATGAGGAAGTGTGGGAGGGCAATGACTGGGATGTAAATAAAATGTAAATATAGAAGTTCTGTTTAAAAATCCCCCGTGCACATCTCTATCAGCGCATGTTATTGCCGGGAGCATCCCGGCTCGGCCATGGTAGTGCTGGAATCACAAAGTAGGACTCTGGTGATGGCTTTCTAGCTCTGTAATTATAATGAAATGCTGATGATAAATTCTAAAAAGTCCTAAAAACTTTTCTTGGTCTTTCTGAGGGTAAAAGCCTGCTGGCTTAGGCAATTAACATAAGCAATGCAGCCTTTGTTCTATCTCAGCAGGAAGTGCTGGGCTCTAACTTTCAGCCAGCTAGTTAGAAGTCGCAGGAAGAGAAGACACTTAGAAGACTGATTATAGAGTTTATTATCAAGTTGTAAAAAGTTTCCTATGAAAGCTATTTAAGGGGAAAAGCAGAAAGATCCTAAGCGGGTAAAGGGAAAAATAGGGAAAGGGAAAATATTCTAGTCTAAGTGGGGAAAGGCAAAAAAGTCTGCCCTATTGATCTTGCTCTCTCTCACCTCTTTGTCCTCAGTACTTATACATCTTTCAGAATACAAAATCACATGTTACAAAGTTCATCACAAGTTTACACAAAAAAAATCAAATCATAATTGAAACAGAAGTTTACAACAGCGAATGTTTACATGCATATACATTAGGAGTAATTATCTAGCTAAACATCCATTATCTGTCTCAGCTTCATAGGTTCTGAAGGTTTAAAACCATAACTAAGTTATTAGTGAAGTTTTGTATAGATAAACCCAGTCAATATTTTATCTTCTGTCCTAATAGAAGAATAAATCGTTAGTTCCCTTTCAAGACCTTTGGTTAATTGTTTTACAACCTCTTGGAATGTGCTCTGAGTAGGAGAAAGTCTGGTTATCATCTAAGAGCAATTAACTGGTGATACTTGGGAGACTGACAAAGTTCTCATTGCAGCTTTGACTATCAGAAAAGGACCTAATAGCAGTCCCGTTATAAAAGGGCTTAATAATCACAGATATAATTTTAGGAATTCTTTTAGGATCATCATTAAGACTTAAGTCATCTATTTGTCTATATAGCATCACTACAAGACAGTACATCTTCGTGGATCTGCAGAGATCTGCTTCAAAGGGTTGTGTTACTGCTTAGTGATTGTTATATATGTTTAACAATAACAGGAAAAGCATATTAATAGCAGGGATCTTTCCTAAAATGAGTCCCTCACAGCCTTGCTTAATGAGGACTCGCCTGTTGCAGATTATATACTAGAGCCACTTCAGGATGATCACCTGCTAGTTATTAGCTGTCCCACTACGACTCCTGACATGTTATTTTTGTTATCTAATGTTGTCACATAAGTTATAGCTTTGTTTATTTTTCCTGTATAAATATTGCATCAAAACAGCTTGATCTTCAATCCTAGGCATAGGTGAAACTTAGCTAATCATTAATGGCAGGTACTTCAGAGACCAAATGGAAGCAAGACAGGCAACCAAGTGGCATGTACATTATTGGTAAATAAGGTTAATCATTAAAAAAAAAATTTAGAGAAACTATTAAAAATATATTTTGTCACGTTAGTCAACATATTTATTTGGGAAGATTAGCAGTCGTCTACACTAAGAGATTCCATGTAACATTTACTGCAGTCTGTGTCCACTTTCAATCAATTTCACCCTGTGAAATCAGAGTGATATAAGATGTCTTTTGTGGCCCTTTCTTCCAGAATTTACCAAGGAACTTTTTAAATATAAATAGATTATGTGGAATAACTAAACTGTTTCAAAATTTGAACTTTTACTTGTGAGGCCACTTTAAGGACGTGATGGATTTTTCTGCAGCAAGCAACATGTACACACATACACACACACACACACACACACACACACACACACACACATGCACACACGCACACACACACACACACCTGCCAGATTCCACCTTGGACCTGGGATTTTCTCAAGAGGCATCAAACATCATTTCAGCTGTCACCATGTCATTTGCAAAGGAAAGAATCTAATTTTGGCACTCATCTATTAATAGGGGTCTAAATTAACTTCGGGTGACTGCATTCTGCCACTGACTCCTCGGTGTTCAGTGTATTTGATGCTGTCCTCAAGAGGGTCAACAATGAATATTAAAATACATCCCAGTCTTTTTCTGTCTTCAAATAAATGAAAAGTCTATGCTTTATGAGTGAGCATGGGTATTTACATCTTTCCATCCTTCTTTGTTTCTTGAAATTCTTATATAAGAACTTATCACATCAAATGTTTCGTGAAGAAGGTATCACTCCATTAATTTTATATATATATATGTAGTGAGTTCTCGGATGGTCCTTCCATTGTGTATCTATAAAAGAAAAGGTAAATGCCAGTTTCACTGTACTACATTTCCTCTGTTAGTTCAGTATAAGGAGTCAAACATAGTGAAGGAGAGGGTGGGGATAAAAAGTAAGAAACCAACACAATAAAGGAACAGATTCAAACTCTGGATGAAACCAACAATGGGATCTTTATTTGCAAATTTTTGCTATCAGGCAGAGATGGTGGACTGACTTTCTGTCTCCAAAAGTGAGCATTTAATTTAGCCAGGGATCTTGCTTGAAGCAGTTTGTTCTCTATGTGTCCTTTCACATTTGATTTGTATCAATTTTACAAGTACTTCGATCAGAGTGATTTATGAATACCTCAGAGCAATATATAAATAATTTGAAAAATGTTTAAAGTTAGAGATTCTCTGAGCCTTTCCACATAGATGCTACTGTGTATCCTAATTTTTAATGTTTTCTGAAACATTTGGTTAAAGTTAAATTTTAAAGTCATTGGAAGAACTGAAATTTGGCTCAGTGTTTAAGAGGACTCAACTTCTCCTTCAGAATATCCAAGGTTGCTTCTCAGCATATAAGATAGCTTATATAATATAAAATAGAGACTCTTATGAAATAGAGTCTTCAACTCTATTTCAAGGTTATCTGACATCTTCCATAGTAACCAGGCACAAATATGCCCCACATACATATAAAGTCATATGAAACACTTATTCACATGAAATAAATAATCTAGAAGATATATTTAAAATAGTTCTTAGAAGGAAGTTCACTTAACAGACTAGTAATTGTAATTTTCCTGGATGCATTTTAAACTCCAAACAAATAAAAATAAGTTACCCACCCCAATATGCTAAAAGGAATTGGAGGAAATAGTATTCACAAAAACATATGTAGAGGGAAACCTTATATCTGAAAGTAACATAGCAGCAGAATTCTGAACCTAATTCAGCTTATATTCCTATCTCTAAACCAAACTGATTTATCAGTGTTAAAAATAGTTACGTCATTTGTGTTTGCCAGCAATGCATTTCTGAAATCACCTGCTTGTTATAAAGAAATGCCCTTGATTTATGACTTACCTTCAGTGAGATTATTCTGATATGCAATAAACTGTACTGACTTGAGATAAAATTACATTGCTTCCTGTAACTGTTCTGAGTACACTTACAGAGGAGAGGATTTGAAATAATTCTAAAATTTAATGAGCAAATTGCCTATAAAAAGAAAATATTTAAGGTATGTAGTAGCTCCTTGCCTTTCACTAATGTGTCCACTTTAGGTATAGACAGTGGCATGTGGAGTTAAACTGTAAAGAACACTCTAGAAACTTCCATTTTATATTTGCATCAGAAGATCATGGACAGATGTACTCACTTTGGGAAGGAGATGTAACATGAATTCCTAATTAAAATACTGAAGCTTACCAATAACTGAGTATGATAGTTAATTTTGATTGTCCATTTGAGAGTCTTGAGAATCACTATGGAAACAGACTTCTGGGCATATTTGTGAAGGAGACTCTATAATTTGTTAATTGCTGTCCCTGCTGCCATCATGTCTTACCGGTGTGATGAACTGCATCTTCCAACTGTGAGCCCAAATAATACTATCACTCCTTGTTTATGTCAGATATCTTACCACAGGACCAAGAAGAGAAACCAATAACTGCAGTATTTCTTTAAAAATGTGAAATATTTGTAGAGGCGAGTTATTTAATTTTTCCAAGACATCATAAAAATGTTTTTCATGAGATGACCAGAGGCCAGGTATGGTTACGTAGCTGATTACCATTTTCAAGGTTAGTCAAGGCAATGTATTCTGTTAGGTCCCTTTGAATCTGCAATTTAATGATTCCAACCCCTTTACCATTGTGTCTCCAAGCTATTATAACATTATCGGGACACTAGTTAATTAAAAGCTCAGGAAGTGCAAGACCACTTTCATTCAATTTCATAGCTTTGTTCATGAATTTGTTGTGTATTAACTCATTCAAAATATTTTGATGACTCAGTCCCTTTGGGCATCAGAATTCAAACAGGGCTTAAATCACACTTGTCTTAATAAAATTAGACCCTAGTTAGGAAAATCATTGGTACCCTGACAAATACAATGAAAAATATAATGTTATATTGACAAGTTCTGATAACATTAGTGTGTGTGTGTGTGTGTGTGTGTGTGTGTGTGTGTTAAAATGTATAATCATAGCATAAAATTTAGAGAGTAGCCAAGACAGACATTTGCTATAGAAATAACATTGGAGTTTGATAATTGTTCACTTTACTGCCATGCAATCTGAAGTACAATGATTTTGAACTTTGAGTTGTGTCAATTCAAATTCAAAATTTGTTTTATTTTCCATAGTATTCTTCAAGAGGGGATGTGTCAATATAGTATTTTCCTTTTCTTTAAAATCTCTTTCTTTCTTTCTCTCTCTCTCTCTCTCTCTCTCTCTCTCTCTCTCTCTCTCTCTCTCTCTCTCTTCCTCCCTCCCTCCCTCGCTCCCTCCCTCCCCCTCTCTTTCTTTCTTATACTCCATATTTTATTTCCCCCCAGTTCACTCACTGATTGTTCTACATCCTGTAATTCCTCCTCACCCCGTCTCCATGAGGATTTCTCCACCTTCTACCTCCAACCCTTCTTGGCCTATAAGTTCCTTGGTCCTCCAGTCTCTTGAGGTTTAGGTACATCATTCCTGATGGAATCCAGACTCAGAAGTCCTCTGCTGTATATGTATTGGGGCCTCTTATCAGCTGGTATATGCAGCCTGGTTGGTGGTCCAGTGTTTGAGAGATCTCAGGTTAATTGAGACCGCTGGTTCTCCTACAGGGTTGCCCTACTCCTCAGCTTCTTTCAGCATTTTCCTAACTCAACCACAAGGGTCAGCAGGCTCTGTCCTTTGGTTGGGAGCAAATATCTGCATCTGATGCTTTCAGCTGCTTGATGGGTCTTCCAGAGGGCAGTCATTCTAGGTACATTTTTGTGATTGCTCCATAGCCTCAGTAGTAGTGTCAGGCCTTAGGACATCCCCTTGAGCTGGATTCCTGGACTTTGGGCCTGTTGCTGGACCTTCTTTTCCTAAAGCTCTTCTCCATTTTCCATCCCTGCAGTTCTTTCAGACAGGAACAATTTTGGGTCAGAGTTTTGACTGTGGGATGGCAACCCCCTCCCTCATTTGATGCTCTATCTTCCTACTGGAGGTGGGGTCTACAAGTTCACTCTCCAGACTGTCTGACATTTCATCTAACGTCCCTCCCTTTGACTCCTGGGAGTTGCTCACTTCCCAGGTCTCTGGTATATTCTGGAGGGTCCCCTCAACCTCCTACCTTCTGAGGTTGCCTATTTCCATTCTTTCTGCTGGCCCGCAGGGCTTCAGTCCTTTTCCCTCACACAATCCCAGATCAGGTTCCTCTTTCCATCCAAAGTCCGTTCCACTTTCCATTAGGTTTCACTTTCCTCCTACTTGTGGTTGGTTATTTTTCTCCCCTCAAGGGGGACTGAGGCATCCTCACATGGGCCCTTCAGCTTGTTGACCTTTTTGAGTTCTGTGGATTGTATCTTGGTTATTCTGTTCTTTTTTTTTTTTTTTTTTTTTTCTTTTTTTGGATAATATCCACTTATTAGTGAGTATATACCATGCATGTCCTTTTGGGTGTGAGTTATTTCACTCAGGATGATATTTTCTAGTTCTATCCATTTACCTGCAAAACTCAGGATGTCCATGTTCTTTTTTTTTTTTTTTTTAATTATTTTATTAGATATTTTCCTCATTTACATTTCAAAAACTATCTCAAAAGTCCCCTATAACCTCCCCGTGCCCTGCTCCCCTACCCACTCACTCCCACTTCTTGGCCCTGGTGTTCCCCTCTATAAAGCATATGAAGTTTGCAAGA
>NC_034603.1:10583793-10599062 GCF_900095145.1 Mus pahari | reverse complement strand
TGCTTTTATTTCTTTAGGGGATATGGGACTGTTTAGGTCATTAATCTGATGCTGATTTAACTTTGGTACCTGGTATCTGTCTAGAAAATTGTCCATTTCATCCAGGTTTTCCAGTTTTGTTGAGCATAATTTTTTTAATAGGATCTGATGACATTTTCTATTTCCTCAGGTTCTTTTGTTATGGCTCCCTTTTCATTTCTGATTTTGTTAATTAGGATACTGTCCCTGTGCCCTCTAGTGAGTTTGGCTAAGGGTTTATCTATCTTGTTGATCTTGTCAAAAAAACAGCTCTTGGTTTGGTTGATTCTTCCTATAGTTCTTTTTGTTTCCACTTCGTTGATTTCAGCCCTGTGTTTGGTTATTTCCTGCCTACTCATTTTGCATGAATTTGCTTACCTTTGTTCTATATCTTTTAGGTTTAATGCCAAGATGTTAGTGTATGCTCTCTCTAGTATCTTTTTGTCAGCACCCATAGCTATGGGTTTTCTTCTTAGGATTGCTTTCATTGTGTCTCATACCTTTGGGTATGATGTGTGGCTTCATTTTCATTAAACTCTAAAAAGGCTTTAACTTCTTTCATTATTTCTTCCTTGACCAAGGTATCATTGAATAAAGTGTTGTTCAGCTTCCACGTGAATGTTGGCTTTCTATTATTTATGTTGTTATTGAAAATCAGTCTTAGTCCATGGTGATCTGATAGGATGCATGAGATAATTTCCATATTTTTTTATCTGTAGTGGCCTGTGTTTTTGACCAAATATTTGGTCAGTTTTGGTGAAGGTACCATGAGGTGCTGAGAAGAAGGTATATCTTTTTATTTTAGGATAAAATGTTCTGTAGATATCTGTTAAAGCCATTTGTTTCATAACTTCTGTTTGTTTCAATATATCTTTGTTTAGTTTCTACTTTCAGGATCTATCTTTTGATGAGAGTGGGGTGTTGAAGTCTCCCACTATTATTGTGTGAGGTGCAATGTGCTTTGAGCTTTACTAGTTTCTTTAATGAATGTGGATGCCCTTGCATTTGGAGCATAGTTATGCAGAATTGAGCATTCATCCTGGAAGAGTTTCCTTTGATGAGTATGAATTGTCCCTCCCTGTCTTATTTGATAAGTTTGGGCTGGAAGTCAATTTTATTCGATATTAGAATGGCTACTTCAGCTTGTTTCTTCAGACCATTTGCTTGGAAAATGGTTTTCCAGCATTTTACTCTGAGGTAGTGTCTGTCTTTGTCCCTAAGGTTGGTTTCCTGAATGTAGCAAAATGCTGGGTCCTGTTTATGTAGCCAGTCTGTTAGTCTATGTCTTTTTATTGGGAAATTGAGTCCAATGATATTAAGAGATATTAAAGAAAAGTAATTGTTGCTTCCTGTTATTTTTGTTGTTAGAGATGGGATTCTCTTCTTGCAGTTATCTTCTTTTAGGTTTGTTGAAGGATTACTTTCTTGCCTTTTTTAGGGAATAATTTCCCTCCTTGTGTTGGAGTTCTCCCTTTATTATTCTTTGAAGGGCTGGATTCATGGAAAGATATTGTATGAATTTGGTTTTGTCATGGAATACTTTGGTTTTTCCATCTATGGTAATTGAGAGTTTTCCTGGGTATAGTAGCTTGGGCTGGCATTTGTGTTCTCTTAGGGTCTGTATAACATCTGTCTAGGGTCTTCTGGCTTTCATTGTCTCTGGTTAGAAGTCTGGTATAATTTTAAAAGGTATTCATTTATATGTTACTTGACCTTTTCCCCTTACTGCTTTTAATATTCTATCTTTATTTAGTGCACTTCTTGTTCTGATTATTATTTGTCAGGAGGAATTTCTTTTCTGGTCCAGTCTATTTGGAGTTCTGCAGGCTTCTTTTATGTTCATGGGCATCTCGTTCTTTAGGTTCGGGAAGTTTTCTTCTATAATTTTGTTGAAGATATTTACTGGCCCTTTAAATTGAAAATCTTCATTCTCATCTATACCTATTATCCTTAGGTTTGCTCTTCTTACTGTGTCCTGGATTTCCTGGATGTTTTGGTTTAGGATCTTTTTGCATTTTGCATTTTCTTTGATTGTTGTGTCCATGTTCTCCATGGAATCTTCTGCACCTGAGATTCTCTCTTCCATCTCTTGTATTCTGTTGCTGATGCTTGCATCTATGGTTCCTGATTTCTTTCCTAGGATTTCTATCTCCAGAGTTGTCTCACTTTGGGTTTTCTTTATAGTTTCTACTTCCATTTTTAGATCTTTGATGGTTTTGTTCAAATCTATCACCTGTTTGGTTGTGATTCCCTGTAATTATTTGAGGGATTTTTGTGTTTCCTCTTTAAGTACTTCTACCTTAGCAGTGTTTTCCTGTAATTCGTTGAGGGATTTTTGTGCTTCCTCTTTAAGGACTTCTACTTGTTTAGCAGTGTTCTCCTGTATTTATTTATTTAATTCTCCTTTTAAAAAAAAAGATTTATTTATTATTATATCTAAGTACACTGTAGCTGTCTCCAGACACTCCAGAAGAGGGCATCAGATCTCATTATCGATGGTTGTGAGCCACCATGTGGTTGCTGGGATTTGAACTCAGGACCTTCAGAAGAACAGTCAGTGCTCTTAACCACTGAGCCACCTCTCCAGCCCCCTCCTGTATTTCTTTAAGTGACTTTTCAGTGCCCATGTTAAAATCCTCTACTAGCTTTATGAGATATGATTTTAAATCTGAATCTTGCTTTTTGGGTATCCAGGACTCCCTGTGGTGGGAATACTGGGTTCTGATGATTCTGAGTGGTCTTGGTTTTTGTTAGTAAGATTCTTACATTTGCCTTTTACCATCTGGTAATCTCTGGTGTTGGATGTTCTAGCTATCTCTGGCTGGAGTTTGTTCCTCCTGTGATTCTGTTAGCCTCTGTCAGCACTCCAGGGAGTCCAACTCTCTCCTGAGTCCCAGTGGTCAGAGCACTCTCTGCAGGCAAGCTCTACTCTTGCATGGAAGGTGTGCAGAGTTTTGGGTCTCACCTCTACCTCCTGGCTGAGGATGAAGGCCCGAAGGGACCCTGTCCAAGAAGCTGTGTTGCTTCTATGGTCCATTCCTTCTCCTGTGTGGACTGGTCTCTGAGAGACCTGGGATACAAGATGGTGCTCTCCCCTGGGTCCTGGGATAAGAGCCCTCCCTGGATGCTGACTCTCCTCTGGTGGGGAAGATGCCCAGAGGTCTGGGTCTCTGCTCTGTCTCTTGGCTGAGGATGAAGGGCTGAATGGACCCTGTCCAAGCAGCTCTGTTGCTGCTGTGGCTGGTGTGCTCTCCTATGCAGACTGCTTTCTGAGAGACCCAGGATACAAGATGGTGCTCTCACCTGAGTCCTGGGGTCAGAGCCCTTCCTGGAGTTCAACTCTCCTCTCTTCTATGATTTTTTTTTTGAAGACATTTTAAGATCCTTTGAGATGGGAATCTTCGTTCTCCTATGTTCTGATTATTCTTAGATTTGGTCTTTTCATTGTGTCTTGGATTTCGTGGATGCTTTGGGTTAGGAGTGTTTTACATTTTGATTTTTTTTTTTTTGACAGATGTGTCAATCTATTCTACAGTATCTTCTATACCTGAGGGTCTCTCTTCAATCTCTTATATTATGTTGGTCATACTTACATCTGTAATTCCTGACCTGTTTCCTAGGTTTTCTTTTCACTAACAAATATTGCTTTCTAATAAGAATATTACTTTTGAAGAAAAATAAGATGCTGTAGTAACTTCATATAAAATCATTTACCATGCTTACTCCTCACTGACTTTAAGGCCTACTTTGCC
Source organism: Mus pahari (assembly GCF_900095145.1). Lineage (NCBI taxonomy): Eukaryota > Metazoa > Chordata > Mammalia > Rodentia > Muridae > Mus > Mus pahari. The sequence continues at coordinate 10,595,292 of NC_034603.1, read as the reverse complement.
ACTGTTAGTCTTGATCAACCAGTGTCTTAGTAGTCTAAGTTGAATAATGTTATTGAGTAGAAATGTCATAGTATTTTTAATAAACAAACATGCTCAAACAAGACAACCAATAGAACTAGAAGTATAACTAGGGTATGCTTTATTTAGACATTGTCATATTTTTCCTCAGTTGAGTAACTGTCAGTGCTTGTGTAAACCAATATTTGTCTAAGGATATTTGCAAAAAGAAAAAAAAGTATATATTTTAAAAGATCTCTTTTATATAATGCTACTACACTGACTATCACTTTACTAAAGTAAAATAGAACTGAATTCTTTTAATGCTTCCTGATAGCATTTAACACCATATAGTAAATGTGTCAGTTATAGAGACAGAAACATGTCCGATATTGGGAAAATTATTCACCAAATAGAATGATTATAACGCTTAGAGGACAAGATATTCAAAACCTATTAAAAAATCAGGAAAATCATTACAAATTGTAATTGTAGATTTTGATTGAGTGCAAACTATGATTATAATATTTGTATTCTTATTAAGCAAAGGGTATAGCACCTTGTTTCTTTTACTGCCTAACTGAAGAGATATAATCTCTATGGGCAGGAATAGAGCCATCTGCTCTCTTTTCTTCCTTTAATTATTTCACATTGGATTTGACAAGGTATTACTAGAGATTTATTACAGAGAATTTCACCTTATAAAAATTTAGGCAGGAGTGTCTAAACATGGCTATGTCCTGTGGCTTGTGCCCATGGTTTTGAAAGTGATAGAATTTCTCAAGCAAAGCTTAACATCTGTAAGAGAAAGATCTGAAACACCTGAGGAAGCATTGACCATTTTTGCTGAAGGCAAGATTTGGAGACCAGAATTCCTCTTCTGTTGTTTTGTCTGAACAATCATCACTCCATTGTGAATTTCCCTTCTTCAGGTCTCACCACTTTATGTTCTATATCTTTCTCATAAAACCATTGTGGAGGCTGTTTTGGAAATATGTATTTCTTGCTTTCCTGTTTCATTGCCTTTTTAAAATGGTGTGAAATATTGATGAATTTCTCCAGAGAGTGTTCAAAGAATCAAGGATTACTTCACTGGCCACACATACAACTCCATTTAACTTACTACATATTTTTGTTTGTGACCATTTCTGAGAAATCTTTTGCTATATCCAAACATCTCCCACCACACCAATGCACAAGTAGGAGTGAGGAAAAGAATTAGGTTTCTTTTTAACCATGCATCTCAAAAATATGCAGTGAATATTCAAGTTACAACCTTGATTTTATATCTTAAGGCCTTTGTAAGAAAATATTACAAAAGATACGATCAAAAACAATATTAAATCAAACACAGTCCATTCCAATTCTGTAAATGCATTATACAATTGGATTGATGCACTTTTGCTCTTGGTAGAAACAAGTGCAGTTTCATCTCAATCATTTAAAAAATCAAAAATTTTCTTAATTTTCTATCTTTTAAAATGAATGTGTTATAGTAACTTTGAGATCAAAATATCTCTCAAATATGGTTACTAGCAATTTAAATTTCTATTATATTGTCTGAGATAATATATGCAAGTAACCATAATAATTAAAATTTGATCAACACTGAAATCATCATTCTGATATTATATATATATATATATATATATATATATATATATATATATGCATACATGCATACATATATAGGTATCTAGACATTAAGCTAGTTTTAGATACAAGTCTTTGTTATTATTTTAAAGTTGGAGAGTTTCTTTCAATTAATAGGTATCTTAATCTATTGGTGATTCTATAATAAAGTTAGGACTAAGTAATTTATAAGCAATATAATTACATGTATGACAGGTTTGGATGTTTGAATTCTAAAATCAGTTTGTTGTCTCATTCAGTATCTAGTAAGGGTTGATTTGCTTGTTCTAGGTGGGACTAACCCTTGTGCTCAGGTAGGTGGATCTCTGTGTATTCAAAGCTAGCCTGTCTACAGAGCTTGTTCCAGCACAGTCCATGATACACAGAGAAATCCTGTCTCAACAAATTGAGAGAGAGAGAGAGAGAGAGAGAGAGAGAGAGAGAGAGAGAGAGAGAGCGCTAGAGTAATACCTCATTTGGTCTTGTAAACTTTATATGACCCAGCACAGGGGAATGCCAGGGCCAAGAAGTGGGAGTGGGTGGGTAGGGGAGCAGGGGCAGGGGGGCTGTATAGGGAACTTTCGGAATAGCATTTGAAATGTAAATAAAGAAAATAATAAAAAAAATGTTTAAAAAGAAAATATTAATTAATTAATTAATTAATTAAAAATAAAAAAAAGAATTAAATTAAAAAAAAACAAAATATAAGAAAAAAAAAAAAAAGAAAAGTGAACACACATGCTGGGCATGGTGGCACACGCCTTTATTTCCAGCACTCAGGAGGCAGAGGCAGGCAGATTTCTGAGTTTGAGGCAACCTGGTCTACAAAGTGAGTTTCAGGACAGCTAGGGCTACACAGAGAAACCCTGTCTTGAAAAAAAAAAAGTGAGGACACACATGTATTGCTATGAGATATAAATGAATTTGATTAGTATATTGTTTGGATAATCATTTTTAATACATTTAAATATAGTTGTTTTAACAACAGATATAAAGAAATATCAATGCTTTGTTATCTTTTTACATTAAGTATACATGTTGAATAATGTTCTGATTGTCATTTTGTAACTTTTGCATTTCAGAGCATATTCAGTAACAATAACTGAAATAATTTTCATTGCTGTAAAATTAACTAAATCATAAGTAAAATGAGCTTTCTTATCCTCACATGAATTGTGTCTGAATATTTTTAAGATACAAGATCACAGATTTAAATGTTTTCTAAAAGACAGAAAATGAGAATATGATTTCTAGTTTATACCCTTAATAGTTGATTAGAAATGCCACACTTTTGTAAATATCCTAAATAGAAAAGTAAAAAAAAATAATTATACTACTCTGGTGGTAGAGTAATATGAAAATAATAGAGTCACTATTTTTGACTCACGTGAAATTAGTCTCATCAAGATCAATAGCTACATATTACTCTGTTCTCCTGGTGTGTTCATCACCAACGAAAAGACATTGATACTGGTGATCACTTTCATTCATGTGAAATGTATGACTTTTTAAAGAATGATGTGAAAATAAATTAATTATAATGAGATTGCTTGTTGCCACACTGTGAACTGTTCACCATAAAGGAAGACAAATTTTACAATGCCCATAATAGAGGTGTGAAATAGAAAACCGTATGCAGAATCAAAGACATTGCTTCTTTCTTATACTGTATGTTCAGTGCTTATGTTGTATACCATGAGTTATTTCATATTCTGTGTCTACCTAAGTGTGGAGATTGACCAAGTACAGATTGTTAACTACTACTGGGAAGTTGATTTCACCTTCTTCAAATTCTGCAAACTTTTCCCGTGACGTGTGTGTGTGTGTGTGTGTGTGTGTGTGTGTGTGTGTGTGTGTGTATGTGTGTGTAAAGCTGTAGACTTAAAAGTGAAACAAAGTAATTGTTTTTCTTGCTTTAAAATAATTTAAAGGGTCAAAAGTATGCACTGATTTTAATTCTTCACTAAATAGGGAGTATATAAACACTTTCACAAACCATTTTGCTATGATATTTCTCTTAACAGAGGCTATGCCATAGCAACAGTATTTAGTGTAATTGACATTAGAGAATAGCTACGTCCATCCTACTCCACTCTGTGTTATGAGAAGGCACAGTAATTAGACAACTTGCAAATGTTTGTGATACAGTGTTTGAATGTATTGTTTGGTGGCAGAAAGAGAAGGTAAACTGCTATGGTTTGAATGAATATCCTAGATTTCATGTGTTGAAAACTTAATCCAATCTAAAACTGTTGGGAGATGTAACTTATCAAAAGTTACTTTCTTTATGACTTCTTTGATTTCATCAAGGGACCAAAATTGTAATCAAAGATCAAGTTCAATCATGCCTTGTACTTTTGACATTCTGTCTTATGTCTCACAGTGTCACAGCAAAATAACACAGTGTCATGATTATGGTTTCCTAGGAAACAGGAGCAAATGGATGCTGTTTGAAGTTCTTGTTTTCTGGGATACTATCATAGCAATATAAAATATGCTATGCCAGGAGCAACATGAAGTCATAGTTGAACATATTTTCACTGACAAAAATTATAAAAATGCTTTTCAAAGTATGTTTTTTCTTCATTGAGCAATTTAATGATATTAAATATAATCCCTGAGGCCTAAAAATTGGTCTTCTATTCTTTGCATTAATTGGCTAGATTACAGTTTCCTTGTATTGAGGACAAAGAATGTTTCTTTTAAATATAGATATGTGTCTCACTCAAGATTCTCTACAGACATCATGAGAACCACATTCTACTTTGTTGATTTAGATTCTTTGTCTCCATAAAAGGACAAGTCTAGGATGTGAGAGAAGTCAGGTGAATGGCCTGAATGGAATGGAATTAAAATTAATTTCACACTCCATAAGAAACTAAGTCGAGGTGTGAAAATGGTCAAAAAATAGCTGATAGTGTTATTATTACCTTATGGGGTTTTAGAATTTTCAAAGTTAATTCTACAGGGAACTCTCTGTTCATGATTTTTAGCAAGGCTAAACATATAGATGTGGATGTATAAAGTTGCTATTTCCATTTTATATAATGATAGGAGATGTTCAACATGCATAATGTTTAGATGACCAAAGTAAAATCACAGGAAATGTCTTATAAGTTAAGGAAGCTGAAATTGATGGATGTTATGAGCAGATCATAACATAACACTATTTGTTTGTTCTATGGCCATTTTCTCTAGTAACAACTTTCTTCTGGTTACATTATAAGGCTAAACTGTACACATCTGGGTCTTCTCTGAATGTGGTAGCAAAAATTGGTTGATGTGGAGTCTGATGTTTCTTTTCAGCTTTCTTAGGAATGAGTAGGAGACTGTGGCAGCAACAAATCATTAGATTAATGACTAACGTACATGATCACTACAGCATTCAATATTGCATTACTTTCAATTAATCATGTATGTATTAAGCATTTTACTATTTCCAATAGAAAGTTATCTAAAAAGAATAAACACATATATGTATAGCATATGTGTATACATGGCATGATACATAATTGATGCCATGTATGCATAATTTTGCTTTATTTAAATTGGTCATACTCCACAGATTACTAGTGTTAGTACCTGAATTAAAAGAAGTGAAAAATTTTAAGAATAGTTACTTACTAATAATTATGCACAAAGGTTGCAATGATTTATACTACTATAGTCAGCATTTGAGAGATGATGTAAGGTTATTTATTCTTAGGTTACAATGTGTTACTTTCAGGTGCTTGAAACAAACAAAAACTATATATCAGATCATATGACTGGGATTTTGCAGAATAAAGAAGGTTGTTTTGGTTCTCTGGAGTCTAACTTCTTGAGTTCTTTGTGTACATTGGATATTAGCACTCTATTGGATGTAGGGTTGGAAAAGATCCTTTCCCAATCTGTTGGTTGCTGTTTTGTTCTATTGACAGTGTCCTTTGACTTATAGAAGCTTTGCAATTTTATGAGGTCCCATTTGTCAATTGTTGATATTAGAGCATAAGCCATTGGTGTTCTGTTTAGGAAATTTCCCCTGTGCCCATGTGTCCAAAGCTCTTCCCCACTTTCTCTTCTATTAGTTTCAGTGTACCTGGTTTTATATGGGGGTCCTAGACCAACTTGGACTTGAGCTTTGTACAAGGAGACAAGAATGGTTCAATTTGCATTCTTCTACATGCTGAACTCCAGTTTAACCAGCACCATTTGTTGAAAATGCTGTCTTNTTTCCACTGGATGGTTTTAGCTCCTTTGTCAAAAATCGAATGACCATAGGTGTGTGGGTTCATTTCTGGGTCTTCAATTCTATTCCATTGATCTACCTGCCTGTCTCTGTACCAATACAATGAAGTTTTTATCACTATTTCTCTGTAATACAGCTTGAGGTCAGGGATAGTGAATCCCCCAGTTCTTTTATTGTTGAAAGTAGTTTTCGCTATCCTGGGTTTTTTATTATTCCAAATGAATTTGCAAATCACTCTTTCTAACTCTATGAAGAATTGAGTTGGAATTTTGATGGGGATTTCATTGAATTTGTAGATTGTTTTTGTCAAGGTGGCTATTTTTACTATATCAATCCTGCCAATCCATGAGCATGGGAGATCTTTCCAACTTCTGAGATCTTTGATTTCTTTCTTCAGAGACTTGAAGCTCTCATCATACAGATCTTTCACTTAATTTGTTAGATTCATACCAGGGTATTTTATATTATTTGTGATGATTGTGAAAGATATAGTTTCCCTAATTTCTTTTTCAGCCTTTTTATCTTTTGAGTAGAAAAAGGCTACTGATTTATTTGAGTTAATTTTATATCCAGCCACTTTGCTGGAATTTTTTTTTTTTTTTTTGGATTAGGAGTTCTCTGGTGGAATTTTTTAGGGTCACTTAAGTTTCCTTTCATATCATCTGCAAATAGTGATATTTAGACGTTTTCCTTTACAATTTATATCCCTTTGACCTCCTTTTGTCGTATAATTGCTCTGGCTAGGCCTTAAGTACTATATTGAAAAGGTAGGGAGAGAGTGGGAAGCCTTGTCTAGTCCATGATTTTAGAGGGAATTCTTCAATTTCTCTATATTTAGTTTGATGTTGGCTATTTTTTTTTATCCTGTATATTGCTTTTACTATGTTTAGGTATGGGCCTTGAATTCCTGATCTATATTTCCAATACTATTATCATGAAGAGGTGTTGGATTTTTGTCAAATGCTTTCTCAGCATCTAATGAGATGATCATGTCTTTTTTTATTTTGAGTTTGTTTATATAGTGGATTACGTTGATNGATTTCCATGTATTAAATCATCCCTGCATCCCTGAGATAAAGCCTACTTGATCATGATGGATGATTGTTTTGAAGTGTCCTAGGATTCAGTTTGCAAGAATTTTATTGAATATTTTTGTATCGATATTCACAAGTGATTCTCTTTCCTTGTTGGGTCTTTGTGTGGTTTAGGTATAAGTGTAATTGTGGTTTAGGTATAACTGTAATTGTGGCTTCATACAACACATTCGGTAGTGTTACATCTATTTCTATTTTGTGGAATAGTTTGAAGAGTGTTGGTAATAGGTCTTCTTGAAAATCTGATAGAACTCTGCACTAAATCCTTCTGGTCCTAGGCTTTTTTTGGTTGGGAAACTATTAATGACTACTTCTGGAGAACCAAATAACCCTATTAAAAATGGAGTACAGAGCAAAATAAAGAATTCTCAACTGAGGAATACCAAATGGCTGAGAAGCACCTAAAGAAATGTTCAACATCCTTAGTCATCAGGGAAATGCAAATGAAAATAGCCCTGAGATTCCACCTCACACCAGTCAGAATGGCTAAGATTAAAAAACTCAGGTGACAGCGGAAGCTGGCGAGGATGTATAGAAAGAGGAACATTTCACCATTGTTGGTAGGATGGCAAGCTGGTAATGTCAGTCTGGAAATCAGTCTGGTGGTTCCTCAGAAAATTGTACATAATATTACCTGAGGGCCCAGCTATACCACTCCTGGGCATATATCCAAAAGAGTCTCCAACACATAACAAGGACACATGCTCCTCTATTTTCATAGCAGCCTTATTTATAATAGCCAGAAGCTGGAAAAGAACCCAGACGTCCCTCAACAGAGGAATGGATATAGAAAATGTGGTACATTTACACAATGAAGTTCTTCTCAGCTATTAATAACAATGACTTCATGAAATTTCTTAGGCAAATGGATGGAACTAGAAAATATCACCCTGAGTTAGGTAACCCAATCACAAAAGAACATACATGTTATGTACTCACTGATACATGGACATTAGCCCAAAAGCTCAGAGTAGCTACGATACAACCCACAAACCATATGCAGCTTTACAAGAAGGAAGACCAAAGTTTAGATACTTTAATCCTATGGGGAACAAAACAACCACAGGAAGTAGAGGGAGGGAGGGACGAGGTGGGAGACAGGAGATGAGGAGAAGGAACGGGTATTTAAGGGAATATCTAAGATACAATTAACAGACCACATAGAGCTCAAGAAGAAGGAAGACCAACGTGTAAATATCAACTACCAGACACATGCCCAGAGCTCCCAGGGACTAAACCACCAACCAAAGAGTAAACATGGCTCCAGCCAAATATATGGCAGAAGATGGCCTTGGTGGACATCAATGGGAGGAGAGGCTCTTGGTCCTGTAGAGGCTAGATATCCCAGTCTAGGGGAATGCCAAGATGGGGAGTGGGAGTGGGTGAGTGAATATCATTGAAGCAGGGTGTTTGGGAATGGATTGGAGGTTACTGGAGGGGAAGCCAGGATAGACGATAACATTTGAAATGTAAATAAAGAAAATATCTAATAAAAATTTTCAAAAAAGGACTATTTTATCCATGTTTTTCCTCTCAAAGCTTCTCAAGGCTACCCCACTGACTACTACAACTCTCTCAGATATCCATTTGAGACCAAAATTGATCCAAGACTTAAAGTGAGTGGTCTCTGGGCTAGGTTTCCAAGATTGGGTACTTTTTATTAAGAATTTGAAAAGCACATTCCACCTTGTTTATTTGCCTGCACTGTGATATCAATTCATGTTTAAGCCAAATGCAGGAACAGGTAATTTAATTCACTAGAATATAACCCCGAGTGTTTTTTTGTTTTTTTGTTTTTTGTTTTCCTACCAGGATATTCTATACTAAATGAATATTGTGAGAACAATTCAAAGGAACACAGAGTCAGGGACTCTTAAAAATAATTAGGAAATTGATCATGGCTTGACAACCAACCTTTCTATCAGAGATATTTTGGCTAATCTTAAAAGCATAATTCCATCACATTATATTGTTTTAATATGCAAGTCCCTGATTACTATTGAGGTTAAGTCTTTATTTTGTATATTTATTGGCCATTTGCAATTCATTGTCTATTAGAAATCTGTTTGTATTCTTTGCTCATTCTATGTGCCAATTAAGAGAAACTCAGAATACTTTAAAGACGTTTGTATCAAATGCATTAAACGTTTTATGTTAAAGATCAATGTACAGATTTTTCCTAGCCTATTTTCATATTAACGATTTCTATACTTAACCACTCTCTTTATGGATTTTGGAGTTTGATTTTTTTAAAAATTATTTTGTGTGTTCTTGTGTGTTGTTGTTGTTGGATTTGATTGTGCAGGAGGAATTATAGGTCTTTGTGATCCAGCCAATGTCAGTGCAGTGAACCAAGAAAGATGAATACATTACAGGTGTATAGGAAGGTATATAATATAAACACCTTATACTTGTTGTTGAACACATTAAAAGTATATTATATATCAAATAATAAGAAATCACTTAAAATAAAAACTTTGGTAAATGCATAATTTCACTATACATTTTTGTTTTGTTTTGTTTTGTTTTTAATGTGGACTAAAGAGTTAGAATAGAGAATCCCATTAAATATGGTAGCCAATACCTGATCAAGATATTTCACAAATATGTACCATTCCTAAATATATCTGTGTAATTTCTGGCCAAGTATATAGAGCACTGAATGTAATTAAGATATAAAAATCTTGCTAGTGATTCTGATAATCATAAAAGCTCCACTATTTAGTACAGGGAAGCGGTGCTTAGATCAGCATTAAAAACAAAAGCATTTTTAACAGTGAATTTCTCAGCATGATAGCTCAAGCCACAGTGTGAAGGTAGAGGAAAATTGGGGGAAGGGAATATAGCTTAGGTGGCAAAAATTATGGAGTAATCCTTCTAACAGTATAGGACTGTACTTTAGCACACAGTTCTTGAAATTCAAATTATCTGTTTGCCAGACTAAGCTCTACTACTTATTAGATGACTTATCTTGACAATGTAAATGACTTGATACTACTGCACATTTCAATGTATTTTTCTCAGGAATGAGATAATGTGTATGATGCAACTGACCTAGGACTTACAAGAAAACATCCTGTAGTTCTCTGTACGGTTGATTCAAGTCCCTTTTACTATGCCTATAAACCTATTCTATAACAGAAACCCAAGGTTTACAAATGCTGGGCCAATTACCTGAGCTCTCAGAAGTCAAATTTTAAGATATAGAGGAACAAACTAAAAGGAATCTGGAAGAATCACATTAAAGGCAGATATAGCTCTGATCACGTGGTTGTAGATGGTCCTAATTCATTTCTTTTCCACTGTTAGTTGTTCAAGGGTATACATCTATAAATTGCATGAAGCAATGCCTGTGCAGCTTGACTAAACTCCTGAAGCTTGTAACTAAAAAAACAGGTTCCACAGTAGAAGACAGTAACCCAGTTGTCATTAAGCATTCAACTTCATTCCTCTTTGACAAGTTACAAATGAAACAATGTTTTCAAAAACAGGCCATTAAGGCTGTAGTCAATATAGAGATGCACAATCAATCCTGGTGCTAAGAAGGGAGTGTGTCCTCAGGCCTTAAGGGTGTGACACCTCTTCTGACTCCCAAATCAGACCCAAGAAAATCTCTGAAGAGGGGGAAGAGTCAGAGAGCTGAAGGATGGAAAGGAATGCTTTGAAATTTTGTCTTTTGGAAAGAACATAGCTGTTAAGCTCACAAACTCAAGCCTGCTGAGAAGAAGGAGAAAAAAGAAAAGTTCCCCCACTTCTAAAGCTACTGCACTGTGGGTTCAGGTGTTAATATGTTTCTCCCAAGAGGACACAAGAATTTATGCTTTATATTCTATCCCTAGCCTGCTAAGAGTCATGTCTTTCTCACTTGTAATATATATATGCATTGCCTCTCAATGATCTCAGACCTCTTACCTCATTTAACATCAGTTCTAAAATCTAAGGTTGAATCTCTTGTTAGAGATGACCTAAATCAGACACTGGGTGACACAGGTATGATTCATACTGACTCAAAAGCCATCTCCAGGTAGAAACTTGTGAAAGTAGGTAAATTATAAGCTTCCAAAACTCTAAGGGCATGCACTATGATTTATCACTAAAATCCACACTGTGAACAGGGGAAACAGTATCTCGGATTTTGGTAGCACCCCAAGAAATTAGATTCTTAAAATGATCCTGGGGCTATACCCCTATTTTGGGTGGCTGTTGTAGAACCTTTCCTTATTCTGAACCCCAAATCAAGAAGACAAGAATCTTTCTTGGGCCCCTCAATAAGCAACACATTTAAACACAACAAAAAGGAAGACATTGCCTTTCTTTTTTTTTTAAATTAATTAATTAATTAATTTATTTATTATTAAGCAAATGGAAAATTTAATAATAGACCCCTAGTACAGAGTAGTACTCTGTTTGAGATGTCAGCTACAGGTAGCTTATTCTGTGACAGTCACATGACCAACATACCTAACTTCTTTTTATCTTTTTTGACTTTTTTTAATTAGATATTTTCTTTATTTACATTTCAAATGCTATCCCGAAAGTTCCCTATAC
>NC_034603.1:10569614-10580208 GCF_900095145.1 Mus pahari | reverse complement strand
TGGTAATAAGAACACATGCTCCACTATGTTCACAGCAGCCTTATTTATAATAGCCAGAAGCTGGAAAGAATCCAGATGTCCCTCAATAGAGGAATGGATACAGAAAATGTGGTATATTTACACAATGGAGTACTACTCAGTTATTAAAAACAATGAATTTATGAAGTTCTTCGGCAAATGGATGAACTGGAGGATATCATCCTTAGTGAGGTAACCCAATCACAAAAGAAGTCACTAGATATGCACTCACTGATAAGCGGATATTAGCCCAGACATTGCCCATCAAAAACCAAAAGAGATGCCGACTGAAAGAGAAACCAGATAGAGCATCTTCTCTTCCATCCAGAAGACCTTCACATTCAGCATTTCACCAGACGTTTTGAAAGTTCACTAGTGCAAGAGTTTGTTTCTCTTAGTAAGAAATTCTTTCCTATTTATTTCAACTTTCTGGAATTACCTTACAAATGAATATAGTGCTTGCTACTATCTGGTTACTACATCCAGTAAGTGTGCTTTTTCCCATGTAATGAACAGCAGAATAACCTGGGGAGAGAAATGAGCTAAATTATGACACAAGGCTGTTGATGTTCCCTAAGTGCTGTAGTAATGCATGATTCAAAATGAGATAGTGTATATGATTTCTAAAAACCTCCTACCTGAGGATGTGATTTATGTAGCAGATGACCTGGGAATTCAAAATCCTGAGTTCATCCCCTCTCACCACTTGAATGAATGATGATAGTAGTGACATTATATCTACTTCCTTAAAGTGTCTGCTTTTGCCCAAACTTAGCGGAGTTCTAGATGGTCACTCCACTACTTGATTATTAAAAGTAACCAATTAGAAGCATAATGGTCTGTGTTTATTAATATTTAGTTATGATCTTCAGGTTATTTTTGTTCAGTGATTCCAGATATTTGATAATCATTGCTTCTATAGATTCTAGACTGTCATAGTTGAGGTCAGGAGAAGGATTTTGAAATATTTTCTCATAATTAGCAATGCATTAACTGCCAATAATATAAATTCAAAGTAATCAAGGGAAGGAAAGAAATCCATTCATTTGGGAAATAGTCAAGTCTTAAAAAAATAAAAGACTTCCAAAAAACAAAAACACAATTTATTTATTTTTTTTAAACCAAAATTTCTAAAGAATTTTACAGGTAAGAAAGGAAGATCACAGCATACATTGATATATTAAATAAGTATTACATAATTTTAAACATGTTCGGGTTTCTTATACCTAAATTTATATGAACTTATATATACAAGCATATATACCCACACATTTTTTCTAATACAGGTTTTTTTTAGCATTTCATATATTATTTTTAAAGGCTTCAGTCTGAATGTTGTTAGTACAGATGACAACTCATTTATTTCAAGATTCTTTAAATGTTACTTTTCTTCTATGTTTAGTTGGTTGAGGGAGAGAGAGACAGAGAGACAGAGAAAGAAGCAGAGACAGAGAGGTAGAGGCAGAGGTAAAAACAGATAGATAGATACAGGAAAATTAATTTTATCTAAGGTTGAAGAAAGAGTCCCAGAAAAAGGAAGTTTCAGATTATGAGGGATTTAGAATTCATTCTATACTTGGAGCATAGGATTAGAGATGGCTGAGAAAAACTGTTGGCTATTAACATGTTTACTGTGTAATCTGCAGCAAGTAATTTACTATATCCAGATTTCAAATGTTTGTTAATACATTGAAAAGATGGAACAGAATTGTCAGTTAACAGAATGCTTACTTAGTGTATTAGTCAGGGTTCTCTAGAGTCACAGAACTTATGGATAGTCTCTATATAGTAAAGGAATTTATTGATGACTTACAGTCTGCAGTCCAATTCCCAACAATGGTTCAGTAGTAGCTGTGAATGGAAGTCCAAGGGTCTAGNAGTTGCTTAGTCCCACACTGCAAGCAGGCAGAAGAGCGAGAGCCAGACTTCCTTCTTCTAATGTCCTTATATGATCCCAAGCAGAAGGTGTAGCCCAGATTAAAAGTGTGTGCCTGTCTTAATCTTCTGGATTCAATCACCACTGTGTCTCAAGATCTCCATACCAAGATCCAGATCAGAAACTTCTATCTCCCAGCCTTCAGATTAGGGTCACTGGTGAGCCTTCCAATTCTGGATTGTAGTTCATTTCAAATATAGTCAAGTTGACAACCAGGAATAGCCACTCCACTTAGCAAGTAAACCATGTATTAGTTCATTTAAGAGCACACACACATGCATGCACGCATGCACACACTCACATATATAATTTCTATTACTAATTGTGGAGAAATGGTTCTGAAATTAGCATGTAAAATAAAACACTGGACTGTCCTTGACAATGTCAAAATTTGTGTTAGCTTTTCCTATATATTTTGATTTGGTGACAGTAAGATTAAAATAGCACCAATATAAAATGCATTTAGGCTTAAGTCAACAATACTAGCAATTCGTAAAGACAGTAGACATTGGGGTATTTTTCTACCTATTGCTTGCATTATATAATGCTGAATTTCCACCAAAATAGGAGCAAGGAATTCACCATTTATTTTAATAGTTCTTATGTCATATATATTTATAAGTATTTTTAGAGCTCTGATTGTGATTAATATCTTTGGCAAGTATGAAATTAGAAAAATTAAATGTTACATGTCTACAATAGGATTCAAACATATAATATAAACAAGTTTACATATTAAACAGATTTCACAAGATATAAATATATCATTAAACAATTCAACAGGGAGATCTTATTGTAGTCATAGGGCCAGTTATCAGATCCTCATGGTCAGTACTTGGCTGATATGATTTTATTTTGCTTGTGATGGGCTATAAGCTAGTTACCTGTACTATTTATATTTTATAGATGGTGAAATAAAGCTTAAGAAAGTTTAAAGATATACCTTAAAATATTCTTTCCTTGCCTCTCTGTCTCTTCCAAAGTGAAGACTTGGTCAGATAATTTCTAAAGTGAATTTTAGATATGGAATTTTATTAATTTTTTGATGATTTCTCAAATATACATTGATTCACTGGAATGTGGGCAAAGTATCAAAATTCTTAAATCACTTAATTACATAGGTAATATATGGACAAGCTCAAGTAATTTCAAAAAGTGTTGATTGCTATTTTAAGCAATATTAAAATTTCATAATTAGTCAACATTTCATTAAGTGGGTCAACAAATATTTCACCATAAGTCATTTGTATAAACTACATAAAAAGAAACTTGATAATTAAGCAACATAATAGTAAACCTGTACAGGTTATGAAAGGAAAACATATAGTTCACACATACGTGGTTTTTTTCAGCATCTGGTAAGTGGTATGACACTGGTCACTTGATGAGTCAATGAATTAATGAGTGTTGTATATTATTTCATTCATCTGTCTGGAGAATGAAGTTCAAAATTAATTTCTGAGTTTACTTGATCATCAAGCATCAATATTATTACTTGGTCAAGTTGGAAAATCAGGTAAATTTAAGTACTAATCTCAAAGAATATATATCCTAGTTTTTGCCTTTGTTTCTTTATTAAAAGTGAACTATGATTATTTGGATTTCATGTGTTCTCGTGATGGCTAATCAGTATGGCTGGACTTGGGATTTCCTAGGAGACAGAGTTTGAGAAGTGTCTTTGGTGGATTTACAGGGAGATCTTATTAAAGATTGAAGACTCACCCTGAATATGGGTGATGCAGTATGGATTAGAGCTAAGACTAAGGAAAAAGTGAAACAGAACATCAGATATCACTGTAACTCTTGTTTCAATGTGGTTAGCTCTCTCATGTCCCTACCACCCTTCCTTCCCTACTCTGATGGACTGCAGGCCTCTGAACAATAAGCTAAATTAAATGCTTTCTGGGGCCAGATAAATTATTCAGCAGTTAAGAGCACATGCTGTGCATGCAGAAGACCTTCCCAGTACCTAAATGGGGCCCTACAAATCATCTGAAGCTATAGTCCCAGTTAAAGAGACACCTTATAGTCCTCACCAGCACATGCACACACATGGATCATGTAAACTCCTGTAGATGGACACACATATGCATCAAATATAAAAAGGTAAACAAATTAATAAAAACTAGCACATCCCCTCTTAAGTCTTGTTTTGTCAGTTATTTCTCCTTGAAGAGAAGAAAATTAAACAGTACTGCCATCTTTTATACAAACATGTAAATTATATACTTTTTTTTTTTTGAGACAGGGTTTCTCTGTAGCCCTGGCTGTTCTGGAACTCACTTTGTAGACCAGGCTGGCCTCAAACTCAGAAATTCGCCTGCCTCTGCCTCCCAAGTGCTGGGATTAAAGGTGTGTGCCACCACCGCCTGGCAATTACATACTTTTTAAAAGTATCTTTTTAACCTGACTCATGGGAATATTCTTAATGTGCAACTATCATATGAAAATCAAGCAAGTGACATACCATAAACAGTAGTATTTGTATATAAAATAGAGGTAACTTTTATTCCACAGTACAAGTAATACTAGGCAAAATTTCTACCATTAAGAGCTATAAAGTCAAGCAAGGTATCTTACGTGGGATTTTCATTGCTGGAACAAAACATCATGTCCTAAAAGCAACTTGGGGAGAAAAAGGGTTTATACGACTTAAACTTGCATATTGCTGTTCATTTTTGAAGGAAATCAGGACAGGAACTTAATGAGGGCAGGATCCTGGAGACAGGAACCAATGTAGAAGCCATGGAGGCATGCTGCTTACTAGCTTGCTTAACATGACTTGCTAAACCTGCTTTGTTTTAGAACCTAGGACCACCAGCCCAGGGATGGAACCACCCACCATGGGCTGGGCCCTCCCCCACTGATCAATAATTGAGAAAATACCATATAGTCAAATCTCATGGAGGCATTTCCTCAACTGAGTCTCCTTTCTCTGTTGACTCTAGCTTGTGTCAAGTTTGTTTCAACTTGATACACAAAACCAGACAGTGCACTGGGCAAAAATGAAAAAAAAAAAACAAAAACAAAAAAAACAAGCAATTATACAATTTTGTAGAGAATATAATTTATGTTTTAAATAATATAAATTTTAGGATTTATATTATTTAACTGGAAATGTAGCTTTAATAGTAGAACATTTCGTTGGAAAACATTAGGCTCTAGACTCACTCATGAGAATATGAAACCCTAATTTTTTATATTTGATTTTTTTTGGTTTTACAAGACAGGATTTCTTTGTGTACAGCTGTAGCTGTCTTGGAACTCCCTTTGTAAACTAGGGTGACCTTGAATTCAAAGAGATCTGCCTGCCTCTGCTATCTGAATGCTTGATTAAAAGCCGGTGTCACCATCACTTGGTGAAACCATGTTTCTTAATGTAGAGAATTAACTAAATTCATTAATCAGGGAAGGAAATGGGTTTAAGAAGGAAACTTCAAAAGAGTGGGAAATAAATGTCGAGGAAAAGGACATTATTATGCAGAGACAACACGTATGTGAAAGCTCAAGCGCTGGGAAATAAGAAAACGTGTCCTACATCCGGCGAAGCACCAGTGTGGTCTGAGTACAGACAGCTGCTCTGAAAGGAGCCCAAAATGTATCCAAATAGTAAGGCTTACCCACAACCGCCTTGCTTCTGTGACCAGATTTCACAGTGTTGTCACGTGTCACCTGGCTTGCTTCTGTGACCAGATCTCACAGTGTTGTCATGTGTCACCTGGCTTGCTTCTGTGACCAGATCTCATGGTGTTGTCACGTGTCACCTGGCTTGCTTCTGCGACCAGATCTCACAGTGTTGTCACATGTCACCTGGCTTGCTTACATAACCAGATCTCACAGTGTCATCACATGTCACTTGAACAAATCCTTGCTTTGCTTCTGTTATACCAATGGCAACGTACACAAGCTAGAGAGTTTATGTTTTGAATTAATTTCCTTTAAAAAAAAAAAGTTCCAGAATGTGTATTCTTCCATCATTACTTTGAAGCTTTTCATCTTCTAAGCCTTTATTGCTACAAAATTTCCTCCAAAGTCTGTTTTAACTCCACAACATGAATTTTGATATGCGTTGGTTTTATTTTATGCAAAATACCTCTAACTTTACCTTTGAAACATATTATTCAAAAGGACTTTGCTTAATACTTAAAAGTTTTGGATTTTCTGTTTTTTTTTTTTTTTTTAATCTTTAATCTTTTTTTATAGTTCAGTCATTATCCTACTCCAGGTCCACCCTCTGACAGTCCCTCAGCACATTCCTCTTCCCCTGTCTCCAAGAGGATGTCCCCCCCCCCCCACACACACACACATTTCTCCAGGCCTCAGCATTCCCTGGGGCCTCTAATATCTTGAGGGTTAGGTGTATCTCCTCTCACTGAGGCCAGACCAGGCGGTCCTCTGTGGTGCACATGTCAAGAGCCTTAGACCAGCTAGTGTATGCTACACAGTTGGTGGCTCAGTGTCTGAGAGATCTCAAGGAGCCAGGTTTGTTGAGACTGCTGTTCTTCATATAAGTTTGAGCTCCTCCTCAACTTCTTCTAGCCTTTCCATAATTCAACCACAGGGGTGCCTGACTTCAGACCATTGGATGAGTGTAAGTATCTACTTCTGTATCAGTCAGCTGCTTGTTGGGCCTCTTGGAGGGCAGCCATGCTAAGCTCCTGTCTGTAAGTATATCATAGCATCAGTAATACTGTCAGGCCTTGGAGCCTCCCCTTGAGATGGGTCCCAATTTGGGCCTGTCACTGAACCTCCTTTCCCTCAGTCTCTTCTCCACTTTTATCCCTGCAGTTCTTTTAGACAGAAACAATGCTGGGTCAGAGTTTGTGACTGTGAGACGGCAACCCCATCCCTCCATTTGATGCCCTGTCTTTCTATTGGAGGTGGATTCTACAAGTTCCTTCTCTTCACTGTTGGGTATTTCATCTAAGGTCCCTCCCTTTGAATCTTGAGATTCTCTCACCTTTCAGGTCTCTGCTGCATACTAGAGGGTCCCCCACCTCCCACTTCCTGAGGCTGTATACTTCCATTCATGTTGCTGACCCTTGGGGCTCCATTCCTGGTTCCCCCCAATACCTGATCATGGGGAAAAGGGGAATATAATCAGGATTTTTGTTTATAGTAGATTGCTCAGTGAATTCTGAAATAATACTCTTATGCATATTTGAAATTTACTTATTTTATGAATTTTTGAAGGAATGCATGTATTGCAGTCTGTTCTGTTATGGAATGTAGTCTAGAAGTGTAATCAGTGTGTGTGTGTGTGTGTGTGTGTGTGTGTGTGTGTGTGTTTGTGTATCTGTCTCCTCCATTAGCTTTTGTGCCATTCAGTTTGAAGCCTTGTTTTCAGTTGTTTACATTTATGATTTCTATGTCTTAATAGTTAATTATCTTAACATCATAAGAATGAATTTATGCCTCTCATTGTCTTAGTTACTGTTCTACTGTTACAGAGAAATAGTCCGACAAAACAACTCCTGTAATAGAAAGCATTTAGTAGGGGGTTTGCTACATTTATAAATGGTTAGTCTATGATTATCCTGTTTCAGGAAGTAGGCAGATAAGACACTGGAGTAGTAGCTGATAGTTTTCTAGTGTGATTCACAGGAGATAGAGAGAGAGAGAGAGAGAGAGAGAGAGAGAGAGAGAGAGAGAGAGAGACTGGCCATCCCCTGTGACACACTTCCTCTCACAAAAATCACACGTATTTCAATGAGGCAACAGCTTTTAATCCTTCTAATCCATAAAAATCAGTGTCTTTCCTTGATGAAGAAACATCCAGTCTATGAGCTGATGGGAGCAATTCTCACGCAAACCACCACAAGTCTCTTAGTGCCAGGTACTTTCATGCAACATTTAGCTATTTTATGTATTTGTTAAATTGTAGATTATAGTCCCCTTATATTCAGTATTTTTTTAAAATATTGTTATTTTATGTGCAGGGCTCATTCAACCTGCTTGCAAATATCTGCACTACCTGACTGTGTGGTGCCTGTGGAGGCCAGAAAGGGGTGTGAAGTCACTCACACTGGAGGTACAAAGAGTTGTGAGCCACCATGTAGCAGTTTAGAATCACTGGAATGAGAAAGATGCTCTCTAAGTGCTCTTAGCCACTAAGCCATCCTTTAAACCTTGCAGTCAGTAGTTCTTGGTTGTTTTGTCTTTACTTATTTATTTTTAGAATTAGATTTTAATTGAATTACACATGACTATCATGCCTTTCGTACATCTTTTGAAATATAGTTTAAGGATGAGAATTCTTATCTCTGTCCTATCAAAGGATAGCCATCACCTCTTCAGTGGGTTTGCAGGAAACGTGCCACATTATAATCTCTCTTCATTCAATGTCTGGGCTTCTTTGTGATGCTGTTTCTAGATTTTTTTTTTTTATACATGTCTGTTATAAACTACAAACTACACTCTAATGTTTTATTTATTTTACAAAGTAGATATTTTTTAGTTGTGAAAGCATAGTAAAATGGGTTTTACATAAATTCAGATAAAATATGTTTTCTTTATAGTGAGTATTCCTAGAGATCCTCTTTATGGGTCTGTGCTTGTATCTGGTGTTTCACTCACACGAGATCTTTAGCATTAGTTTTAGTTTAGCTGACCAGCTCTCCCAGTCTTCCATTGTATAAAAATATTTTGGTTTTTATTTTTTAGTTTATGAGATGCTTGCAGTATTTCATGTGTATATCTAATCTTAGTTGTTTAAAGATGTTAGTGCTGTTTCCTAGCTACAATTTAAAACATTCTTCAGTTTTGAAAATGCCATAGACATATATAATGGTATATAATCATATCTACTTCTATTTCCACACACCAAGTGCCATTATGTCACCCCAAAGTCTACCTAAAATATGTCCATTTATCTTATGGTGATGATGTAGCTCAGTTAGTTCCACCCTGGGTGCTTGAAATCCCTTACTGAAGTACTATAGAGACTGTGTAATTGCTGAGGGCAAGGGTCATTCTTTTTAAAATTTATAGTAGTGGTAGGTTTTAATCACTAACTGTGGAGAGCTACAGACATTGTCGATATGTCATCCATCATCAGATTGCTGACCTATAATGTCACGGTGTAGCATTCTATGTTTTACTTTATATGGATGACTATGAAGATTTTTGGCTCAGTTTTTATCCTGCTTACATTGCTTGGAATCCACTGTGTTTTGTGAATCTGTATGTTAATATTCCCCACTAATTTGGGGAATTTGCAGCCTTATTGCCTTCAATATGTGTCTGCTTAATATCCTCTTCTCCATCAATATCACTTTGTAGACGCCCATTCCTGGGACGCTTAGACTTGTATTTGTAGTATTTTTCCAGGGTCTATGTGCGGCTCATTTCCCACTGCTCCTGTTTCATCCTTTTTTATGTTTCTCAAGCACTTCTGTTATTCCTAGTTGTCTGTCTGTTACTAGGTATAGTTTTCCTTCCAGGCACTGGAAATTTTCGCTCTAGAACTCCTCTCTCATCTTTTTAATACAGTTTCCATTTTCTGCTGAGATGCAATCCCATTCATTCATTTGGCCATATAAACATCAGGGGCTCATTTTTTTTTTTTTCCATGAAGTCCTTGAACTACATTTTGTGGTTGACTGACTGTGCTGTCTGCTAATTGCAACATTTAGGACATCTCAGGTTTATCTGCTTCTACAAACTATAATTACATTTGCTATGTCTTCATGTTCTGTGCTATGCACAGTTAATGATTTTGCCATGTGTCTGATGTTTTACATAAAATAGAAACACAATTTTGACTGTGTTTCTCTGAAGAATTCTTATTTTGATGTAATAAGTGTTAAATTATTTACCACTCACCGTATTTGAGTGGAGAATACACTGCACCACTTTCAGTGGGTCGGTCTTAGTTTCGTCATTACCCTTATGACTAATCAGCACTTCACTAAATAGAGAAAGGTCAGGGTCATGGGAGTTGGAGTGAACAGTGAAGTGCTGACAGGGAACCTTCACTTGATCAAATTCAGTTGCCATACTGCATGGTAGAGAATGGCAGCTGATTCTACGACTGACAAAGCCTTTCCGATCTTTCAGTTTTGCGTTCTCTGAACTCTAACATCCCTAGCCACTTTTTCCATAGAAAGAAGCATTTAAGGTGAGTTTACCCTGATACGTAAAATATTATCTTTCTGTTGTCAATCTCTGATTTTCTCCTAAATTTGTTTTTGGGTGAGCCTTGTGAGACTTATCAGTCAGATTCTACTTTATCTAACTAACTTCTAGGGTTGAGTAGTTTTCATCCATGTGGGGCTAAACAAGGAAATCCTAGGAAAATAGAGAATAGGTTTTACTCATTTAAGTTGCCAGAGATGAGGTGCAATCTTAGAGCTAATTTAATTCTGCAAGCAATCAACTTTAATTTCTTTAAACCTTCACATTATAAAACACACTTTTCTAATACTTATTAGTTGTTCAATCAATAATTCCCAAAAAGTTACAAATGTCTTCCAAAGAAGTATCACCTTCTTAGTTTTCTTAGAACTAAAATTTAAGTCCTATATTTGAATTTCTCATGAGTGATTGCTTATATATCAAACTTTTAATATTTTTGAAATTTATTTACTTATTTAATTATTCTCTCTGTGTCTCTGTCTCTGTCTCTGTCTCTGTCTCTGT
>NC_034603.1:10522675-10569511 GCF_900095145.1 Mus pahari | reverse complement strand
TGTGTGTGTGTGTGTGTGTGTGTGTGCATGCATGTGCACAAGTCTGTACTTACAGAACACTTGTAGTGGTCAGAGGATGACTTTTGGAGAGGATGGCTCTCAAGAGTCAGTTCTTCTCTTTTACCTTATAGAGTCAGTCTTTCTCTCTGTTCCTGCCACTGCATAGCTTGCTTCAATCTACCCGTCCACACAAGCTTCTGTGCAATTCTTTTTGTCTTTTGCATATTATGTTAGGAATGCCTAGATAATGGAACCACTCAACTGAATCTGACTTTTTTCCTACAGATATAGCCTACTGGCCCACAATGTGTAATCTCATAATTTGCTTCTCTGAATATTGATCACAACCTACCAGTATTATCACTGCTTCAAATTAAGATCAAATTTAAAATTTAACACAAATAACACTAACAACAGCAGAATCAATAAATATAAATAGTATCATGTAATGGCAGTTCTTTTTGTAGTTGAATACAGGTGAGTGATCATTTTCTTCATTTTTACATTCTAGTATGTTTTTCAAATTTTAATATAATTTAATTCACATGTATGCATATAGGCATGCATATAATTTATAATAAAATGAGCCTTATTTTATTAAGTAATGAATATTAAATTAATGAAATAGATAAGATGATTATGAAATAAATTATTAAATAATATATGAGTATAAGATAATAAAATATGGCAATATCAGAAAACATCAAAATAGCTTAGTTTTAAAACTAGTCATCACATAAGAAGATCCACTGAGGCACATTGAAACCTACTAGTCAAAAATAGTACAATTAAAATTCTCTTAACATGTGAGAAGGCGTTTTGTTATTGAAATTGATGATAATTTGTGGAGATTATGAACATTATCATTGTGCTGAAATATTACTATTATGCGAAAATTTATGAATGATAACAATCATTCTCTTGGGGTTCACTATATGAGTGACTAATTGAATTTATCTGAGAAAGTACTTTGGAATTCCTGAAATGTCCCATAGGGGAAAAGACAGATTCTTCCCACACAAGTACTTACATCATCTAGAAAAAATTAGCGAATTAGTGGGTTGCCTAACTGCTTGGTTGGCCACTTAGGATATTACACAAAACTCTCTTCGTTCAACTTCTTCTTGTAACTCTGATTGGAATTAAGTGACATGTTTATCCCGATAGCCGCTCTAGTGGTTATGGGATCTAATATCTTTGTGATCTATAACTTGCATCTTTCTTTTACGTCACTTTTTTGTAAGCATCTAAAAATATGCTTGTAGGCTTTATTCTCAATGCTATGGTGAAATTAGATATAGTCCCCAACAATATGTAATTGTAGACTGCCTCGGACCTGAGTAAAATGCAGTTGTGAAGGGAAACCCTGGTCTTCCTGCTGTAGCTGAGTGAGGAGCATTTAGATGAAAAGATATTTAAATTTGTTCTGCCACTGTTGAAATCACAGTGGGAAGAAATCCATTGACCTCATGTGAATGCTGTTGTTATTTTAATTGGATTTTATCCCATGCAATGAATAATTGAGCTTAAGGCTACTGTCATGCAGGTTTCCTTGATGTATCTAACAGAAGCAATCTCCTGGTCCTATGCCATTGGCAGAAGCCATCAACATTTTTTTTTCCCTATTTTTCTCAGGTGTAATTTTGAAGGTAAGGATGGAACTGGGATCCTATTATCTTGTGTTCAACTCCCACATTTTGGACTTTCTATTCAAATGCCATTCGTATAGCATGATCTTCTTTCAGAGAAGGTTTGGTTTAGACTTGGAGCACTGGCAGCTTTTATAAAAATGTTGAGACAGTTACCTCCCCTGTACCTTTTAATGAACATCTTGCATGTTGTCTTAGTCAGGGTTTCTATTCCTGCACAACATCATGACCAAGAAGCAAGTTGGGGAGGAAAGGGTTTATTTGGCTTACATTTCCATACTGCTGTTCATCACCAAAGGATGCAGGACTGGAACTCAAGCAGGTCAGAAAGCAGGAGCTTATGCAGAAGCTATGGAAGGATATTCTTTGCTGGCTTGCTTCCACTGGCTTGCTCAGTCTGCTCTCTTATAGAACCCAAGACTACCAGCCCAGAGATGGCACCACCCACAAGGGCCCTCCCCACTTGATCACTAATTGAGAAAATGCCTTACAGCTGGATCTCATGGAGGCACTTCCCCAACTGAAGCTCCTTTCTCTGTGATAACTCCAGCTGTGTCAAGTTGACACAAAGCTATCCAGTACACATGTGTAATGCTGATTCTACAGGAAGTGGGAAGCACTTTGCCACTTCCTGCCCCAGTTTATGAGAGTATGACCGATTAATTAGGGTAGAATAAGAAGAGAGTTCCTATGTCCCTGTGGCTCATTTAATCAAGAAAGAAGAATGTTAATAGAGGGATTTCCAAGACTGATTCCAAAACATGTAAAATTATTTAAAAAAACAAAAAACAAACAAACAAACAAACAAAACCAACAAAGGACAGAGCTTACAGAATTGACAGAAGTGTCTCCCACTGCTCAATCTCCCACTGTTTTACCCACAGGTACACACAGGCATAAGCAAACCAGGGCCCTATTTCGAGATCTTGGTTAAGCACCTATCTCCATGGAGTTGTGTTGGTTAGCATTCCAACATATTGACTTTCCCCATGCCTTATTGTGTCAGTGTCTTCTGCTTCCCTTCAATTTACATTCAGCAAACCCTTCTCTCAGAAGATGCTTAACAAAGCATAGCTACTCCTTTCTATTACTTCTTGGTGCCCCTCCCCCACACAAGGCAATGATTTAAGTTGACAAGCTTGTTCTCAAATAGGGCAAAACAAACCCTCTCTCTAGTAACTCTATTCCTAGAGTACTAAGGCATCTCTTTTTTGTCCCAGGAATGGAAATCCTAGTCTGCCGCTACAGGAAAGGGTTAAAGAGTGCTGACAAGAATTCAGGCATGTGTTAATTCTTCCTGCATACTCACATCTCTTCCACTTTGACCTCACAGTTTATCTGTGTGAGTTAATCAGGCAAAACCTCTAGTGAGTGATTTTTTTTCCTATTTCTTTTAAACAAGCACACAACAGAACCAGACAAAGAGAGCACAGCCCCATCTAAAAAGAAAGAAAAGAAAGAAAGAAAGAAAGAAAAAAAAAAAAAGAGCAAGTAGATAAACCTAAAAGGACCGACCCTTGGGAATTCCTGTTAGTGCACCGGGCATGAATGTGAGCGCCTTTCTGCTTCCCTCATTTGCCTTCCTGTGTACATCTCTGCGTGTACCATCCCCCTGCCTCAATTCTATTATCCTCTCAGACGTGGAAGCTGCTGCCTGAGCTGACGCTTTGATGGTATCTGCAAGCGTTTGTACTGATCTTTATTTCTGCCCCCTGATTATTAATTTTGAAGCTGGTAGCAATACATCTCCTGAGTGACGGGACCTACTAGAGGCAGGTTGGGGGAGCCAGCATCAAATCATCAGCATAATAATAATACAAAGGGGAGGGATTCTTCTGCAACCCAGAGGCGAGAGGCGAGAGGAAAAAAAAAGCGATGAGTTCGCCAAATACATGGAGCATTGGAAGCACAGTCTACTCTCCTGTATTTTCACAGAAAATGACGCTGTGGATTCTGCTCCTGCTATCGGTCTACCCAGGGTAAGATGGGCCGTTTTCAGCGTCGTTTGGCTCTAGAGAGATGTGGGGGAGATATAAGGTTGTGGAAGCAGGGAGACCACCCAGATTTGAGACAGTCTTTTGAAATTTAAGCTTTACAATTTAGGGAAGAGTGACTATATAGGGTAGCAAAGAGACGGAAGAGAGAGGAAGGACATATTGGTTTATTGGTTAATGAACTAGGTTTTATTTGTTTGTGTATTGTTTCAAGGCGCTAAAGCTCATTTCAGAGACTCCGTGTCCGGGGAATAGATTTTGAATTTGCTGCAGTCTGATATGAAGTGGGTTGTGCTTGCACACGCCGGCATTTGAGGCCATATTGAAGGCATTTGGGTGGGGGGTCTGGAAGAGAAAATTACAAATGGGGTCCTGGCGAACAGAAGCGTGATCTGTGTGAGGGAGGATTGGGGGCGGGGACAGGGCTGTTTTTATTATACACTACAGTCCTGCACCTGAGCTTTCAGTCAGCCAGGTTTTCTATCCAGCCCCACTGACCCGGCAGCTGAATCCCAGATAGGCAAACACGATTCAGCACCAAGGACAGCGGTTCAGCTAAGGGCCCTATGGAAGGAAACTGGCTTGTCAACCCATGCAGCATCCCTAAATCTACAAAGGACATCCATGTAGTCAGGCCACTGGGCCAAAATACAGCAGAGAAGCCTGGGGACTCGGCACTGGTTAATGTTACTTCTACCTCCAGATGGGAGGGGGACTACTTCACATAAGGTAGTGAATATAGTTCAATGAATGTTTAGGGACTATATCTGGAGCAGAATTGGCCTGGCTGCAGACTTGAATAAATGTGTTCATCCAGTAAATGCAGTGTCCAAATTGTGAAGTATGTATGAGGGATTTACAGTTTTCCTGCACAAACCAAAGTGGGGAGAACTGGCTGAACTCCTGAGGATGGGTGCTCCCAGAAATTTGTTTCCTTTAGATTATTAAGTACTTCCCTCAACTAAGCCTATGAGAGCAGAACCTATCCAAGCCCAGAGCACCATGCTTCTGTCCATGGAAGTAGCCCTCACCACATTACAGTTTCCAATGAGAACTAACAGAGGGCTGGAAGTCCACACTTTCCATGGCATGCAATTCTGTATTAACATTTTGAGACCAAACACTACACAAACTACTCCTATGGCCATGGCCTTCCCAACCTCTGATAAAGGAATCTATGGGGAAATCCAGGCACTACTCCAAAGTTTTCTTGGAAGCTGATGTAGTAGTTGTACCAACACCAACACCAACAATAATAAGCTTTGTTGCAGATATCTATACATTTCTCTGACCTTCTTTCTCTAGTATTGGTGATAAACCACGTTGATTTTGGACACAGAAGAGAGTCAAGCAAAGCAAAGAGTGAAAAGCTCCACTTTCTCAATTCAGGCAGGCAGCCTGTACTTAGCTCTTACCCCTTTGCCACTTTTCTTCCGCCCCCACCCCTGGCAATAAACATTGAGTACAGTAGATAGTTTCATTAAGAACTACAGGTTGAAGAAGTTGTCCCAGACGAGGAGAGGAACACTTACTGGGAATAATATCAGAAGTCATAAACCGTAGTAAAACCATTAAAATATTTCCTTTTCAAAATCATCACACATTTTTCTACTACACTTTATGAAAGTTAGTAAACTTTGTTTTGGGAATCAGAGCATCAATAAATTGGGTCTATCTTCCCTGTATTTCTTCAACCCATGAAACCTGTGGAATAAAATCTAGACCAGATAGGAGAGACTGTATCTGTTTTTCTTATTCCCATTCATTTTAGTAAACACTTTGTAACTGACTGCCAGAGTATATTCTTATGTATTTCAACTGCAAACATTCTATTTTAACCCAAAAATATTACTTTACTATTGAATGTGATGCAAATGTATTTAAGATAGTTTTCTCTCTAACAACTCCTCTTTTTGAATACATTTTCATCTAAAAACTGAAATTTGATGTTACATATTGAAATGATAAGAGTAGCCTAGATGGGCTTTAACAGAGTTTTTAAATGATGGATTTATGCGTCACGAGAATTCCAGACAGATAGTTTTTGTATCCTCACAGTAAGGATAGAGGAAGTAACCACTGTAGTTTGGTGCAGTGTGTGTGATCAGAGTTTAGTCTGCTACAGTTCCATAAATGATCTGAATGGCTGAGTATGGAAAACCAAAGCTTTAATCTCTAAAGTTGGTTCAGAGGTTCATGAGGGTGGTTACAATAATATTGAAAAAAAAAATGGGATTCTAAGGGTCTGTGTTGTAAGTCAGTAGCAGTGGAAGGTACTGAACATTGTAGGAGAAGAAAAGAAACGTTTAATGGGCATTTATATTTATTAATCTCCAAATAAGCTGTTTCCCATTGAAAAGCTAAACTCACTAGATTGTGTCTACATCAAAGACAAATAAATCTTAAAACAAAGTATAAGAATGAGCATATTAGAAACTTATTCTTTTCCTTAGAGGGAGAATTTCACAAATTTAAATTTGCTCAACTTCCATGTATCTTGTTTACAATTTGTGAGACTCTCTTGGGGACTTACTAAAATGGAAATTCCTAAACCACACACTGGATGATGATTCTGAGTCATGAGGTCTGAGTGAAGGCTAAGAATGTTAATTTTCACAAGTTCTCAGAGTTCCCTTTAAAGAAATAGGTCTTTAGTCTGCCTATTTAGAAAAGTTTACTTATTATCATAGATGATGTTTGTAAACATTTTGTTCCTACAATTTTGTTCATCTGGCACAGTAAATCAGTTCCATATCCATGAGCATTCGCATTGTACATAAATGACACATCATGAAAACCATAAAGATTTTACTATATTTGTGTCATGTGTAAAAAGTTCTTGAAAAAATTTAGCATATGTACCTATATAATGTCTATGTAAGTATAGTCCCAAATTCTATATACCTCAAATACACATAATGGCAAATATGTTTTAAGTCAAATTTTAAAAATTTGGTAAATTATTTTAATATAACTTAATTCTTTCCCAGTTTTAAAAGTTAGAAACATATAAAATAAAACAGAAATGAATGAGTATAGTAGGAAACTTTTATATGAAGGAAGACACTTTATTTTGATTATTAAAAATTATCTTATACTGTATTTGGAGTGACAGATAATTATTTTTCAAAGAATTAGAAATTGNTCAGAAACAAGTTAGATTGAACTTTGATAATCAATTTCAATTTTAAGTTTTAATAATAGATTTTTTTACTGTATTTAATTTTGAGTTGCAACATAAATAAATATTTCTATTCCATCTTCCAAACCATACCATATACTCCCTCCTTGCTCTATATTAAATCATAACCTATTTTTAAATTAATTTTTGTTGCATTCACACATGAATATACATTGAATGTATTTTTAATGCTTATATTTATTTTATGATCTTAGCTATTGCTGAATAAAGTGTTCCATATGAAATATTGAAAACTGTAAAAGAGTTTTATGCCATGATTATGTTTTATACAGATTTTAACTTTTGCAAACCATAAACATAATAGAAATACTCTGCTTTCTCAATTTAATCCAACTTGTTTACAGAGTTAATCTCCATTAGCAAGCTTGTTACTCTATATCTTTACAAATTCTTTACCTTGTATTATCTTGAAAACTACTTTTGCTTTTCATAAGCACATGCAATAGTTTTGGTTGTTGACACAGGATTCAAGTAGTCTGCCTTAAGCGTCCACATGGAAGGGTAAAAAAAGCAGATGTATGTGTGACTCAGATTTTCCAAGAATTCTTTCTCCATCCACCACACCATAGATCAAACACCTGGATAGTAGGCTGGGATGTCAAAGCTATGTTTTGTTTTATGTTTTGTTTTTAATGTCTAACAGTGTGGAGCTCATACTGAGACTCTAGGTTAGCTTATAGGCTGTCCTCCACAACAATTTGAAAATTAGATTTTCATTTAAATAATTGACTGCACAAATGCCTTTTGATTATCTTACATTCATTTTGTGTTCAACTTAAAGTAATTAATTCACAGAAAATTTAATGGTAAAAACCCATTTAGATATTTTATAATATCCACTCAAATTAAAAGTAAGTCAAGACCGGTTGCAAGGACATCACTCCTGTTTATTGTATTGTGCTACCAGGCCCATAGTTCCTTGTTGGCTATAGCATCTTAGTTTGTGAACTATAGATGTTTAAAATTTTAAGCACAATGTAAATGTCTCACATGCAATCTTGTCAAACTACCATGTTGTGTTTCCTTATCATTATGCACACGTATCTTTCTATATGAGCCCACATACATTCTCATATCATTACTTCTGGTTCTTCTATATCTTCAGCAAACCACTTCATCTTTTTTATAATTCTGTTATCTATCCTGGTAGCAAAGACTATTTCACCAGGCCACAGTGAAGATTATATATAATTGGCATACATATATAAAGGTCACTATATTTACATACATGAGAGAAGAAAATTTAAAGTATGTCTATTTAATTGCTGATTTTGAAGATGTCTTGTTTTCCTTTAATTACCCAGCTGGAAACTGGTTCTAGAACATAGAAATACTAAACACTCATTGTAATTGAACCATGTCTTCAGTGAGACATTTTTTTTTCCTCTTCGCATCAATATGAAAAAAAAAAAAAAAACATGGAATAATTGTGTAAATTGAAATCCCTATTGTTTTGACAGCCATACTGCTTGACCTTCCAGACAGTTGAGTTAGAACTTTTAAGCAGTCTTCCGTGATCATTTTGGTAAAGTTGTTTCTGAAAAATCACAAATATGTGTCATTTCAATAAAACGAAATTGTACTAGATCAGTTTTAACAGATTCTAGAAAACATATTTTGTCAAAATGGTCCTTGGATAAATTAAAATATTTGATCCAAAATTTGGGAGGATTTCTTGTGATCTTAGCATTTACCAATTATATTGTCATTAAATGAAGTCTGTATTTATATAGACATATGTATATATAGACATACTTAGGCACACCTTACTATTCAGTAGTAACTTTACATACTTAAGAACATACCAAATAGAACAGCTAAGATTCCAAATTATAATTTGTATTTGGAAATGTACATTTCTTTTATGGCCATGTGTATAAGTTTACTTTAATAGTTTAACTTGCGATTCCTTGACTATGCAGGAACTACTATGGAATGGCATCAGCATTTTAAAACTTTCATTAAGCAAACCTACAGAAAAATTTTCTCTTCAATTCCTTACAAAACATCTTAGAAAAGTGAAAGATGAAAAGTTGATATTAACTTAATATACTGAATATTAAAGGAGAAATAACACTTTATCAATGGCTAGAAACTTAAATTCCAACTATGTGAATTTTAAAGGATATGATTTTGCTTTTTAATTACCTCCATCATTCTAGAGATTACTTAAATAGCATTGCTATAGGATATCCCAAATATCAAGACACAAACCTTTTCACTTCTAGAAGAAAAAGAAGTTCTAGGAAATGATAATAGGTTTCAGTTTATATTAGTGTCCTTAGACCCTCAACAGACTTGTTAGAAAAGGCAGATACTAATTTCTCCTTCTAAGAGCAGCCTTAACCAAGAAGAAAGCAGATTAACAAGCTTGCTTAGGAGTGCTTAAGTAGCAGCATTAGTGAGGAACAAGATGCCTGTTGCTGCAGTACTATTATTCAGACTGTAGCCTGTTCAAGCAGAGTGACCTGAAAGCAACTCTTGGTGTAACAAATCACTTTGTTTTGAAACATAAGAAGCCTCTTCACGTCACACTCCTGGGAGAGCTTTTACTTTCTCATTAGTTCCACATAAAATTAAAAAAAGGCCCTTTTAAGTTCCATATTAGTGGCTTAGGGTAAAAATAAAATTTAACTCCAAATCATATTAATCCTTGTAGTATTATATAAGTGAATATAAATATGGTAATAATTCTATATTATTATAAGATCATTGTACAGCTGTGCATAGATAAAGTACCATGCAAATGGGAAATAAGTAACATTGACATTACACTCTCTACCCATTCATAAGGAAAACCACAAGAACAGAAAATAACATAGCAGTGGGCAAAACAAGGGATGTTTTTAAAAGCAAGGATCCTTGGTAGTAATTGAAACCCTGCCATGTATACAAGTTCACTTACAAAAAAAAAAAGTCTATGTAGTAGGCCAAATAGAAAGTAAATTCTGTAATTTATTGAGGTGAATGTAGGTAAAGTGTCTCAAAAACACTACTTAATATACCTTGTCAATATTCAATATATACTTGTGTTAGGGAAATATAAATGATAAATGGTCTTTTTGTTGTTTGGTAAATATCAGTTACATTTTTAAGTCGCTTTTGAAATTATATTTAAATACCTAGTTGTTAAACACTCTATACATAAAATTTGGAATAAATTAGTCGACCATGGTGGTGCACTTCTTTAATTCCAGCACTTAGGAGGCCGAGGCACTAAGAAGCCTCTGTGTTCAAGGCTAACCTGGTCTACATGGTGAATTTCAGGACAGCAAGGGCAACCTTATCTCAAAACCCAAAGCAAAAATGTATAAAGAAATTTTCTTAATTTATTAAAGGGGCAGTATTTGAGTTAGACTTACTATATCATCTATGTGTGAATTATGGAGCAGCATAGGCCGGAAGATCTGTTCTTGAAATTCTGAGTTGTCAGTCTAATGCATGCAGATACAGGATGTGACCGGGAATGTATAGAAATACTTATTAAACTTTAACTAGATAAAGAGTATATAAGAGAAGCTTGTATGCTGTATGCTGATGTAAGAAAGAAGGGTGGAGTTTTAGTGCTAGGAAGACATAGAACAAAGAACCTGAGATTCACAAACATTTGAAATTCATCTATGAGCATCTAGTTACACAGTTTTAATATGATGAAATCATTTTCTTTTATTGTTCCTCACGGTTTTAAGTATACTTCTGTAGCAATCATTCACATATATTACAAAATTATAAATGAATGGGGTTTAGTTTTGAAGAAGAGTACACGATTTTTTAAATGACCTCTTAGTATTTAGAACATAACTAGTTAAAAGACAAGCCCAAAACAGAACAACAAAAACAAAGGGCAGTGATGGAAGCCACACTGTGCTCTATGGCACTGACAAGGCACAGGCTAAATTCCCAAAACTTCAATGTGGATGTGTGTTATATATGTTATATAATTTTAAATATATCAAAAATAATAATTATATTATATAACATATAGTGTAGTATATTAGTATAAAACAAGACATTTGGTTTTATAAATGAATATATATATATATATTAAGTAATAAATATTATTTATCATCTCCAACTGATATATCTTCTTTAGTCTTTGTTAGTTCAATATATATGGCCAAATATAGTCATAGAAGGTATCATGACCATCTAAAGTATACATGTCAACTGTATTCTATTATTAACTCCAGAAGCATTAAAGCCAGATCATTTAGATATAACAAAACCAAAATTACAGGGATGGAGGTATTCATATTTTAAGTGCAAAACAAAGTGAATGTCACATAAGAGTGCACATAAGGAACTTGTAGTGCCTCGGCAGTTTTTATTTTAATTTTATTTAGCATTTCCAATATAGAATATTTTGGCAAAATTAAATGATAGTCGTCAAGTTAACAAATTAACTGCTTTCTCAATCCATTTTCTTTCTATTTTAGCTCTTCAAGAATAAACAGAATTTAAATAAGTAGTTGCTAAACTAATGGTGGAATCAGGGACCAGTGGACAGGCCTGTTCACTGAAATGCTCATTTAAGATACTATCTTTTTCTTTGACAAACCTTATGGAAAAAAATTTTAATTTATTTTCTTTTACTTCCTATTTGTCTCAGGAAAGATAATTTTAGTGAATTTGTTTGCTTCTCTAGTATATGCCCAACAATAATTAATTAATATTATATAATAATTAACATATAAAAACAATAATTTAATTAGATAATGGGAATCATGTAATTTTCTCTGTACAATTTCTTTATTTTGAAAAGGAAGAAAGAAAAATATTTTGTTTTATTTTTCAAAAGTCTCTTCCTTTTAAACTTTAAATCCCTCAAATTTGGCTACAAACCAAGAGAAAACATACTATAACAAAACAATAGTTTTGCAGTACATTCTAAAGTATTATAAAGTCTTTAAGAGAAGCAACCATTGAATAACTCTCCAATTTTTTGTGCCTCATTGATGTCATCATAGCAGGGGGAAATCATCTGTTACCTAGGTTACTGCAACAGCACCCAAAATACATTTTTTCACCATATTTGCTTCCTAAAAATTCATTTGTGACAGAGCAGACAAAACTCCAAGCTGACCTATTCAATAAAAATCTAATCAAATCAGTAAGTTTTTCAGGAATTAATGTATAGTTACATGAGTTTTTATTGATAGCATTTTTAATATGAGTGGCCATAGATTTCTACTGTTACAATTAATATTAATAAAATTAAGTGTTTATGTATTTTCTTTTATGCTCATTATATTCTTCCACCCAATGATTTGAAGTACAATTATGTTGCATGTATCATAAAATCTTTTTAATGTTGAGTTTTAATATATCTTTCCATCTTCAATGTGTGTCTGCATTGAAGTTTATGGGACAATGTTGCCATCCACATTATTATATAAGTATTTCTGAGAATATTCTTTAATTTCTCTTGATAAAAGTATTTAGATGCAAAATTTGCTGTGTTGTAACACTACAATAATTTAGAAGAGTTTTGCAGTGTACAACAGTAAAAGACACTTCAGATTTCACATCTTTAGACTGTAACTGTTTGCAAAAATCATGTTTCTATATAATCATTTATCCAAATGTTAGCAGCATAAAATGAATACTTTTTTTTCTTAGATTTCCTTAGAAACACATATATGAGCAGCTTAGGTGAGCACTTATATCTCAGAGTCTCTAAGTTGTGTGATGTTCTACTGATATCCAAATGTACTAAATAATCTCTTTTTCAATCACTCATGACTTATGCTGGAGGATACCCAGACAATTCTGACATGTGACAGTGGCCAAAGGAAAGGTGTCTGCTGGTTTACTATATAAAAGCATCATAGGTTGTGGCTAAAATACATGAATGGAACCTTGTCTCTCATACTCCTGTAGAACTGAAAATCTGAGATTAGCCTGGTGTGCTTCCAGTGAGAGACTTCCACTGTATTACAGAGCTTTCTGTATGCCACACTGAATGTAATTAGATGCCTTTAAACACCAGCCTTATTTTCTATTTTTCTCTACATTTGCTGTATATAAGTTTATTAGCTACTTTTCATTTTCTCTGAGCCATACTATCTTTCACATGAATTTTTCATGAAAGAGTTGAGAATTTTAGAGTTGTTTACACACTTCTTTTATATTTCATGCTTTAAAATGAAGGTATTAAGTTGAATGATATTCACAAAACTAATTTTTATTTTGAAAACAAAATTAATAAAGTATCAACACACTACACAAACATACATACACACAGAGAGAGAAAATTTATAGTATTAAATATATACCAAATAAAATTCACAATGCCATAAAACTACAAATATGTAAGCATTCAAATATTCATGGAAATATTCATAGCAGTTTTTGAAGGTTTTCCAGGTGATTCTCTGTCAAGTAGGTCATTTACAGTTTCACAGATTCAAGAAAGAACTTCTTTCAAAAACTCATTGTGGTTCCCACCTGCAGCACAATCTCTCTGATGAACAAGCATCAGAGACATCCTTGCAGACACACAAGGAATGAGAGAGTACCTCGTCTAATTAATTCTGATTTTGAATAATTTCCCCAACTTTTAGCAGACATTTAAGTCTCAATGAAGTCCATAAAAAAGTTTCAAGTGTACTTTAGGTAGAAGTTTGTTGAAAATAAAGGATTCAGGCCTATTTAGAGGAATCAAAATATGACATCCTGCTTTTCTATTAACAGAGTCTATATAACATATTTTCATATGTTATTAGGCTCTGTTCCTAGTACTATGACAGGTGCTAAAGAACAGAGCTAAATAAGGTAAGCACTTGTTCTTATGGTACTAATATTGTAGAATAAAAACATGTCTTTAAAATATAGTGGTATATTACATATGATGATAATACAAGCTTACACCACTTATTTCTCCTGACTCCAAGAAGTTGTATAACTAAGATATGTTTTGTCCTCGGTCATTTTTATACAACTACATCTACAAAATTCCATTCATGTTCCCTTGGCTGACATGGCCAAATATGTGTCTCTCCAGAGCTCCTAAGTACTTAGCTGATTGTGGAATGAAAGTGGAAGTTCAAGTACATAAATCCATTCCATCATTCCATGTCCTGGTTTCTCTGTCTTAGTAAATACTCACCGCACTCCTATTACTTTCTTTGTCCTATTTTTTTTTCCTCAACACAACACAGAAACACACACAGACATACAGAAACAGACAGATGGACACACACACACACACACACACACACAGAGAGAGAGAGAGACTCATACACACCAGCCTTGCAGTGAGAAGGTAGACAGGAAAGATAAACAATAAATAACAGTAAAAGAAAAAAGAAACACACACACACACACACACACACACACATAATGATGACACTTTAACATTACTATTGTAATGTTAAAACAAATCAAATAAGGTTTGTGATATGAATAAAAATAAAATTATGGAAATTTACTTTCCATAGGATGATCAAGGAAAATCATTCTGGACAACGCATAAGAACTCATAGTGACTATTTAAGAAAAATTGAAATTACTATGGGATTGAGTAAACATACCTATAATTAGAATGGTTTGAGGTTAAAAACAAATACAAGGACCTTAGGGAATAAGATTTTGACATAATTTGAGCACTAAACTAAATCCAGATGTTTGACCCACTATATCCAAAGGTAGAAAAGTCAAAAGAAAGAATTTGGGAAGCCAGAAACTATTTCATAGTGCCCAGACTTACAGCTATAGTATGAATTTAAACTATAGCTCAAGTAAAGGCTTTGGGTTGGTGAGAATATTTCAGGATATCAGTCTCATTCTGAAGAAAGATATGTACATATCCTTTGAAGATTGATGAATTCGGTAGTTCACACACCAATTTTCAATCACTTGACAATTAATTGATTAACTGTTGGAGTCTGCTGTCTCAGACATCTTAGCATGTCTTTTATCTGAACAAGGTTGAGAAACACATTAATTGTTGTAGCAGTCCAGTTATTTCAAACAAATATTTGCAGCAGTTATAAAAGTATCTCTCTGTATACTTACTGATTTGTTCAGACAAATTTAGTTTCATGGTGCCAAAATTATTGCATAGAAAAATGGTGAGGAATTCCTCATATAATAATTAAATTTTGTATTAGTTGATTGATTTAAGCATTCTAAGAAATTGTCATGGAGAGGATTAGTAGATGTGTTTTAATTTATCACCTATAAAGTTAATTAGTGTGGACCGAATTTAGCAGAAATAAGATTCATCTATACTGAAGATTGACTTATTAAAACTTTAACATTTGGCCAATATATAATTTTTTTAAAAAAATACAGATTCCAGTTTTTCGTAGGTACCTTCAGTTCTCGTGGCAAGTTAAAACAGTTTGGAGTGTTTTGACTCAGCAGCTCACTGGTTTCTATGAACCCCAAAGCTAAGGATATCATCCAATACAACGTGAAGCTGACAACAGACTTCCCTCTCTGGCTACTACCTTTTCATCTGATATTCTCACCAAAGTATGTTCAAATGCCCCCATTTATGACGTTCTTTTGTTTTTTAACGACACAATAATATTAATTTGGAATGTCTAAATGGTTCTAACCTTATGACAAGGTGAACGCTATCAATTAATTAGTAGTGTATGAATGATAAAACCCATCTTTTTGTAATATAATTTTTAAAAACTTCCTAATGAAATCAACATGGTAGCTTAAAAACATGTTTAAATTTCATCCCCAGAGCCATCCCCACGTTAGAACAGGCTAAATGGGGAACTGGTGTTCTTGGGACAATATCATTCATATGTAGCTTGTAGCAAAAAAAAAAAAAAAAAAAAATCCTGTTTTTGCTGAGAGTAAGGGTCTGTGTCAACATTGCTGAAATTAACCTGCTTACAGAAGTAAGAGGAAATGTAACACCCTATCTAAACGCCAAAAATAAGTAAAGTGTATAACAAAGTTACAAAACCACTGAACTATTTCAATAATAAAATATTCATTTGAATAATAAAATATTCAACCCCAGAAACCAAGATAAAATATAAAGGTAAATATGATTCTTTGAAACTCATCTTAACTTTTGAAATATAAAGCAAATAAGAACACAGGACTTTGAGCTAGTGTTTATTAGGTAAGTGCACAGTTCAAGCGTGGTAGGACAATACTACAGAGATTTCGGATGAGGGACATCAATGAAATTTTGTTTGAATGCCTTTGAATGTGGTGCATTTAACTACCTCTCTGGATATATGCAGATATTCTATGGAAAATAAACATGCCAACCTTCTCTTTCTTACATCTGCTTTCAATGGCCTTCAGACTTCATTAGACCTGGAACAGTTTGGTCCTTGACACACACACTATTTGGGAAGATGCGTAGATTTTCCTGTGCATCTATGGTTCTATCATAAACACATAAAATGTGTGTGTGTGTAGGAACTTATTTCTATTTTCTTTTTCTTTTCCCCTTTTGGATTTATTTATTTATTTATTTGATGTGTATGAATACACTCTAGCTGTCCTCAGACACCAGAAGAGGGCATCAGATGCTGATACGGAGGGTTGTGAGCCACCATGTGCTTGCTTGCTGGGACTTGAACTCAGGACCTCTGGAAGAGCAGCCAATGCTCTTAACTGCTGAGCCATCTCTCTCCTTCCTTTTATTTCTGATAGGAAAAAAAAAAAACATTATCCATCGCTTAAAATAGTGTTTGTTCTAGAAGAAAATACTTATCTTTTTCACAAAACATTGAGCTTTAAAGTGGAGAGAGGCCCTTCAGTAGATTTAACCTTGGTGTCGAATTAGTTGCCCTGGGAGACAGGTTAGTCATACTCAAAGAGAATGCCAGACTGTAGTCTCTTGAGTGCTGTCTTTCTCTTCTACTTCAAGTGTTTGTCTCCACAAATAAAAATAGAGGTGTTTGACACCAGCACCGCACCTACCACTTTCTTTGTCTACCTACAGCTGTGTCTTGCATGAGTACCAAATTCAAGCCGATTAACCGAAGGTTGAAAAAAATCTAAACCTGTAAATCATCACTTTTTAAATTCAGCCACTCTCATGATTTCACAGCCTTAACTGACATGTGGCAATTTCCATATTGCATATGAATTTTTATACTTTCGATTTATTTCATTTTAATGACAGTACACGCACTATGTGTGTGTGCATACATGAGTATATGATTATGTGGATGCATTTTAATGTGAGTAGAGATGACATAGATGTCAGAGGTATAGGTCTTCCTGGAGTTGGGAGTTGCAGGCTGTTGTGAGCTAACCAATGTGGGTGGTAGGATCTGAGTCAGACCACCTAGAAGACTACAATTTTCTCATAACCACTGAACCATATCTCTGCCCCATTATTTACTGGACTTTTTTTTTTAAAATCCCAAGTGCTAGTGGTTCAGTGTAATTTTATAGCCTCAGGATATTCATTTAAAATATTAAAAACTAAAAATTAGGTCACTTTTCATAGTAGAAGACAGTTAGCTACAAAGTAATTGCAATAGAGCTAGAATAATGTTACTGTGTTTTATTACATGATTTTTATCTATCAGAAAAGTTGATTTTGTTATTGCTCTCTTTACA
The DNA here is from genome assembly GCF_900095145.1 of Mus pahari. Taxonomy (NCBI): domain Eukaryota; kingdom Metazoa; phylum Chordata; class Mammalia; order Rodentia; family Muridae; genus Mus; species Mus pahari. The sequence goes on along the minus strand of NC_034603.1, from coordinate 10,552,115 downwards.
AAGTAGATTAGCAAACTGAAAACAATAGTTGAATGCCAATTACAGACAACTGAGTATTTACCAAATATGATTATGTATGCTGAAAGAATATTAAAAACAGTGAAACTTTTTATATATCTGTTTACTCTCTTTTGATACTATGTCTACAAGACATTAAGAGAAAATTAACATGGATTTTTAACTAATTTTACAAATAACATGTGCTATTATTGATGCATTCAATATTTTAAAATGATGTTAAATGGACATGCTAGCAAATGCCAGGCATTTGGGTGATTTGGGAAAAAATGCTGTTGAGGTCAGAAATAGCTAATGGAAGTGTAATTGTCCTGCGTCTAACTTTTGTGGTTAATTAGGTTATTTTTAGCTGATTTTGTTGTGAAATGAAATGTAAATAAGTGCACAAGGTGAAAATAAAAATTGAATATTGCACAATGAAGCAAAAATTTATGTTTTAGCAACCAACTCTGGAAAGAAAATATTGCTCTAAGTCCAGGAAATACCTTCAACTATTTGCTACTCTTTCTTCTCTTCCTTGCCTCTGCTGAACTGCTGTCTATATATTAACATTGCACATACTTTATCCTCCATTAAACTTCACATCACATTTTTATGTATATTTTTGTATGCACATCATACTTTGTTTAGATTTCTATTATTTGAGTTTATATTGTTGCATGTACCCACACCTTGCTAACTTTATTGACAACGAGGATTTTATTACATGAAATTGACAGCAATTCATTACATGTACATGCCACATTTTCTGAAACAATTCTACTACCAATTTGGGTTATGTTCGGTTCTGTCTATGGGTCTACAGATGTCTTTATGCATGAATTTAAGAAGATATGAGCATGTCTATTTTTCTGGAATAAAACTTCAGATGGAATGGCTGCATTATAGGATGTACAGATGCACATGGCAGACAGATAATAGCAAACCATTTTCCTCATACAGGTGTATTAAATATAAATATTCTGTGTCATTGCATATTTTGGGAGGAATTTAAGAAAAATAAAAACAAGCCGTGACAAGAGGGCTGTCTCAGCAAACGAATGATGGTAGTAATCCTAAAACACTGTGATTGTTCTGTCTGTGGAAACTCTTTGTTCTTTGTGAGTATAGAGGTTGTCTTCATGTTTGACTCTGTCACCTCCTATATACCAATAGTCATTTGCTTTCTGTGAAGCAGATATATTGTGGGATGCTAATTCCAATTTGGAATTTAATGGAGGGTAAACAATTAAGCTAAAAACCTAAGCATAGTTCATCATCCAGCTGGAGTTTTTGGCTTTCGGTACATCATCCTCCATGAAACATACAGTGAGACTTTCTGTGAGTATTTAGAAAGTAAGTGTCCTCTCTTTTAAAGCAAACTTTTGTAAATGTTTACTCCTTTGAGACTTAAAACAGGGGAGCAGAAAAAGGAAGAGTTGTCCACACCATGTGACCACATGATCAAAGCAAGTCTTTGCTTGATACTATGCAGGAAAATTGGAAGAGACAAAGATAAAGAGTCTGGTTTGTGGTGGTGTTTCATATATATATATTTAAAGATTTATTTTATTTATATGAGTACACTGTAGCTGTCTTCAGACACACCAGAAGAGGGCATCAGATCTCATTACAGATGGTTGTGAGCCACCATGTGGTTACTGGGAATTGAACTCAGGACCTTTGGAAGAGCAGTCAGTGCCCTTAACTGCTGAGCCATCTCTCCAGCCCCTCATTTATATTTTTTGAAACAAGTTTTCATTATGTAACCCATATGTAACCCAGAATTTTTACACATTCTGGGATTGCTTCATATTCATGGCAGTCCTGCATGGATTCTCATGTGCTGAGAATATAGCCATAGACAACCATGTTAAGCCTGAACCTCTCTTTTTAACTCACAATTTAAAACTGCTTTAATGCTCATTGAAGTCCATCCTGCCTCTGCCATTATAATTATTTGTATTCCTGTTTTCCAAATTAATCTGGAGGTTCTGACACTTGTCGTCAAGATTCATTTCAGCTAATGAAACTTATTTGTAATAGATTGTTAATAAATATTTTTCATTTTACGTGCTGGTCTTTATGTGTGATAATTGATTGAGCCAAATAGACATACTGATTAATGAATACAAACCCAATTCCAAGAACTGAGCTATATATGACCTAAGAACATCATTCTAAGCTGGGTAAAATGCTCTCAGATTAATCTACATGCATGTATGCTTTTTTTTTTTTTTAATCCATTCATTGATCAATTCTTAGCAAAAGCTATTAAGGTCAGCTAGATATTCATCCAGGAAACAGACAGATGCATAGACTATTGAAGGCTCTACAAATGGAACTGCTGCTGTCTTGAGTACTCTATTCGTGAAAGCCAAGATATCTTCCAAGAGTTCCAGTTAGTCTAGAAAATAGGATGGCTGCAAGATCCCAGCGCTATGTCCTGATTCTTCTGCACTCTCATATGATCTCAGTGCCTCTAGTCCAAGAGGTTGTGAATCTTCTACTAAATCCTCCTTCTTGAGATATATCCTCTAGCTCATTCAATTGTCTGGTTTATGTGAGAATGTGGCTTTCCAAATACAACACAAGTTGAAATGCGGCAGCTGATCACATCCATTAACTGAAGTTGCAAGTTTTGCTGTTATTCCCCATAGAGGCCACATCAAGTCATTGTTGTCTACAATGTCAAGTTTACAAAAATGTGAACTTTATTAACTTTGTGCTGAAGGTTCCATATTGTTCACTGGATTCAGTTATAACCTAATTTATCCTCCTAAGTGGAAATGAGCTGGGACTATCGTTTATCTTTTTGTTGTCTACTTGATAACTACACATAGAGCAACAGTTCTCATTGCTGGGCTGTGACCTTTGAGGAGGTTGAATGATCTTTTCATAGGGTCACATAAGACGTTTGGAAAACACAAGTATTTACATTACAATTGATAACAGAGAAAAATTACAGTTATAAAGCAACAAGAAAAATAGTTTTATGATTGGGGGTCAACACATCACAAGGAACTGTATTAAAGGGTCATAGCATTAGGGAGTTTGAGAACCACTGCAACTGAGGATTCTTTTATCATAATTATTTCTCAAAGCTTTGCAGCGTCTAGAATATATATATTATGCTTTGACAAATCAAAGTGCCTACTGATAATTATGAATGTGTATAATGATTTGTGAAGATAGCAGTTATAGGAACATCCATGCTTAAAACACGGAGAGACACATTGAGGTTTCTAAAGTTTTTTTCTATAACACTATGAATATTTAATAGTATATTTGCTATGATAAAAACCAAGTATGCAACCACTAACACATCCTGTTTATACATAACAATATGGCTCAGTGGATAAGTTAAATACCTCCATTCAAATTACCAGAGGCTTTGCAAACCCAGGGGTGGTAGTATACGACTGAGGTCATTTTCCATCCTGAAAGGTAAAACTAAGAGAACAAACCCCCACTGTACAATTTTTTTTTAGTATAAATTATTTAAAATTGTCACTATTTTGATATATATGACCTGGGGATATATAATGACATGCAAAATATTGTGTATATAAATCACTGTGTCTATAAAATAAATCTGAAACCAGTACCAACATAGCATTAGTGTACTGACTTTTAAACCACTCTAGCATGTGTGGCTTAAAGTATTTTAAGGATAAAAATAAATGAGATTCCCTTTATTATGTTATTTGAATGCATTACCTATATGAGAGAAAGAAAAATACAGAGTACATTTATGAGGCAGAGAATATGAATGGATTTAAATAACAGCTCATTTAAGCAACAAATGCAGTTTAATTCTTGTCTAACTATCTGTTCTTTTATGCTGTGTAAGTGTAATAGAAACCTGCTTATTTAACCTAGAGCTATAGTAAATCTATTAGAATACGGCATAGATAAATGTATAAAACTTCTTAAAAATAACTATTTAAATTTTGACAGCAAACATTCCAAATATGTACCAAAATCAAATATTTAGAATATTTTATGTGATTGTTTTTTTACATTTTTAATTTTTTACTTACTTTTTTTAGTAGATATTTTCTTTATTTACATTTCAAATGTAATCTCCTTTCCTAGTTTCCCCTCCAAAAATCCCCTATCCCCTCCCCCTCCCTCTGTTCCCCAACCCACCCACTCCCACTTCCTGGCCCTGGTATTCCCCTATACTGGGGCATAGAACCTTCACAGGACCAAGAGCCTCTCCTCCCATTGATGCATGAACAATTACTTTTATGTAATTGTAACTGTACTTTCTTTTTTACAAGTCCCGCCCTTTCATAAATAACGCATTATCAGTTTTAAAGTGAGTTAATGTTTATAGTTATGGCTTAGTTCAAACTATATATAAATTGCAAAAACAGAAATAAAAATGAATACTGTGATTTACAACATGGAGACACAGATTCAAATGACTAAGGCAAATGGGGAACAGAAATCTATTAAATTCCAATGATTACGAAGTTTATAAAGAGCCTCACTTATGATTGTAGATGGATCTTTGAGTTCAGCATTTCTAGAAGATCCACTGAGGCTCTTTGTGCTACAACTCTTGCTTAAAGAGCCTTATCGCAACCACTGTAGCATTTCACAAGTGAGAAGACTGAAGGTTTATGGACATGTTCCACAGACACGTCATTAAGGTGGATTATTTTTTTTTAATTATTATAATTAGTTTAAGAATAACTTTGATTTCATTTCATTTCCTTTTATAAGGAAATGTTTTCTTAAATTAAAAGGCACCACAAAGAGTATGAACTCTAAATAATTCCCAGGGGACTCTAATTGAACCCTGAACTTAGATTTTCAAGTTTATGTTTGCTTTCAAGTCACACAACAGTTAAATGGATTTTTCTTAAATCATTCTGAGTCTCTTGGTGTCCAGCCATGCTCGCAATTTATCAAGGCTCCTCAGTTACTAGTCAGACATTATCATAGCCCATCTGTAAATACAGAAGCCCCACCTCCAAAGTCCAGAAGAAACAGACTACCGTGATGAGGGAAATCGGTTCCTTTATTTTTTTCAGACAAATCTGGAAATGATCCCAGATTATGCATCATCCCCTTTCATTTAGATCTCAGCTGGGAGAGCTGCAGAGAAGATAAATCTCATTTATTTATAATATAGGGGCTCATTATTTTCTTCCTGGAAAACATCTGTTTTTAGGTCTTCTGAAATAATCTTAGGTAAATGACTTGAAACAGCATTTATTGACTCAGGCTTTAGTTACAGTTTATGAGCCATTATGCTGACCCAGCATTGCTCGCCTTATTTTAATAATTGTGATGGGCCTGAATACTAAATAATCATCTTATTCCTATACATTGTAATATGAGCACTGATAATGTCTCATGCTGAAAGTTTAGAAACTTTGATTTACTAAATTTGAGTAGACAATCTCAAGTGACAAATTGAAAATTAATATAGAGGGCAGACCAGATATTTGACTCCTAAATATATGTTCTTAATTTCTCTGTTGTATTTTAACTCTTCATGTTTATTTGGGCAATTTGAAGTATGGAAATAACACTACCACAAAAGTAACCAATTAGGTTTTGTTTCAGCAATTGATAGGAAAGTGATAATTTTGGGAAAATGATTAGTTTTATTCAGGGTAACATCCTTCCTTCTAATTAAGTATGTTTATGTTTATATTAAATTATTTTTTGATCCTAGTTGCTAGACATTAAAAGTAATATTAATATGGTACTACTGTACTTAAAACACTCATTTGTTACTATGAAAAGTTTCTAAAAATACAAGGCATATTAAATCACAAAATAAGCATCATCTTCTTATATTACCCAAAAGAGGATCCATCCATATATCTGAAATGGAAGGAGGGAGGGTGGGGATTTAAAAGGCACTTACACTTTTGCATGAGTATTTATGGTGATAAAATACTATCTTGATTACATTTGATGAACCAAACCTATTCTTTCCTCATAAACTAAATAACTTAAATTTTCTCCCTGCTAGAAAGCCTTCCCCTTTCACACTAGTAAGATCTGGGTCATAGGATTAGAACTCCATTAGGCAGTGCTTAGCCGTGCTTTGGAGAAATGAGTCTCTGAAACCCAGAGGCAATTTCCTATCAAAGAGCTGGTCAAGGCTGCAGTGAGGTCTGTCTTTGGATAGCCTGTTGAAATACTGCCAGACTGTCTGATTCCGTATAGATACTCTAGAATGAAGGCTTGCCTGAAGCTCCTATCCTCATTAAAGTACAAAATGTAAAATGGAACCTTTGGTATGTTATTGTAGAAATGTTTAATTTCAATCAGGGTTTCTTCCCCCTGTGACCATTTAGTTCCCAGATAAAAGACGCCCACAACCTTTATATATAATAAGCTTTAATCAGCTTTATCCATGTACTTTATTATTTTTATGTTTTGTTTTATAACTTCATATGGGAATATATTATATTTATATCACTTTCATTCTTCCAAAAACATTATTGCTTGAGAATGTTATATATGTATACAACAATATATGATCATATCCACCCATCTTTTCACTTTTTACTCATGCTGGAACCTCCACCAACACATCCATTTTCCTCCCCACTTCATTCTCTCTTCTTTTTTTTCTAAACAAAATTCTCTACTAAGTCTTATTAGTTTTCTCATATGCTCATGGATATGAGACTGTCCACTGGAGTGTAGACAATGTATCAGTGGCTACACCACCAAACAAGTATTCATTCTTCCCCAGCAATTATCAATGGACATTAGCACCTCAGCGGTGCGGAGCTTCATGAAATGCTCCCCCATATGCTCGCATTTTGCCTGCTTGGTTTCTCTGTAGGTACCCAGAGGCTCTGTGAATTCAGGATTGTCATAACCATGCCATTTCCTGAAGAACCATTCCACAGCACACCTTCTTGTCGTCCAGTCTTTTAATCTCCTCTGCTATGATGTGCCCTGAGCCTTAGCAAGCTCGGGTGCATTGGGGTGGGGAAGGTTGTTAACAGTTACGCTGTGCTTACAGCCAAACATTCCTAATTTGTTGAACAGTTGTGAGTCTCTGCACTAACAATGTGTAGAGGGAAGAAAAACTTCTCTGGACAAAGTTGGGAGCAGCCTAGGTCTTGTAGGTGTAAGCATAATCTTTATGAAACAGTTTGACAGCTTATGAAAATAACAACATCAAAATTCCCCTCTAGGGTCTGTGACTTTACCAGGAGTAGAACATGGTACCAGGCTTGAATTCCCTTCTGGAGGAAAAGACTGCAAATCAATCAAAAGGCATGGGGTTGGCCCATAATAGTACCCAAAAACTCAAGTGCATTAGGTGCACCATTAGGCCTATCTTGCCTGGCAGATCAATATTGCACTATGCAACATTCAGCGATAGATGTCTGCCACCTAGCCTCATGACTCTAGCTTGATTCCCCAGCAACCACATGCTAGAACAGACGACCCCAGGTTGTTTGCTGACCTTTCCTCAAGTACTGACCGCCACACTTGTGCCACGACACACTTTCCTACCCCCAATTAAAGAACTTCAAATAAATAAATATAATAAAAATTAAAAAAAATATGATCTGTTCAAAGTTGCAATCTGCTGTCTAATGCTACCAATTCTATACCCTAATTAGAAGATTAAAACTAAATCTAAGACTGGGGTGTGAATCTTTATATGTTAACTTTCCACAATCCACCAATTTCATCCTAAAGTACAGATTTCTGGGGTGCTGATAGAAGTGAAAGGGAAAGGTTGACCAGAGCTTACGTTTTCCTTGACCTTGAAAATTACAACAATTTTGCCTATGGCAAAGGAGGGGCTAGACCATGTGATAGGGAAGATAAAAATCAGGAGATTCAGTTCATCTTCCAAATCCATTCCACACTTCTATACTGATACGAAGAACTTCTCAACAGGTTTCAGCATATAACGCAGAAAGCATATAGTCCTGCGACTATTTGATATGTCAAAACAATGAATTTTATTCATATGACTACAGTGTACCCAGCATCTCTGTGAGAGTCCAACTTAGTTAAGATTGCTGTGACAACGGGTGAATTAAAGTCTGCTACTACATTTTTCTTCATTGTACCAGTTTCTTAACAACAAAAGATAAATGGTTGGCTCTCGCCATCAGTGCAAGAAAGTGGAGAAAATACACATCATGTAGCCTGAGGACAGAAAAGGCAGTAAGCCTGAACTCTCCTCAGCGGCTCAATGCGGGAGGAGGGGCTGCCCTGAAAACTGTGGGAGTTGGGAGTGAATCTAATTATCAACTCTCTTATGTTCATTAATAGGTCGCAGTAAGTTAACTTCTCAAAGGAGCAAGGCGACGTTACAATGTTATGGCTGAATTCTTAGGCTTCACTATAATAATTTAAATATTATGTTCACAATTTTTAAAATGTCCCTTATGAGGCTGGGCAGGTTGGGAGAGATGAACATCAAATATGGAAAGGCAAAAATTAAAGATAACACATGGCTTATTTATAGATGGGAGGATATTTATAGAGGGGAGGGTAGAACACTCTGGAAAACTGGAGGCACTATTTTAATCTCCGTCTGCACAGTTTAGTTGATTAGATTAACCATTCGAGAAGCCCTTTGCTGTTTTTCTACCTTTGTGAAGTCCGGCCTCATTTCTCGTTTCCTCTGGCTTGTTTGACGTAGACATGGACTCCGCAGTAATCTATGACTGACGACCGTTATTTTGTTTTCTCAGCTTCACCAGCCAAAAGTCGGACGATGACTATGAAGATTACGCTTCTAATAAAACATGGGTGTTGACTCCAAAAGTTCCAGAGGGTGATGTCACTGTCATCTTAAACAATCTGCTCGAAGGGTACGACAACAAACTGCGACCTGACATCGGAGGTATGACGAGGCTATGGAATCTGTGCTGTAGAAAGGGACGTTACCAGCGTTAGTTACTCAAGTAGAATGACATGTTGGTCTTTTTCAAGTGCCAAAAAATTTAAATTATTTTTTCCAAATTTTTTATTAGGTATTTTCTTCATTTACATTTCAAAAGCTATCCCGAAAGTCCCCTATACCCTCTCCCCCCATTGCTCCCCTACCTACCCACTCCCACTTCTTGGCCCTGGTGTTCCCCTGTATGGGGCATCTAAAGTTTGCAAGACCAAGGAGCCTTTCTTCCCAATGATGGCCAACTAGGCCATCTTCTGCTGCATATGCAGCTAGAGACACGAGCTCTGGGGGTACTGGTTAGTTCATATTGTTGTTCCACCTATAGGATTGCAGACCCCTTCAGGTCCTTGGGTGCTTTCTCTAGCTCCTCCATTGGGGGCCCTGTGTTCCATCCGATAGCTGACTGGGAGTGAATTTGCACATTCCCTTTTGTATAGATGTTGTCTGTCTAAGTAAGGTTTGCCAACCCGAAAGTCAAGAGACAAGGAAGTAATCTCACTCTCAGGAGGGGAAGGGTGTGGATGTCAGTGGTGATGAAGAACTCTGTGCGCCATAGAGAGCTTGGGCATGGTACTTTCAAGAAAAATGAATAAAGATGAGACAAATGGGCTTGAATTTAAGCCCAGAACCATTTCATGTATCTTCTGTTCAGGAAATGTTAACTTAAAATAAATCATGTTCATTCGATCTTGAACGTTATACCACATATTTTTTTTTTTTTAAATATTAGTTCTGTATAACAAATCGGTGTGAAACAGTTTCCATATAGTTTCTTATACTGTCTACACAGTAGGTCATTGGGGAAGATTTTGATTCGCTATTGGCTAGAGATGCATGAAGGTGAAGTTTAAAAAAAAAATGCATCAACAGGAGTACTGTTGTTTTGTCTACTTTGGACTTCTAAAACTTAGATCCCCTATCACTCATTAATCACTTTCCTATGTGCATCAATCAAGAGTGGTCAGGAATCACAAACAGCTTCCGGAGCCTGGTGGGGGATGGGGAGTGGGAGGGGAAAGTGAGGAAAACCAGGAGAATCGAGAGAACATTGGAGAAAAAGCAAACTGAAAGAAACATCTCTTGATTTCTACTACACATTTTTTTTTAATTTTGAAATAACTTGATTAAAAGAAGATATTTCTTTGAAAACAAAAAATATGAAAATGTGAAGAAGCATTGACTAGAACTAAATTAGTTGTGAATAAATCATTTCTAGGGAGTCAGGCTAAAAAAGCAGACTAAATGAATACAATTTTGTTCCTGGCAAAAACAAACACACATTCTTGTAATTTTCCTTGCAGTGAAACCAACATTAATTCATACAGACATGTATGTGAACAGCATTGGTCCAGTGAATGCTATCAATATGGTGAGTTATAGAATTTAATTGTCTATATTTAGCTTAGAAATAAGGACTATATTTTTTTGAAGGAAATGAAGATTTTGAAAAAAAAGACAATATTGCATGATATTATACTGCTTAAAATTTGAAGATAGTTGTCATTAGAATCAAATGTGGTTTGATATGAAATTAATGTGTGTAATTGTGATATAATGTTGATCCAAAAATACATATGAAATCTGTCTTCTTTTTAGAAGCTTGATGGTATAGACATAATAGTTTGGTTCAAATTAGAAATGTTTCTTAGAGTACATACTGTATATTTTATATTTTCAACCCAAATCTAAATTGAAAAACTAGATTAAATATCTAATATACTATAATGATATAAATGTATAATATATTTTATTATGAATAATATGGTAATATATAGTAAAAATACAAATTCAGCTAAATTGATATAGCAGAAAATTATTATTTCAGTGCCATGCCTTATACTGTAATATATATAACAACACAATAAATTATAGTGATGTTATGAATTAAACCTGGTATTTACCATGATAGAATAAATGTATTTTATGCTGTATCGTTATGTTCAGAAACACAGAGAGGATGACATAAACTTACAATTACTCTCATTACTTACATAATCATTAAAATAATCTCAAATATTACAACCTGAGTATTTGGACCAAACTGTAAATATTTAAAGACAGTCTGTAAGTAATAATTTAGTGTTGTCTGTGCTGGAAGTGTGTGGAAATGTAAAGCTTAGCTTCTGGTCAGAATGAGGGTCTCTGGGAACTTCCCTTAGTTTTATGAAATGTGGTTTTTATTGTCATTTTGTTTGGAGCTAAATTATGTCTAGATTTATTGCATCATTTTATTTTTCAACTCAGCATTAATTAGTTGAAAAATAGTTCATAAAATTTGTCATTTACCCTATACTTAAAAATTTCAGACAGAAGCAATTTTGGGTTAAAAATTTTGTAGGTGGGGGGTGACCCCATCCCTCCAGTGGGTTTCTGTCTGAATATTGGAGGTAGTCTCTTCAGGTTTTATACAGCATTCTTGGGCATTTTGGCTAAGATCATCCACATTGAGTCCTGGGATCCTCTCACATCTGAGGTCTCTGGGACTTTGTTTCTCCTCAATCCCAGCCCTGGCAGCTACATCTTTCCATTCCTTCTCCTGGCCTTCTGGACCTCTCTGCTGGCTACCCTCTTAGAAGCAAAAGGGAAAGGGTATAGAGAAAAGAACTCTCTAAGAGGAAATGGGGTCAGGATTATGGATATGAATAAATAAAATAATTAATTCATATAATAAAAAAGGATTTTGAACTGAGAAAGGTGCAGGGTATAAACAGTGGTCTGTAGTCTGTCACAGTGAGACCCAGGAGCATGTGGTACAGGTGAAAGGATTGCAGAACAGTGTGCATGCAGCAACATCCATGCATCCTGATGTTTCGTGTAGTAGTGATAAACCAGGCCTGCCCCAGATGCCTCATGCTTTGTGATACACAATGGAGTATGGGATACCAGATAAATAAGGAGGCCCTGCTGAGTTTTCCAAATTCTAAGAATTCTAAGTCATTTTCATTTCTTCTGCTTTTCCTGTTTAAGATCAATCTGACTGAATCAGTATACGAAGCAGTGAAAAGTACAGGAATGGCTGTTTGGAACCACGCTGCTGCTGCATAATTTAAGATGCCATTCATTGTTATAAGAGCCAATTCTTTGGATTATAGATGTAAAGTGGTTTATTAAATGAGTGGACAAGTGTCAACAAAAAACAAAACCAAAAAGTAAACAAAAGCAACAACAAAAACCACACAAAGTGTCAGCAGGATTTGGGTTTTCACTAAAAACTCTCATACTGATGACAAATCAAAACGCTAAGACCACGAGTATCCGGGAACTTGAAGGTAGACCCATGTATTAGGGTTAGTTTTTCTTTTGTAAAAAGAGGGTAACAAAGCATAACTAATAAAGAAGGATTTCCTCGGGACTGCCTATGAATGGGGCAGCCTCACCAGATCTGCTCTTTTCTAATTCCAGCCCTGCAGGCCTAAATGTCACACGGTACTTGCTTGTCTTTGTCTGATGTCACCTGTCTTATATTTGATTTGATAGGCTCTTAAAGTGAATTGTTATGTTCACCTGTCATCATTACATTTAAGAATATGCTCCACGAGAGAGATTAATTCAGTGTAAGAATCACTACTAATATTTTAATAAAATAACTTTATTCTAATCCACTCACAAATAAAAGCATTGCATAGCTAAGCAAAGTAAGCAATTTAATTATGTTAATCTTATTTAGAGAAATGGAATAAACAGTCATAACTTCTAGTATGTTGTCTTTCGAATTTGCTATTTGTCAGGGGCAAAGCATTTTATACATTTTCACAGGAGTAACCTTTCTTTTATTTTAAGTCAGCTGAACCTACAACTCCATTTAAGTATACTTGGATGCATGGGGCTTCAATTTGCTCTACAGTAGTGAACCTGGAACAATTATTCTTTTAGGTAACATTGGTATCTGGGTCATAGAGGCAGAAATCATGCTAAATATTCTACAGTGGATAAGGAAGCGCCCACCTCCACTTCTCCCTAGCAAATAATGGTCTGCCTTCTTGTTTTGTATGTGTGAAGGAAGGTATTCACCGGGGTTTGGAGATTTGGCAAGAAATCATAAATGTATAAAACCTGTGTACAAGACAGTTGAGGTAGAGACCTCACCAGCAAAGCTATTGTTTCCTGTTGGACTATTCCATGCTGTCTCATACTGGAAATAAGCACAAGATTAAACACTTTAAATCATAAACACTTTAAATCTTCTGTTCTTTTTAAAACAGGAATATACAATTGATATTTTTTTTGCCCAAACCTGGTATGACAGACGTTTGAAATTTAACAGTACCATTAAAGTTCTCCGGTTGAATAGCAATATGGTGGGGAAAATCTGGATTCCAGACACTTTCTTCAGGAACTCCAAAAAGGCTGATGCTCACTGGATCACCACTCCTAATAGGATGCTGAGAATATGGAATGATGGTCGAGTTCTCTACACCTTAAGGTACTTTTTGAGAGGGTGGGAAGAGGTATTTGTTGAAAATAAGAACAAAATCAACCCTATGCTTTCAGGAAGGAAAGAAGGAGGGATAGAAAAGGATCCTTACGACTCTTTGCTTTCTATCTTGATATCCCATGAACTAGAGTAACTATAAATTTTCTATATACAGAACTTGCTATGACTATGTATATGACTATGAACTTGGCTCTAGAATATGTATCAACATTCTCATTTACATAACAAGCACTATATTTTCCTTGTTACATTTTATAGTTAGATGTATTAATTGAAAGCAGATGTTAAATATTAGGAAAGATGGAGCTACTGAATTTTCATAACCATTTGTCATCTTTAGAATCCTTTTATTGTAAGGAAACTGAATTTACAAATCCCCGTTTAAGTAGCACTTGAATGCATGGACCTTTGACATACAGTATGTGGTGAATGTGGAACTCTCACTCTGCAGTACAAATGTCTCCCTACTTCCCACCAAATTACCTCCCATTCTTTAATATCCATGAGTTATAGCTAGTGGTACTTTACCCGACAGGTAAGAATCTTGCCCCACAGAATTGTTACAGGTGAAATTAGTGACAGGTAAAATGCCAATTTTTGGGGCGTGATATGTTGTAAGATTTATTTATATATTAGCAAAATCTAAATATACATCTAAGTTAACTTGTCATAGGTACCAGTAAAATATATTTATTCCTTGTAATGCTTAATGCTAACCATAACCATTCATTTCAAATGAATTGAAATCTCTACCATAGTTAGATCAGTTACTGAGAAAAGTGACTCCAATTGCAAAAGAAAGTCATTGTGTCTATTTTAGATTCAGAGGGAATTTATTAAAGTCCTGATAAGGTAATGACTAGAATTAGAAATGTGAAAATCAAAGTCTGTACGATAAATCAGAGTTCATTTGGCTTGTGAAATCTGCAATCATTCACTCTACCTCAAGTCTTGTTATCATATTACAATGTTGTAGTCAATTTCGAGTTCTTATTAATTTGGGGAACAGTGTTTAATTATAGAACCCTCCTCTAAGTGTCAATTATGATCTGCTTAAGACTTGAAACAATGTATGTATCTATGAAGAAAGATGATTTTTAATTTAGTTGCTTATCTGAGCTACAAATGTCTGAATACATGTATGCATATATTAGTAGAGCTATTTATACTCCTGAATCTATACTTAAATCTGTAATCTATCTGTATTATCTTAATAAGAAGAACACCAATTTATTTTGAGAGATAATTCTAATAAAAACCAGATTTAATTAAAATCTCATTTGTGAGTAAAGCCAAACTTTTCTTTGAAGAATGATCATAGAGACAGTGATTAAAGTCTCCTGCTGTGATGAGTGTAGAGCCTAAGTACAAATCACTACCGTGTCCCTGGTCCCTGTGACCTTGAATACCTTTCAGTGCAATGGAGCCATCACAGCATTTAGTAAAGAAGTAGTTCAGTTCATCAAGGTTTCATAGGCCATTGAAGATACGTAGAAATATTATTCATTGCTCTCTTGTACCACAAAACATCCAACATGTCCTCAATGAAAAGTCATGCAAATTATAAAATTCTTTAAATTAAATTTTTGAAAAATAACATTTCTATCACTTAAGCAGTGGTATTGTAGCTTGTAAGAAATGTAGCTCACAAACACGAACATTTTGAAAACCACCAATCATCACCATTACGGTGTGATTCAATTTTTTCTATGCCTTTCCAAAGGTGGTCAGAACTCCTTTAGATTTAAACTCCCTTCTTGAGTCACAGTCCAGGGCTTAAAACTGCACATCTTGCGATTTTAACTTTGTATAAACTGAGACTCAATAGTGAAGCCATTCTCATTGTCTCATTGTATGTGCACTTAACATCTCTTGTTTGCTTTTAGATAATCCTCTCCTATATAAAACATCCTATATAGGATAATAACATATCTATCTATCTATCTATCTATCTATCTATCTATCTATCTATCTATCTATCTATCTATCTATCTATCTATCTATCTATATCTGTCGTAAAAGTGCATACCAGTACCTTGTGCAGCAGTGGTATTTTAAAACCCACCTATGGCAATTTAAAAACAGCAAGTTCTTGTCAACAGAAGGTTCGTGTTAATTAGCCGATAAGATCAGAGAACTGTCAGCATTCATTTGATGCAAACACTAAATGAGCTTAAGTTCCTAAAACAGTATGTTCTCTAAAATAAGTTAAAAATATTCACTGAGAAATCTCCTGTGTGCAGTTAATTTGCAAAAAATAAATAAGATAAAATACAAAACAAGTAACCACATATTTTGAATTAATGGAGTTGAGGTGAATTAGGTGGTTCTGTCTGCTAAGTAAATAAAATATGCTCAGAAATAATTTTTACCTAGAACTTGAATTTTTTGCATAGAGGATCACTTTGCTTTATCAATCACAATGTAAGATTATTCTAGAAAGGATGTCAGTGTGCATTGTAAAAATGATTTTTCTTTGTCTGTTTATTGTTGTTCTAATTAGGCTAACAATTGATGCTGAGTGCCAGTTGCAATTACACAACTTCCCAATGGATGAACACTCCTGCCCCCTGGAGTTCTCCAGTTGTAAGTAATATTCTCTCCAGATTGTGCCCTGCCACCTGTAGTCACTCTAATTGCCTTGTCAATTAATGCAATGAATCTGAAAAATTGCATAGTGGCACTGAGTTTTGCTATTGATTTTGACATCATTTTTTAATTGTAATTCAAAACTGTTCCAATTAAAACAATCTTTGCAAAAATAATTGATGGAATGGACAACTCTTAAAAAATAGACAATGGGTGCCCAGACTGACTGTTGAGGTGGACTGTAAGGCCAGGCCAGGACTCAATAGAAAGTATAAATGGTTGATATTATACCTCCAATACCCTTCATCCTGGGACTCAGAAGAATGCTATAACACATTCTTAGGCAAAGTGTACTTCACATTAACACTGTTCTGTTGGTAAAATATTTGTAAAAATGTATGACATGTCAACAGTGTAAAAGCCTGACATTATTTTCATCAGCCCATATAACATATCAAGGAGATCTTGACAACTCTACCACCAATTAAATACTGAAACTTCCACAGATATTCTAAAGCAAACAGGCCTCAGTTTTCTACATGAATTCCTATTTGTTCATTATCTATATTAGATTATCCATCTCTGCCTTATTTCTGGTTTAACAGTTAGACATTTTTGAATGAATGAAATGTTAACATGGATTTTAAACATGCATTTTCATCAACATAATTTCTGTTCAGTAGAGTCAGGGAGACTCCTAAGATCAAGAAAGCCATGCCCGTATTTAATTTTAAAAGACAGTGACAAGAGAATTGATCATCTGTTATTTACTTGATCAATTCCAGTGATATAATGTACATAATATATATTTAGAAGGTTTTATATATATATATATATATATATATATATATATATATATATAATTTCCCATTCTATATCTTTTTTCATGTTTATCTATTTGAGTAGAGTGTGTTCAATTGTAAAGCTGACATCTCCTTTACAAGCAGAATTGGAATTCTATTGAGTCAGACAATTGTCCCCTGAACCTACACACAGTGTAATACCATTTACTGTTCTAAAAAAAAAAAAAAAATCATTTACCTCTATACTCCTCAGAGCGTTCCCATGTGGCACCATGTTTTTCCATTCTCAGTGTGTCCTGTTACATGCCCCCAGCAGTTCAGTAGATTCCATTTTCTCTCTCATTTACAAGAGCAAACAAAGATTTAACCAAAAAGAAATAAAAGTATAAAGGAAAGAATATTTCCTCTAAACAGAATTTCATATTTTATAGTCAATGGCTATCTTCACTTCACAATACATAAATGGTTGAAGTAATGTTTGTCTCTTCACTTCTTCATTCATGCATCCATTCATTTGGGGCCACATTAGAGAATGAAACCAGTACTTTGTCCCATGATAGATACACATCCTCCCACGGAGCCATACTGCCAACCTTGGCTTTTAGTTACATTCATATTTTACTGGGAAAAGGACATTCCACAGTTAATCAGTAATGGTATTTTCCACTCAGGAAATATATAGTGACCATCAATTTTATGGTATAGTAATTATAATAGTCTCTATTAAGGATTATCTAAAGAGTAGTTCAGAATTCCTATTGTAGCTAGCAATGTCGTACTCATGACTGTTTTACCCTGATTGTGAATGCAATGAAGATATTCATTAAGCTCATTTTGCATTCATTGACATTTGTATATAATGGTTTTAATTTTAAATTTCATGTATGTCAAAACTGAGTTCAAACTGTATGCTAATACCATCATATATTTCCTTTCTCTTTGGTCTTTTTTGCACACAACTGGTGAAATTTTAATAATCAGGTCAATACAAGATATTATTAACTTAAGGCCAAGTGAGCTACTAATACAGAAATTTCTTATTCCCCAAACAAAATTTAAAAATTAAAATCAGTAGACTGAACAACTTGATATCTGATCATGTAAATGGTCATGATAATAGGATAATTATTGGAGAAGCCTCTTTATTTTATTTTTTTTTCAGTGTTTCCCTGTGTCTACATGACTTTCAAAATCTTGAACTATTGGCCACCCTTCATTATGAAATACTCTTTTATATATCTAATTTTCACTTTGTACTGGATACTTTTGTATCTTACAACATTTAGAATACTCTTTATTGTTTACATTACATGAAACTAAAAGTGACATTTTTCAAAGACAGTTTTGACTTTGTTACTTTTAGTCTTTTACAACAGGATGTGATATAAATTTTGTTAATTTTCTGGGAGGCAAATTCCACAAGGCCAGTCCAGTGTACTTATATGACTTTCAGTTTTGTCCTCCCTTGGTATTTACAACTTATTCAAAGAAGGTGGTTGCTACCTCTGGCTGGTCATTCACTGTCTTATTTAATGTGAGCTTCCCCATCTTATGGTAGATGGATATCCTCGTGAAGAAATTGTTTATCAATGGAAGCGCAGTTCTGTTGAAGTGGGTGACACAAGATCGTGGAGGCTGTATCAGTTTTCCTTTGTTGGATTGAGGAATACCACTGAAGTAGTGAAGACAACTTCTGGTAAGATATTCTTGAAAATGATTTTAACTCACACGCGCAGTCTGTAAAACTTTTAGATGCACATCTTACAAGTGGCACTCACAAAGATACTGAAGCAGGTTCATTTTTTAGACAAAATGATAGCTGGTATTGTAGTTGCACAGATAAATATACGTGTACACTATCAATGTAAGACAAATTGGATTTGAAACGGTTTGATAATTTTTGTACTAATTTATTAAAGTAAGTTGCAATTCTTTGTGAAAATAACATGTTTATTAGTTAAAAATTAATTTATTCCTGTTAGGGAGCATGTTTGATAATATATTGAAATTGCAACATTTTTAATAATCATACAAGTAACTGAATTAGGTGAGGAGTCATTGACCTCTGAGCAATTCCATGTATTTAAAACATGTTTGTTGAGTCTTCCAGAACTTCATGCAATGCATTTTTAACATATTGCCCCATCTCCACCCCAACTCTTATCATTCTTTCACTTCTTTCCACCAACTTTGAGTTTACTTTTTTTTTTTCTCTGCTTTCCACTCAGTTTCTGTGACCCAACTAGTATTGGGATTATGGACTGTTCTGATATGTAAAGATTAGACTATCAGAAGTTCCACCATGAAACAGACAAACCAACAGAACCAAAATCTCCTCCCCCAGCGCCTATGGAATGACAAAAGCTCTTCACCTAGAGGGCCACTCACCCACTAGGCCAGGATTTCTTCTGGCTGGAGCTTTCACAGTCCTTGTGTATGTTGTTACTGTCACAATTCTGTGAGTTCATATGGGCAACTGAATAACGTGCCTGGAAATCACTGTTCAATTTAATAGTTTTATACTGGCTCCAAAACTGGATAAGATAACAAACTTCACATACTAGATAGACCTGTCTCAAGTCACAACTACATCAATAATAAGCTATAGGTACTGTGACATTATCTGAAACTCTCATGGGACCAACATTTCCAAATATTTTATATGCATTAAAATAAATACTGAGTGTATATATCTATATCTATATCATCTATCTATCTATCTATCTATCTATCTATTTCTATATATATGAGATACTGGCATTTAGGAAGCTGTCAATCATTAAATGCTTCTAAAACTGCAAATGTTAAGTGCACACAGGACATTAAATTATTAAGATAAGCTTAAAGTCAATATTTGAAAGTGAATCTCATGACTTTTAATGCTAGAGTGGTCTGAATGAGACTGTTTAACACAGGCTAATGTTTGAATATTTGGTCCCCAGTTCAGTGAACTCTTTAAGTAGGATCAGGAGGTATGGACTTGTTGGAGGAAATATATACTGGAAAGTTCTATGTCAATTTGACACACAATAAAGCCATCAGAGAGGAGGCCGTCTGAACTGAGAAAATGCTTGAATAAGATTGGGCTGTAAGCAAGACTGTAGGGCGATTTTTTAATAATGATAGATGTGTGCAGATCCAGTTCAATATGGCTGGTACCATCCTTTGGATGGTGGTCCTTGGTGCTATACAAAAACAAACTGAGCAAGTCTCGGGGAGCAGGGAGAGATAAAAAACACTCTTTATGGCCTGTACACTTCTGTCTCCAGTATCCAGCCTGGTTTGGTTTCTTGTCCTGGTTTCCCTCAGTGATCTGTGATTCAGTATATACAAGTCAAATGAACCCTTTTCTCCTCAACTTGGTTTTCCTCATGGTGTTTCATCAGAACAATAATAACCCAAACTAATTCCAGATGCATGGTTGTGGGTGGGATCTTGGATTTCAAAAGCCTATGGCATTCACAGCTCTGCCTTGTGGTTGTGTTTCAATATTCAAGCTCTCAGTTACTGTTCCAGCACACTGCCTGCCTGCTGCCTCCTAATCATGATGGCCATTGACTATCCACTAAAATTGTAAGCCTCCAGTAAACTCTTCTATAAGATGCCTTGGTCATAGTGTCTTAGCACAGTAATATAAAAGTAGCCAATCTAGATGGTATGCTTTATAGATTAAAAACCCTTCATGGGAACAAATTAGACATATTTGGAGATGAGAAATGTTTCATATCTGTGGTGACAATTCTGGAATTTTTGTTACTTTAAATAACACAGAAATATTTTTAAGAATATATTTTCCTTTTAATTCCAGGTGTAGGAATGTGGGGCTTCTTTAGACTGTCTTCAGCAGCTGACTTTGATTTGCCTTGTGCTCTAGCAGAGGCATGGTTTTACCAGCTGCTGGTAGCACTGCGATTGTATGACATTTGGAATTCTAGGAACTTCAGAATATATATATATATATATATATATATATATATATATATATATATATGTATATATATATATGCTAGGACCCTGAGAGGTGGTGGTGGTAGTTTTGGTCATTCAATGGGGTTGATTGCAATTTGTTAGTCGTCATAGACAAAGAAGAAACAAGAAGAAAGTAACTAGATCCAGGGATCTCTCTATTTCTCTCCCCTTTATCCTTCTTTCTTACATATCCAAATGGTGAAACCAGGGTATCAATGATGAGAAAAAGAAGAACCCACAAAGTAGCAGAAAACCAGCTATACATAGATGTAGTCAATGTGAACTCTGAAAAGCTGAGAGCAAGCTCTGTGCATAGTGTTCCAACGACTCAAGGTTATTATATCAAGTGAAAAATGTCCCGATTTCAGACATAAACCTCATGTTCTCACCTTACTATTAATACTAAGGCAAGCCTTAATTACGTACTTAAGTTTCTATCAGATTTCCAATGGTTCCTTTTCATATATTCATAGGACATAATTTTTGTATTGAATAATATGGAAGGTACCTTATCTGTTGCTCAGAGATGAATAGATTCAGGAACTAAACAAGCCTAATATGTAGAAGTCAGCCTTCAACACATCACTCTCCAAACCGGAGAAGGATCTGACCCCTGCGCTGCCTTTACCACCCACAAGGTTCTTCTAAAGCCACTTTTGTTTTAGACAAGCAAGCATAAAGGTCAAAGCAGTGCTTAGAAAGGTGACCTTCTGTTCCTTGGTTCTCAGGGATACTGATCATAATGTACTAGATCAGTTTTATTTTTCGTTTGTTTCAGACAGAAAAAAAAAAAAAACCCAAAATCTCAAGGCTACCTTTTCACTAAAGCCTCCCATCTGTAAAAGTAATACTAAAATAATCTCCAGTCGTTATCTCTTCCAGAAAGAGAAGCTGGGATTAAGTTCTGCTGCATATCCATATTTCTATATTTGTCACAGCACCCTAAAACAGAATCACAAACTCATGACTAGCACACTTTTGTTTAGTCATTTTGTTCCAGCAAGATGTTCAGCACAAATGGCAGCTGATGAAGGCCGATGCTGCATTCTAAATCCCTAGTATAATCCCCTGTCCTCAATGTCACTTGGATGCTGCCTGAGGGCACTTATTAAGATATATGTGCAGAAAAGAATTATCTAATCACTTCACACACAGTACAAGTTACCAAGGTGCCATAGGAAAATTAATCTCTCGAAGGAAACCACAATGAAGCAGTAGGAAAGGAAAATGCCAGGTTGGTACAATGACTTTGTTTAATGGTGGGTGGCTAGACTGAAAACTTATCATTTCTTTCTACTCCTTGTTCTTCCTTTTTGTGCATTTCTATTTCAATGGCATCACTGAAAACAAAGGATTGAAAATTAATATCAATACAGATAGCACGGCTTGATTCTTGCAACAATTTGATCCTGGAAAATCTAGTGTAAAAGAACTAATAGAAGGTGCTGTGAGTCTGAAGAGAGTGCCGGACAGATGGAGAACAGCGTGGAATGCATTGCACTGCAAGCTGAATGATTGCATACCATGGTCAATGGCAGCAGTAAGACCAGAGTTATCTGTAGTTTTGGTTGGAGGAGGAGGAAGAGGAAGAGGAGGAGGAGGAGGAAGAGGAGGAGGAGGAGGAGGAGGAGGAGGAAGAGGAGGGTAATTGAATGACTAGGAGAAAGGTGACATATCAAAGCCAGTGAGTTCCTGGTTGATATCAAGCTAACATCAAAAATGCCCAGAGTATTCTCAAAGTGGATGACACCCTGATAGTAGAGGGGCATTTTGTGTACTGCTTTAATGATGTTCACTTGTAGAATCTGGCCAGACTGAGGAAAGTGGTCCCTTGCTCATCATGGCTGGATTGGAAGCCATATGTTCAGTGTTAACTTTTTAAAATTAGATTACTGTATTTATAGCTAAGTTGATGCTTTTTTAAATTAGCAAAAGAAGTAAGTCAGAATCCATTATTATGAATAGAAGTATAATAAACATACATTTTATATGTATGTACTTATGTATATTTGGGATCACAAAACTGAGTATATTGAAAAAGAGGAAGAAAAGGCAAAATTTACTACAACTAATACTATATATATATATATATATATATATATATATATATATATATGTATATATATTACACACACACACACACACACACACACAGATGATGGGGAAGTTTGTACAGGAAAGTATTCCTCATCAGTTAAGTCATTGCTTGCTTCTTCATAGTTCTTAAATTATCTTATTTACTCTCAGTATCTCTGTGCGATCCCTGGAGAAAAATATTTTCCGGGTGGTAGATTAGTGCAGCACTTAGTGAGTACCTTCAATTCAGTTACGACACTATCGTGACTCCTGATCTAAGAATCCTCCTTCCAAACTTCATCTCTTCTTGATGGCTCATTATCTGGTGGCAGCACCACCGTGGCCCCCGTGAGGCAGGCATGAACACTCAGAGTCCTGTCTCTGCCTCCCACACTTAATGATTCATGAAGGCACTTATGCCTCTGAAATCTCTTGTGTAACTGTCCTCCTTTCTGTTGCCACTGCCACTGTCCTAGTTCACAAATGTGTCTGTTCTTATCTGGACTATGTCGGCTGCTTATTAAGGCATGTCCCTGCTGTCAGCCTCTCTCGGCTAAGGTGTGTGCCTTGTAAATTAAACAAAGAGCAGCAGAACTCCTTGAACAGTACAACATGCTCCAGAATTCACTCTATGAATATGGCTTACATCAGTTCCCCATCATAGCATTAGTTCCCAATACTAACCAATTGCCAACTATGCTGATAGCACGCTAGTCAGTGACTTTGAGGGTTTTAAATCTTTGTGAGGATTGAGGGCATATGCAGAGTATAAATTTAATTGGCCTGCTCCCAGGAGCTTGGTTTTCTTACTTATTACACTATTTTGCGCCCATGCTGGTGCTGTGCGCCCTTGGTATACAAAGGCCAGCATATGCCAAGAATAAAGCAAATTCATTCAAACTCAACCTACTCTCTCTACTGCTTGAGGTTCCAGTGTCATTCAGTATTATTTTCTGTGTTTTCTCAGCTCGTCACAAAATTTATCTGCTAATATAGGCCTGAAATGATCTTGCCTAGCCCATACTCAATTTTAATTTTCTTTCTCTCCAACAAAGTTTTTTAAACCCACCTATAATATTTTAAAAGCACATGTCATTTAGTGTGTGTGTGTGTGTGTGTGTGTGTGTGTGTGTGTGTGTGTGTAGTACTGCAATGTGCATGTAGTGATCAATTCAAACCCATGGGAGTTAGTCCTGTTTTCATCACGTAGGTCCTGAGTATCAAACTCTCACAACACCGACCATCTTCTCCTAGAACCCCCACACAGTATCTTATTTCTGTCACTCAAAATCTTAAACAAGTATATGCTTCCCTTTAGTGCTTTTACTGTTGCTTGCTCTAAAACTATATGGAACCTTCTTTGACAGTGTGCATGTACCCTTAGATCCTGGTCACTCAATTTTTCAAAACTGCTTCTACACTTGGTATTCATATGCTCTTCTCAGAAATTGTTCACTATATCTGAACTCAACATCACCACTGTCATAAGGTTGCTCTAGGAATGAAGTTGGGTGTTGTATTTAACTTAAAAAAAAAAACTCAAGATGATTCAGTGGGTAAGAATGTTTGATGCATAATCTCAGGGATATGATTTTGTATCCGCAACACCCACATGGAAAAATAAAGCCAAACGAAAAGTGGGAAGCTCTTTGTAAAAGGAAAGAAATTTCATTACAGTTACTATGACCTCCTTAACTATTATTGAAATCCCATAAATTTCCAACCTTGAACCCCGTTACTCTGTGAGAACATAATTAGTGCTTAACTTTACATAGGGATTTTTATTCTCAACCCCTAACCCTTCAGGTCATCCAATGTAACAATTTACTTTGATAAAACTATATCTGTTTCATGAATTAAAATAAGTTATGCAGAATTCATTTTCCCACTTTACAGTATTTAAACCAGGAATCCATAATCCATTCTTTCTGCTCATTTTATTAATACTCATAGAATTTGGTCATCAGATTATCTCTATAATTGGTGTGTGTGTGTGTGTGTGTGTGTGTGTGTGTGTGTATAGAACTTTGTTCTCCCATGTTCTCACTCTGAGATGAAAAAAATAAACAAATGGTTCTCCTAGAGGAACTTAAATTATTATGAACTAAATGCCTTTATAATGAATTAAAAATTATTATGTCCATTTTATACACTGAACTTTCCACATTGTTCTTCACACTGCATTTGAAATTGCTATTGTCATAAAGCATCTTCACACAGATTTTGTCAAAAAATTGCAGATTAGCGATTACTTACTTCATTGTTTTCCTTCACCTACTTTTTTAGCTCAGGCTCACAGTTACCTGAAGTGGAAAGGACAAAAACAAAAACAAACAAAAAAAAAACAAAAACAAAAAAACAAAAACTAATAATTGAGGTGAGCATCTGTTTTTATCATTCTCTGCTTTTTGACAGGGGATGATCAGCTGCCTAAAGCTCCTGCAACCAGAAATTCCCCCAAATAATGTATCAAACCTAATTCTGAGCAAAATAAACTCTTCCCTAGCTAAATTGCTTTGTCTGAATATTTTGTCACAGTAACCAGAAAGTTACAAATACATAGATATATTTGTTTCTTAATTTTTCTTGTAATATATACAAAAGTACAAATATTCTAAAAAGTCCTTGCCATTAAATGTGTGTTCATTTTAATCATTTGTGATACACGGACCCAACTTCAAATAATAGTCCATGGATTAAAATATATGCATTATTGATTGAGGTCTAGAAATAACTCCTAGTTATTCTTCATCTTCAAAACTTTTATATCATCTCCCAATATACAATACTGTTCTGCATGAGCTAGCATGTATGTTGACATACTCTATCATCTTTACTTATTTCCACTTGACTACTTGATATCTAGTTCAAGTGCAACCCTTTTACATTCTCTCTCTCTCTCTCTCTCTCTCTCTCTCTCTCTCTCTCTCCACACACACACACACACACACACACACATTGATTTATAGTGAAATAATTCTCTGAATAACCATCCACGTTCCCAACTTAAGGTTAATTTAGATTGCTAAAGAAATGAAAGAGATCATGGGGTTGTTATTGTAGTGAACTGTATTAAGGGGAGAGGCAGGAAATAAAATGAAAAAATAAAAGTTCGTAAGGTTTTCTTGTATTAATTAAGTTAAAAGAGAGGAAACTTAGTGGAAACTCAGGTACAGTAACATTCATCTGTAGTCTTTTATTTTTGAGATTATGTGAGTCATGAGTCTATTTTAACCAGTACACAGTTTCTAAAGTATGTAAAATAGTAACATACTATCTTAAAATATATCCTTGAATGACTGTACAACCATAGACTTTTACTTTATTTTTAATATTCAATTTAAAAAGTTAAATTTCATTTCACTTGAGGAAAATATTAAATAATGTAACTAGCCATTGGCCTGGAGCATCCAGGAGATGTTCTTCCAGCTCTGGAATGAAAATTTCTTATCTATAAAAGGAGTGCACTTAACTAGATGTTTCTCTAAAGCCCTTGTCCTGAGCACTCTGCAGCTCCTGCTGTAACCAAGGATACCTCGCAGATGGGTAAATGCAGCAGCCACTTTCTTCATAGATAGATGTTTTCTTAGGATGCTTCTTCTTTTCTGAGTATTCAATATGATTTTGAAGAGTAATCGAATGAAAACAAGTTTATTAATATATAGGTGATAAGCTTAAGGAAAATGATAGTCTCCTTCATCTATTGTATTTTCTGTGATACTAATACCCCCCTATATATATTTAAAGATAGTAACCAAAAATAATAACTCACTTTTTATCAGCTATAATACTGAACTATTCTGCTACTTTACACACTGTATGTTAGATTTTTAAGTTCCAATAATGTTCTGATATTATTTGGAACATTTCTGGAAATGGTGTCCCAGGGGTGAGGAGGAACTACTTATGAATTCCAAAAAGCAATTATTGGTTTCAAGATGACATGTGCTCCTTGGCAAAAAGTAGTTGTATGTTCCCAGGAAGACAAAGCATGACCAGAAACTCATTTCTTTGTGTGTTAGGAAATGAAAAAAAAAAGTCTTATTGTCATTAGCCTTTGGAAATTATGCACAATACAGTTTTATTTCCACAGGTCTCTGAGTATAAAATCACTATTTTCCATTTGATAAATGTAGATATGAGAATTTACAGACTTAAGTATTCTGTTCAAATATATTAAATGGAGTCATTTACTAGACACATAACTTTTTACCCTCATGTCTTGTTAGCTTATTACATGAAGAGACAGATTGGTTTTAAAAAGAAGCCAACTGCTGAATTTAACAATGACTAAAATTTTCCAGTTTTGTTGAGTATAGGCTTTTGTAGTAGGATCTGATTTTTTGAACTTCCTCAGTTTTGTTGTTACATCTCTCTTTTCATTTCTGATTTTGTTAATTTGGGTACTTGGCTAGGGTTAATTTACCTTGTTGATTTTCTCAAAGACCCAGATCCTAGTTTTGTTGATTCTTTGAAGGAAAGGCCACCCAGAGACTGTCCCACCTTGGGATCCATCCCATCAGCTGACACCAAACCCTGACATTATTGCTGATTTCAAGAATTCCTTGCAGCCAATAGTCTAGTATGGCTGTCCTCAGAGAAGCTCTGCCATTGCCTGATTAAGACAGATGCAGATACAGGCAATCATCAGACTGAGCCTGGGGATGCCAATGGCAGAGTTAGGGAAAGGACTGAAGGAGTTGAAGGGGATTGCAACACCACAGGAAGAACAACAATATCAGTGAACTGGACCACCCAGAGCTCCCAGGGACTAAATCACCAAAAGGAGTATATATGGATAGGTCCATGGCTTCTGCTAACATGTGGCAGAGGATTGCCTTATCTGACATCAATGGAAGGGGAGACCCTGGTCCTGTCGAGGCTTGTTGCCCCAGCTTAGAGGGATGCTATAGGAGTGAAGCAGGCAAGGCTGGGTGGGTAGGGGAGCACCTTCTTAGAGGCAAAGGGATGGAGGGAAGGGATGGTGGCTTGAGTAGGAGAGACCAGGTAGGGGGGCAACATTTGAAATGTAAATAAATAAATCATCAATGAATAATAATAAAAAGAAGTAGGATACTAAATAAACATTCCGGTATACAACTACACAAATAAACTACACAACTCCACAAATAAAGCTCAGGGAATCTTCACAAGGGATTAAGGTATTTCTGGTGTGACTATTTGACATCTCAATAAGTGAGACAGAAGTTTTATGAAAACCACACGAAATACTTAAACTAAAACCATTTCCTAAGCCATATACTCTATAAAAATAGATGGTATAACTAAAAGATAAATAAAATGTTAAAACATACCATGATGTTTTAATGACCTGAAACAAATCTTAAATACAACATTTTGGAACAAAAAGAGCTTTAATGTAGAGAGAGGGCATCCTATGTCTTAGTCTTTGATAGAAGGCATTCAGTCTCTCACAATAAAGTTTAATACTATTTTGTTTTGTATTTTAAATGTCCTTCACCATGCAAGCTTCCATTTTTCTCATTTTCTGAGACATTTTTCTCAGAATAAAATGTTTAATGTCAAATGTTCTTTTTTCACTCTCAATTGATATTATCGTGAAATTATTTATTATGGTGTTTTATACCATACCAATTATGAGCATTGCATTTTTCCTACGTACCCGCTTGGTTCTATAATATTAATCTTCATATGTTTATGGCTTGAATTTGTTAATATTTAAGACATTATTTTAATATGAAGCCTCAAAACATATTGCAGTAGTTTTCATTTTTTTACTATGTTGACTAATTTTTAATAAAACAAAAATTCATAAAAAATGGCTAACATTACAGAGACATGTATTAGTGACATAAAATGTTTCTTATGACAACCAGTTATGGTCACTAGTAACCTGTGAAGTGTTTATAAACAGTAAGTATTGTCATACATTTAATTAAATGATATTCTATCAGTACTAGAAATATATTAACAGCTAACGTGATACTATTATTTACTAGCTGAAGAAATCACTGCATCATCATTCTTAGGTGTCAAAAGATATCATAGAATTCACTATGTTTATATAAATTTGTTCCTTGAAAAATATTATTTAAATAAAGGCAATATAAATTTTAATATTATATTTAATATTGTATATTGTATATTTTAATGTTAGATTTTAATTTAATATGATTACTATTTAAGATAAATATAAGAATGACTCTCTTGTTTTAGACAATAAGTGAAAACCGGTGAGATTATACACATTGTTTTCTCAGTCAGTAGAATTCTTAAAGACTCATCTCTGTCAGTGTATAAAACTAATGTCTCCTATTACAAGTGATGTTTTGAAGTAAATATAAAACATCAAATGATTCGTGAAAATTAAATGTGAGTGAGAAAATGTGACAGGGAACACAGGGTTAGTACTTTAACTGCAGTGAATATGTTTATTTTCTGTGAATGGGTAATTCATCTGTGCTATATTTGCCTTTATAGAATGCTCTGCTTAATATTGTTGACTTAAAATCTTAGGTATGTAGCATACAAAGAAAAGCAAATACCTGGAGAAAACAATATTTCTTTCTCTTTATTTCATTAAAAGAAGATTACTGAGAAGGTCACAACATTTTGCCTTTCATAAAAGCTTGGAAAGAATTTTATTTGCTATGTGTGTGTGCATCTCTCTCTCTCTCT
>NC_034603.1:10505167-10521360 GCF_900095145.1 Mus pahari | reverse complement strand
ACACACGCACACACGCACACACACATACACACGCACACACGCACACACATACACGCACACACTCACAAAAGTAATAAAAAATCTTTACAAGTTCAGAAAATCTCTTGTAATAAAAGTACTGACAAATATGTCAATCACGAGTAAAAACGAAATTCTTTGTTGAGTTTATCATGTGCTTCTGTGTTTGCTATCCATTGCTGTGCAAAAATACCTCAAGGATCAACTTAAGAGAAGAAAATTTGAGTTTTTCACTCACTTTCGGAAACTTGAGTCCATGGCTCCTTGGTCCTGTTTCCCTGAGTATGTGTTGAGGGAGAATGCCATACTGGGAGCATCTGGAGAGGAGAGAGTGGCCAGGTCCCAAATGTCCCTTCAAGGGCACACCACAACAACCCATTCCCTACATTAGGTATGATCTCTTTAAAGCCCCTTCACCCACACCCCTAATAGTAACATAGACTGAGCTTTGGGGAAAATGCATAAGGAAAAGACACTAAATTGGCAGTGCTTCCAATAACCATAAACTTAAAACATGGATGTTTTAATCTTCCAACTCAATCTCCATCTACCCTAAAGTTATATGTTTATTGATGTACACTTTCTTTCAGAATGATACAAAGATACACTAGAAAGTACCATCTCCTTAATGTTCAGTTTTCAACTAATGCACAATATAAAACCTTTACCCATGTGTACTTTATTACAGGATTTCTAATCTGCTTACACTCATGTGACTATCTAATGCTTTCATTTTCTTCAATCATATCTCTTGTTCACTGCTGAATAGTGAGGAGTTCTGAAATATAAAAGATGATGTCTAACTCATGAACTGTGTAACAGCATACTGTAAAATAGAGAACAAATCAAACAATCACAGTCCCGTGGTTGATGATTATGGCCATCATATTCGTGACTAGAAGTGAAATAAAGTCATTACAATACAAGGTTTTAAGGATCGGTGGTAATTATAACTTTACTCAGAAAGAAATTAATACAAAGAGGTAAAGTCAGGGAGGTTAGGAAGTAGCAACCGATTAGTAAGGTCCTAAATAAAAGGGAGCGGATCTGATCAGGGTTTAGTTCATTTCAGTGAATAGTAGACAAGAAAGTTTGTAACAAAGCTTAAACATTCTTATATCTTAAATATCTGAGTTCATTTCCATAGGCACACTGTTGAATAGAGAGGAATCAACAGCTGCCTTAACATGAAGAATATAAGATAATTCAATTTACTCAAATCCTCAGCATGCCTTCTCCTTGCCCCTCAGGGGTATTGACTTTGTTTCCGATCTAATGTTCCCCTATTTTGGAATTCAAAATCAACCTATGCTATTGTTGAAAATGTGGAAAAATGAAACATAATAAATCCCGAGTGACAGCACATACATTTTGAAAGAAACATTCTTGTTTGTTAAAAGACAAAGAGAATTACTTCATAGAAAAACACTCCAGGAGACAAATATGAAAAGTACACAACCAAAATATGCTTGAGGGAGAGCATTGAAATGGGTCCCAAGGAAATGCCAGAGCATATTCTTTCTAGGTATCATGTCCTTTCATCTTTATGCTTGGAATTATATATCATAAGCTTCCACCATCAAAGACTAAATTGTTTTTCATTTCATTTGACTTCCTTTTGCTATCCACATTCATAGGAGTTGGAGGTTAGATAAAAATAGGGCCATGCAGTTCTATGCACGGCCATCTGTGCCCACGAGCATTGTGTTGGCTTCCCAGCTCTTGTGTAAGAAGCTCAAAGCTTTGTTGCTGCTTTCCAGCATATTACTGATCAGCAGTCTTACATAGCCAATTAACATAGTCTCCTTGTAGTGTTCAGAAGATCTACAACATCTGCAACAGAATCCTATTATTTGTGTTCTATAATGAAATGCGGCAGCTGGGATAGGGCAAAACCATATAATTCCTGTTTAAGGCTTGTCATTTTAATCATAACACCATATGGTTTAGTGACCTTGAGCAAGTCAGTTTCTATTTAAGATAAAGAAACTGTTGAACTTGTGTTTGCAGAAAGATGTTTCTATTACTTTATTTATTGTCCAATTTGTTTCCCTGTTATTATTCTGCCATATCTTCTTTATATCTTTATAAATCTGTCTTTGTAAGTCTCTAGATCTTATTCCCCCCCCCTCTCGTATCAGCTACTTGAATGCTGGTATAGTAGAGTCACTCTGCACTGATTAGCGTGAACTAGACTAGATCATAATAGCAAATAGTATTCAAATTTTTTATACCTTAAAGGCAAAACATTTGCTGGTAATTTCTTACTTTCACTTTCTGTTAGACTTCAAATCTTAAGGTCACATCTTAGTATCAATTGTCCTTGAAAAATGAAAAAATAAGTAACTGTGAGGGAGAGTAGAGTCCGTGATAAAAATGTCTCTCAGCTTCAGAGTATTCTCTTTTAGAGAGGTAATGTAGGGTCCAAGACACCTAACATGGTCAAGGACTTGTTATTTACATAAGCCTAGCTTCATACAGAACAAGTTAAGAATACATGATGTTTTCATGAGCATCATCGTATGTTGGTGAGAATAGTCACATGGTATAAATGTGGGTAAGCTATCCCTGCTGAACTCTTGATATAGCTTCATCAATTACAACCAAAAGCAAACTCATATATATCAAACCATGTTAAATTTAATTTTACAGATATTATTCAGTGGTGATGTGTAAAAAAAATGAACTAGAATTATCTTCTTGTCAGTACCAGGGAATAATTGAATGCAATCTAATATATAATGGTCAAAAATAATGAAAGGGCCCGGTTATCTTGATGGCTTGTTTTTGCATGATTTATGTATAAAAATACCTTAAGTTGCTTGTGTACAATAAGAATGTAGTTAAATAGTTTTAAAAAATTAAAGACTTTGTTGTAGTGAGTCTTAACAATGAGATATATATTGTCTTCTCCTTCATGAAATATTATTTTGTTACTTTTATTACTAGAAGATTTGGATCATTTTCTTTTTATTTTATGTATATGTGTACCTTATCTGCATGTATGTAACATATATAAGTGTACCATGTGTGTGCCTAGTAAATGAAAAGGTCAGGAGAAAGCATTGGATTCCTGCATGTGGAGTTACAGATGATTGTGCACTATTGTGTGAATGCTGGGAACTGAACCCTAGTTCTCTTCAAGGGCAGCATGAAACACTGATCGGTGACCATAGCCATTAATCCCTACTTTTATTACTTTTAATTCTCTCTCTGCCCGCCCACATGTCCTTGGAAGCCAGAAGCATGAGAACCCCGTAGTTGAAGTTCTTATAGCCAATTATGAGTCCACATGTGAGCGCTGGGAACTGAGCCCAAGCCCTCTGCCATGGCATCAAGGGCTCGTAACTGCTGAGCCAACATTTCAGCCCCCATTCTTAAACTCTGTTTTATCAATGAATTCAGAACAATAAGTTAGCACATCAACAAGCACTCCAGCTGCAGCTGCTCTTGTCCACTGGGTTATGCACATTAGAATAGAAGAGAACTTCCATTTCATTGGCTGACAAATACCTGAGTACAGAGGGACACTGAGGCTTTAAACGTCTGCCAATGTAAATCTACGCACAGATGAGTTCTGTGGACAGTGAATGGTACGCTGATGCTTGCGCTACAGGTGCTATAGGTATGCTACACATTTCACCAAAGTGTCTTTACTGTAAAAAGCTAAATGACTTCAGAAAGTAGATCTCAAGTTCATCTTCAAAAATCCCATAACTGGTACCTATCAGAGCATGCTTTTAAACTTGGAGTTTGTATTGGGTCTTGCTGGTAGGTAGAGTTATAACTTAGTTTTTATTAAAGAAACATAGACTATGTGAACAAGAGTTGCTGTGATCATTCTCTGTCTCTGTCTGCCTCTCTCTCTCTCTCTCTCTCTCTCTCTCTCTCTCTCTCTCTCTCTCTTCCTCTCCATGTGAATGAATAAAACAAAGAATACTTTTCCAATGTAAACATGCCGATTGCATAATGTTATAAAGTATTAAAAATGATAATGAAGTTGAGAGCAATATTTAAAGTACTACAGCTGATTTTTAACCTGGCATATCCTTATCTGTACATATCCCAAATAAAGATAGTTTAAATACTTCCCATGGATTGAGTTATTTTATCTATGACTCAATGGAACTCTCTGGGTATAATCACAGGAGTGCAAAATTAGCAATATATTACTTACAGTAAGAAGTTTAAAGTAAAACTACTGGGCTAACATAAAAGAAATGGGCCTGACATTCCAGATACATTTATCAAGATTAGTATATACCAAGGCAAGTTGCAAAAATAACTTGGATATCACTTTGCTTATTAGATGAATAAGAATTATCATTACCCTGTCAGAATTGCTAAGTGACATAACTGTAGTAATAAAAATGCATAGAGTATTTCAAATATTTGAAAACAAGACAACCATATGATCAGAACTGTATTTTTTTCACTAATGCATCCCTTAAAAATTTGTTTTTGCATGAAAATTCCTAAAAACTCTCTGGCATATTTAATGGTTCCAAAAAGAGAAGTGGTTCATAATTTATTGAAAGTGTATAGGGGTTAGTGATTGATGCAACTGTCTTATTGTACTTGCCTGGCAAAGTGTGAATGCTACAGTCCTACTCAGAAGGGGAAAGAAAATAACCTCAGAGAAGCAGAGGGAGACAGAAATCTGGGGGGACGAGAGGAGGAGGAAGGAAAAAGGGGAGCCAGTTCAGATATGGGCGGAGATTGGTGAGAAGTACAGAGGGTATTTGAAAGTAGGTATGTAGCAGTGGGGTAGGGGGAACTGGGGGACAGGCACTAGAAAGTCCCAGATGCCAGGGACCCAAGAGGTTTCTAGGACCCAACAGGGAGGACATTAGCCAAAATACCCATCAAGGGGGAAAGAGACCTACAGAGACCATATCCAGCGGATAGGCAGGGCCCCCTGGTTGAGGGATAGGGCCATCCACCCACCTCAAAAATATTAATCCAGAATTCCTTCTGTCAAAAGGAAATGCAGGGACAGAGTGGAGCAGAGACTGAAGGAAAGGCCATCCAGAGACTGCCCCACCTGGGGATCCATCCCATATACAGTCACCAAACCCAGACACTATTGCTGATTCCAAGAAGTACGTACTGACAGGATACTGGTATAGCTGTCCCCTGCCAGAACCTGACCAATACAGATATGGATGTATACTGCCAAATATCGGACTGAGAGCAGGTTCCCCAATGTAGAAGTTAGGGCAAGGACTGTAGGAGCTGAAGTGGTGTGCAACCCCACAGGAAGAACAACAATATTAAACAACCAGACACCCTCCTCCTGAAGCTCCCAGGGACTGAACCACCAACCAAAGATGGGGACCCATGGCTTCAGCGGGATATGTACCAGCAGAATGCCTTAGTGGGCATCACTGGGAGGGGAGCCCCTTGGTCCTCTGGAGGTTCTATGACCCAAGGTGGATGCTAGGTTGCTGAGGCGGGAGTGGGTGGGGGAGCGCCCTTATACAGGCAGCTGGAGGGGAGAGGATAGGGGGCTTGTGAGGGGGAAATTGGAAAGGGTTATATCATTTGAAATGTAAATAAATAAAATAGCCAATAAATAAATGAAAAAGATAAGACAGCAGAAAGGAAGGCCCTGGATGGGGATGCTGTTTTAATGCCTGACCCATACAGTGACTTTGGGAGTAGTGATTGAGAAATTGTCAAAAGATTAAAGGATTAGAATTTTTGTTTGCTTCCCTTCCTTCCTTCCTCCTTCCCTTCCTTAGTCCTTGCCCTACTTTCTCCTTCCTTCCTTCCTTCCTTCCTTCCTTCCTTCCTTCCTTCCTTCCTTTCTTCCTTCCTTCCTTCCTTCCTTCCTTCCTTCCTTCCTTCCTTCCTTCCTTCCTTCCTTCTTTCCCTCCCTCCCCCTTCCCTCCCTCCCTCCCTTCTTTTTCTTTCTTTCTT
This sequence comes from Mus pahari, assembly GCF_900095145.1. Taxonomy (NCBI): domain Eukaryota; kingdom Metazoa; phylum Chordata; class Mammalia; order Rodentia; family Muridae; genus Mus; species Mus pahari. Next base: position 10,515,420 of record NC_034603.1, on the reverse strand, counting down.
TCTTTCTTTCTTTCTTTCTTTCTTTCTTTCTTTCTTTCTTTCTTTCTTTCTTTCTTTCAAAAAGGTCTCGCTGTGTATTCTTGTCTGTACTAGAACTCTCTGTGTAGACCAGCTTGACATATCTCTGCTTAGATAAAAGCACACATAAACTACTTTGTTAAGACTAAGTTGATTTTTGATTAACTCTGAGTGGCTCTGGGTGACTAATGCACCCAATTTAATATCTGATTTTATTTTCCATTTCGTATGATTATACCACTTTATATCCTGGTCATATAATACAAACAAAAGTGTGCAAATCAGGAGCAACCCTGATTTTCTTAGCTGAATGCCTTTACTTGCTATAATTAATACAACACGTTAAATTTATTTTTATGATGATGGTTACTATATGCATGGCATACTACAGGAAGGAAGACACTGCAAGGACACACTCCTAGAAGCTAGGAGATAACTTTGAGAGGCTTATTCTCTTCTCCTAGCTTCATTTTTCTGTTGCTATGATCAACCAAAACCAAATTGGGAGGTAAAGTATTTGACTTACATTTCTACCTAAAATTCTATCATTGACAGAAGCCAAAGAACTTAAAGAACTTAAGGTGGAGCCTGTTGGTAGAAACTGAAGCCAAGACCACAGAGCAATAGTGTTTACTGGCTTGTTTCCTCTGACTTTCTCAGCTTCCTTTTCTACATCACCCATGGCCACTTGCTCAGGGCTGGCATATCACAGTGGGCTGCCCTCCTCTATGTCAACTAGAGATCCTTAACAATGTCCATAGGCCAATCTGATAGACACAATTCTTCAAGTGAGGTTCTCTCTTTCCAGGTGACTTTAACTTTTTCACCTCAACAAAAAGTATGACACAAGGATTCTTAGGTCAAATTCTTACAGATTACCAGCCTTGTAGGAGATACACCTTTACCTAATGAGTTATGTTACAGGCCACTACTTGTTATACTTTTAGAAATGAAGTGTTTAAAAATTCATTGCCATGTATACAGCCTTCCAAAAAGAAAAAAAGAAAAAGAAAAAGAAAACCTCATATGAAAGATAGCTTATAAAAATCAATTCCCAGATTCCAATCCCGTAAGTCACCTTCTAAACTCCATGTCCAGTTCTTGAACTACTTAAACATGCCTTTTGTTAGGTCTCTGTTTCATGAGAGAGTGAGGCATATCATAACAATTAAAAATAAATTTAAGAGTGAAAAACAATGACAAATACAGTCTAGAAATTGCATTAACTGGAATGTCTGGATAGTAATTATTTTCTGAAGGATATTATAATTGGTTAGGCTTCTTGGCAGTGTATGTAATTATTAGTTATCCATCAGAATGTCATGTAGAGTTGAGAGAAAAAAACAAAAACTCATGTAGAAGGCATTAATCCTCGTTGCAAGACATAGGCTCCCTGAACTCTGACCAACAGAAGCTCACCTTCCCAGTGTGGTGATATTGATAGCCTTCCTTACTCAGAAAGCTATAGAGAAACTCCTGTGAGATAATGATGCCAAAAGTCCTTATAGCATACTGCAAGTGTTCCCAGATGAAACGCTACACCATTGTCCTTGCTCTCGCTCTCATCATTATCTATAAGATTTGCTGGTTTGATCTTCTGAAGTCAGTTTTTGTAGTTAAGATTCCAAAACACACATACGTTGGTCCAGTGAGAAATTGTTGCATAAAAATAAAAACAAGAACAATAAAAGCAAGCATAAAAACAATGAAAAGTATCGCAAATCCAGAGGAAGAAGGCTGAACATGTCTGAAATGGCTGCTTCTCACCCCTGGGGTCCTGCTGTCAGACTTAGTCCTCAGACCTTCTGAGCAATGATAAACAAACACAGTCAGTTTGTTATCAGGGTGACTTAGAAGGCAGAGTTCAGCCTTTTCCTTACACATTGGTATTTGTTGCTATTAAAGAATGAAGACTAATTGTGGAGAGAAAAGGGAAAAGGGTTACATTAAGATAAGTCTAAGCAAGCCGGGCGTGGTGGCGCACGCCTTTAATCCCAGCACTCGGGAGGCAGAGGCAGGCGGATTTCTGAGTTTGAGACCAGCCTGGTCTACAAAGTGAGTTCCAGGACAGCCAGNGCTAAACAGAGAAACCCTGTCTCGAAAAACCAAAAAAAAAAAAAAAAAAAAAAAAAAAAGATAAGTTTAAGGGAAGATACAGTTTAGATGGAACTCAGATCCCTGCATTTCTCCCTAAAACCAATAAAGGACTTGCCACCTTACATAGTTTTGAAGTCTCCAGTGGTATGAGAAATAGTTGTCTGTACCTCTTAAAAAACATTCTTTTACTTCTTTGTGGAATCAAAACTAAACTTACAGTAAGGAATGCAGGACAGAAAAAAAAAAAAAAAAAAAAAAAAAGAGAGAAATTAGCCTCTCCAGAGAGATTTAGAAACAGATTTAAAGCATTATCCTTTTTAAATCTTAAAACAATAATGGCATTCTCTAGCCTCTAACTGCTGTGTAAGGGAAATCACAAAATTCTGCACTAGTGTTAGTCCATATTCTATCTTCAATTTATTTTTTTTTTGAAAACCAAAAACCTACTTACATACTTCTCCCAGGATAATTGCTATTTATATTCAGATTTCTTAGTTCACCATTGTTGTGATAATTAATAATTTATTTTATTTTTGAGTGAATATTAAATACAGCAAACTGCAATGGGAATTTTCCCCAAGGAGCCTCTCTTGTTTACCACAAAAATCTGAAAATAGGTATTAATACTGTCTACCTTTCCTCGATATTTGTCTCAAGAAAATTCAGTAGCTCTGTGAAGAAATCTCTTCACAGCCATTAGGAAAAATAAAGATTTGAAATCAGAGTCCTCCACAATGGCCAAGCAAGGTCAGAGGAGGTGTGCTCTTCAGGATTTTCTGTGACTATGTCAGACTCTGTGAAATTATGTCCAGAGGAAAAAAGGAAGAAGAGGAATGGAAGGGTATAAAGAATTCTCTAAGGAACAGTTAGCTGTGGAAACACTCTATGTTCACACAGGCATTTCTGAGGGGGCCTTGCCAGGCTTCCAGTAGCTAGCAACAGGCTGGCCAGCAGGCAATCTCACACCCATAATTCTCCCCAGGTGTTAACTGAGGAAAAAAAAAATTAAAGGTCAACTAACAGATATTTCCAGGTACCAGCTTTCTTCCCCCCCTAAATTCTTGTTTACTATGGAATTTCACTGACATGAGGAATCGTCAGCAGTTTTATATCTGTGAAAAATCTGTGTGCTTAGTGCATGAGCACATCCAAATCCTCTTAGGTAGGCAGGCTGTTTCTCTACTCGTCTACATTCCCCAGGATTTTCCTGGCTCCCACACAAAAAAAGTCTGAATTAGTACCAGTTCTTTGGGGAAAAGTTTTTTTAAAAAACACACAAAAGAAATTTCCCTTGTTCCTATTTAACAGATTTATAGTATCAATTATAATTGTCTTCAACTACTCCACTCACTGAGTAGCCATACAGTTCTGTAGATAGAATGTATGATGCTAAGAAACAAAAAGTTACTGGTCTCAGTAACTGTTAAGTAAAGGCTAGCTCCTTCAGACCTGCCTGTATTCATTTACAGGATGCTTCAAGGGGCCCCAGAAAATGGTCCAAATCTCAATTCAGCTCAGCTCAGCACCTTGATTATCTATGTAAAGACCCCTATGTTCATAATATTACTAATAATCTCCTAAAGATAAATTTTCCTAGAGCAAGCTAGTGCTCATTAGAATAAAGATGAGAATACCTTGTTGGATTTTAAATAGTTTTTATACGAGTCTATGTGATGCATCATACATCACTGCATATTTTTTATGGTAGGAGAGCACATCAGGTCAAATGTGTTTCCATCTTCACTTTTACTTTTCTGAATGAAAAAAAAATCGTTATTCTAAAAATACTGCAAATCCTTAAAATACCTCAGTATATATTTGAAATATAATTTGAAGGTATCAGAACAGTCATTATCTTGTTTAAGAGCTATTGTAGTTAATTATCACTACAGGGCTCATTTTAGGAAGTTGCCTGCCTCCACCCACCTTTCTTCCTGGCAGTTGAGAGTCTTACATCAATTGCTTACAATGACTAGTGTCTCCCAGACTCAGCCGCTGCAGGCGCAGTATCTGAGGGATTCAGTTGCCATCCCAGCAATCCATAGCAGCTGTTACTTTGAAGAGGATTTGCTTACACAGCAAATAATGACCAGGACAGGTTTTTCCATTGTGGTACCCGTTTAATGCTAAGTTGGATGCTGTGTGGTTTCTTGTCTTTTTAACTGCCTTTGCCTTGCAAGTTTTGATCTATGGGAATTCCTTTCTCCTTCTGGATTATCTATCTATCCATCCATCCATCCATCCATCCATCCATCCATCCATCTATCCATTCATCAATTATCTGTCTGTATAATCTTTCTGACTCCATCATCTGTCTCTATCTATTTATCTATTTATCTATCTATCTATCTATCTATCTATCTATCTATCTATCAATATATCTATCTATCATCTCTGAGCCAGGGAAAATAATTAAAAAAGAAAAAATTTCAAAATTAAAGACCTCAATTAGTACTTAAAGTTATCCTATAATCACCAGTATATGTATATGAACTATCTCTGCTGCCTTTGTTCATGATCTTCTTTCTGAGCCTACAATGTATCTGAATTTATGTGAACATGCTTATACAAACCCTTGGCAGACTCTCTAGTGTAAGGAGGTCAAGGAATTGATCAGAGGGAGCTGAGGAAGTCCTACGTGCCATATAGGAAGAGTGCACAGAACAGAATTTTAGAAGGAAATGTGCAGAAAAAGAACTGGAAATATCCAGAAGTTTCCAAGTCAGCACTTAATAGAAAAATACTATATTCTGAAATTTTAAGTCACTAAGAATCAATTCAGTATTTACACACATATTATAATTTTTAAAGATGGTCACTAAAACACTTGCACCTTTATGGCTTATATCTTAAACCTTAAAGAAAAAAAAAATTGTACTTCTCCAAATTGGGTTATAGTAGGTGGCATGAGCTAAATACTAGGTACAATTAATTGAGAATTAGATGCTGTAGAAAAAATGTTAGCAATTTGAAGCAATAATAACAGAAATGTTTCAAAATGAAACACAGGGGAAAAAAACATGAGAGAAGTTAAGAAAGCAACATCAAACTCCAGAACAAAAGTGGGCAGCCAAATCCAGCTGATGGCACAAAGCTCACTTTGGAAACCTCCCCAAAGGCAGCAGACATAAGCAGGAGGAGAAAAAAATAGCTGAAAATAACCAAATAATTCATGGATTAAGAGAAACATTAAGGATCAATCTCATCATATTATAATTAGAGGAAAGAAAACAGAAACTATAGCAAATTGCATCTTTTTTAAATTAGTAATTAAATTATCTTGTAAAAAATAATGATAAGCAGAAGAGATACCTCAGTTAAAAGGAATTGCTGCTCTTACAGAGGAGACAGTTGTATTTCCCAGCAATGATATGATGGTTTACACATACCTAACTCCCTAGATCGAGAATCTTCACCACCCTTTTCATGCTTCTGTAATCACCCGTACATATGTGCTGCACTGACCTATCATAGGCAATATGGCATACACACAAAAAGAAAACAAAAAGAGGAAAAGAAAAAGGGACAAAAATGAATCATTAAACAAGTCTTACCTGTGAATATAAGGACAAATAGATTGTACTAAGGGATTATGATTGTTTAGTAAAGTGGTCCAAGTTTGTAAGTTCCTCTCCAAGATCCATGCCTTCAGTAGCTCTGTATAGTTGGTTAAGATTCCAGTACTAAATATGATGGTATGACTGCCACTATTACACCCTTGTGGCCATTGTATCATGTTGCTCCTTCTTATGGTTCACTAATATTTTTGATGAGCAGTGTGTTTGTGTGGATATGTGTGTGTGTGTGTGTGTGTGTGTGTGTGTGTGTGTGAGAGAGAGAGAGAGAGAGAGAGAGAGAGAGAGAGAGAGAGAGAGATTGTGTGTATGCATATACACATATGTATGTATCAACGATTAGTGAAAAATATGCTATGAATTTGAAAGAGAAGAAGGAGGGGGATATGAAGGGTTTGGGAAAGAGGAAAGGGAAATAGAGTTATATAATTCTACTATAATCTCAAAAATAGAATAAATATTTTAAAACTCAAAGAAAAGACACATCTAGATTTATTTCTACTAATGTTTAAATACATGAAATCTAGATAGTAGAAATTTAAAAAAAAAAAAAAAAACTAATGCCACAGATTTTGTTAGAGAGAAGTAAGGGATGCTAATTGAATTTCTTTTCTCTTATTTTCTGCAACCCTAAAAAATTATATTTTATATGAATTAAAATGCCTCTGTTTTAAGATATAACAACAACAAAAAAAGAAAAGTTAATCTACACATAGGAAGAAGCTATGAAAAATTTGTTAGAGAGACAGCTATTTTACAGAATATCCAAGGCTTTCAAAATGCAATTAATGAACAAGATAAAGACACAACCATACTTCCTCAATAATATAGGTAGTTGAGGACTAGAGATCTAGTTGGAGACACAGAATTTGGTCTGGCATGCTCAAGACCCTGAGTTTGATCCCTTATATCACAGAGAAAAAAATGTAATGGTTGGCAAACAAGTACATGAAAAGATACTCAATATAATTAGCAATTAGAAAAATGAAACTTAAAGCTACCTCATGATTCCTCAGTGAATCCATCAAAATGACTATAATTAAAACAGCTAGGGTCAAAGTGTAAAGATATGAATTGCATGTTCTAAACCTACATAGCCTATTATATATCAATCATGTCTCAAGATAAATACATGAAAAATATAAGTGTGGTCACTTACATTTCTTTTCTCACAGAGGTGGCATACAGCATGTCTGCACGTAGGTGCCCAGTGAATACTAACTTAATTCATAAATCAATCTTGAATTCTGATGGACGGAGCACATGTTGGGCTCTTCTGTTTCATTTAGTGTTTTGTGCCATGAGTTTCTGCTCAGAACTTAGACACTCACCTGCAGAGGATACCTGCTGGTTTTCTCTCTGATTCAAAGATCTTTACAGTTCTCCCTGTATTCCATTTCCAAGCTTTGCAGAGAGAGCTGAGTTAAAATAATACAATTGCTTTAAACACATGCAAAGAAACGGGGGGGGGGAGGAAGGGAGGGAGGAAGGAAGGAAGGAAGAAAGGAAGGAAGGAAGGAAAGATGGAAGGAATGAATGAAAGAAGGAAGGAAGAAAAGAAGGAAAAAGAAAGAGAAAGGAAATAGAAGGAAGGAAGGAAGGAAGGAAGGAAGTAGGGAGGGAGGGAGGGAGGGAGGAACGGAGGGAGGGAGGAGGGAGGAAAGAAAGAGGAAAGAAATAGAGAGAGAGAGATGGATGGAAGGATGGAACGGGTTCTTGGCACATTGTAGACTTCAATTAATACTCATGTATAGAAATATTTTGTTACTGCAAGCCTCAGGCTCGCTGGTGACTTTCTATGTAACTTGTACGAGCAGTGGCCTGGGATTTTCATTTTCGTTTTGATATTTGGGTGCAGTTGCTAATAAAGCTGCTCTTTTTCTACTGAGATCAAAGTATCAGTGTTTGTATTCACAAGACTATATTGACAAAGAAAAATTCCTTCTGGTGTGCTATTTATGACAAAGTAATGGTGTTCAAAAACAAAACAAAACAAAGAACATAGGAAAAGAGCCTAATTCCTGTATAATTACGCAAAACTGGTAAATATTAGAGTAGTATCCCATGACATGTGGGCTTTGAATACCTACTTGAACCTTCTGAAAGTTTGATAAGCAGTTTATGAAACTATCTTCATATATTCTAGAATTATCAGTAATTACAGATGGACAAAAATGGGTCTAGCCTGAAACAGGATGCAGGGTAATGATGAATAGTGTCACTTCTGCTAACTCCATTACCCTATAACTCTATTCCCCTCCTTTAATTTCTCAGACCACTTTTCTTTCTTTTATTAGATATTTTCTTTATTTACATTTCAAATGCTATCCCGAAAGTTCCCTATACCCTCCCCCACTCTTGCTCCCCTACCCACCCACTCCCACTTCTTGGCCCTGGCCTTCCCCTGTGCAGGGTCATATAAAGTTTGCAAGACCAAGGGGCCTCTCTTCCTAATGATGGCCATCTTCTGCTACATATGCAGCTAGAGACACGAGTTAAGGGGGTACTGGTTAGTTCATATTGTTGTTGCATCTACAGAGTTGCAGCCCCCTTCAGCTCCTTGAGTACTTTCCCTAGCTCCTCCATTAGGGGCCCTGTGTTCCATCCAATAGCTGACTNTGAGCATCCACTTCTGTGTTTGCCAGGCACTGGCATAGCCTCACAAGAGGGTCGCTTCAGCAGAATCTTGCCTGCATGTGGAATAGTGTCTGGGTTTGGTGGCTGATGATGGGATGGATCCCCGGATGGGGTAGTCTCTGGATAGTCCATCCTTTCATCTTAGCTCTAAATTTTGTCTCTGTACCTGTATCCTTTCATTGGTATTTTGTTCCTTATTCTAAGGAGGAATGAAGTATCCACATGATTCAGACCAGTTTTTTAAATGAATGAATTATACACTTCATTCAGATCCAACATCTAGCCATGATTACATATTTTCTCCATCTTCTGCATGTGTGGCTACCCAGAACAGTACCATCATGGCAATTCAGTTTCTTCGATTTTTACTAAATATAACACCTATGGTGAATGAGACCAGATCTTATATTTTCTTACCCACATTATCAACTCTTAGTGAGAATTTATCTCATCAGATCCCTAATATTCCCCTTGACAGCGTTAAATTTGATTAGATAACCACCCCTGAACCAAACAGGTCAGACATGGAAGCAGTTAGGTTTCTGTATCTTCACATTAGCTTCGGAAGTGTTATAAAACACCCAAATTCTACTCACATTTAGTGATTAAGGGAAAAATTCAGAAAATTCCTAAAAGAAAATTAGGGCATTAATGCCAAAGACACAATTGAGAGGTTATTTTTATGGTTCTCATTTTTCTTTAAAAGTGAAGAACATTAAAATCAAATTTAAAGTAGGAAAAAATGAAAGAAATTAAAAGCTAAGCCAATTTAAAGACATTATTATTAAAATTTCTACTTTTCCTTTCATGTTAAACCCAGGGGTTGACAGTACTTAAGACCCTGATCTCACGTATTTATTTAACCTGAGAAGTAGCCCAATGAAAGACATGGGGGTATTGTTACAAACATGATTAGTCGAAGTCTGCCTTGTTAAATTTAACAATTTAAATAAAATCTAATAAATGCAAATTAACAAGGCTGGAAAACTACAGATGGTGGGATTGAGAGGGAATGAAGATGGTTTCCTACCAGAATCTAGAAATTTAGGAGACTTGGAGTATGTCTTTATTCTTTTAAGGACTATGCACGGCAGTAAAGGAGTCTTGAAGTTGAATGGGATGGTAGGTGATGTACCATGGTGTAAAGAATGCTAGCAATAAGTTAAGACCAGCTATGAGCATGTTTTGGTCCTGTGTCCTTTAACAATTCTTCAATTCCATGAGCTTCAGTTGCTTCTCCTTTCTACAGCTGTTGTTTTCTTAGCAAAATGATTGAACAGAGAAAGATTAAAACTCAGATGCTAACATTGTCACAAACAACATGAAAGTAAATTACTATGAGGCACAACTAATCTTAAGGTTTTATAGGATTGTCACAGTGAGGGCACTGTTAATACTGTGGAGTTCAGTCACCACTGATGTATCTACAGATATAAACAAATGTGATAGCAATGTATGAATGAGAGTGAATCTTGTTAAATGGTGATTACATGGGCTCTGAATATTTTTCTAGTTTCTTTCATTCCATGGAACTAGAAAACACATAGGAAAGAACCTATGCAGGTTTAATACATTGTCTCTCTAAGAATTCTCCATAAAATGAAAGTACCTGGAAGAAACAATCACTACACATCTTCCCCACCAGATCAGCCAGAAGGGAGGGGTGTCTCGCAGTAGCAGCCGGAACAGAGATGCAGAGCTTACTTTCCAGATAGTTATGTGAAAGTTGTCTATTTGGCAGGAACCAAAGTGCCAACTTGATTTCAAATTCCACATATTCTTCATGAACTGACACTGTGAGTGCTCAGGCATTGTTCAGATAAACAAGCTTTGCAAAGACCCTGTGTGGAACTGGATAGGAAGGGGAAATCTGTGCTTCATAGAGGGGAGAGACAAAGAGAGGGGGAGGGGGAGGGGGACGGGAGG
>NC_034603.1:10493100-10504902 GCF_900095145.1 Mus pahari | reverse complement strand
GGAGAGAGAGGGAGAGAGAGGGAGAGAGAAGGAGAGAGAAGGAGAGAGGGAGAGAGAGCTGGGTAGTGGAAATGTGATCTATTAATTTGGCTTCTGTCATGATTTATTCAGTGATCAATTAAGAAGTGGAAAAGCCCACTTTTCCTTATGTACCAGTCCACTTTTGTGCATGCCATTATTTGATTGGAGATCACAGAGTCTGGCAGTACATCAAGGCGAGCATCTCTCTAACTAGCTGCTGCAAACCCGTTCTTTGGCAGAGATACTGTGAGAGTATATTGATTTCCTCTCAGGTTCTCATCTGGGTCATTCAACCCACATTCAGCAGGCACAGTTCTTTCCTTGGAAGTGGCAGTGAGTGGAGACACTGTCAGTTTCTCCCCTGAGAAGAGCTGACTAAGTGTGGTGGCACTGCTTGTTTGTCTGGGTTTGTTTTGCATAATCACACACCACAACTCTTCAGGGAACAGTGCTAGAAGCTGCCCTGGCTTCCCTTGTTCTTCCCATCAGGGAGGGCATCATGAGCAATTGCAAAATGATCCTTGCCCCAACCTTAGTTCTCAGGAGGTACATAATCAACATCTCCCAATGCCAAACCGCAGTGGCTCCTCTAGATTCTCTCTTTCCTCAGTTATATACTTTCTGCTCAGACACCGGAGCACTTGCCCTTCACATTCTCCCGGACTAAAGCTGAGACATGAAGCATTCTCATTGTTTTACTTACATGTTGAAAGAATTAAACAACTTTGTGGTACAATCCCAGGTTCTGTGCTCATAGGTGCTGTGCTATTTTAGTTGTATGGCCAAGTACGTTCCCCCATCAGAATAGGGGCAGTACAGTGCTTTTAATGGAATTTCACAACCAGAATATTTTTTCTTTTCTTTCTTTCTTTTTTTGTTTTATTTATTTTTATTAGCTATTTTCTTCATTTGCATTTCAAGTGCTATCCCCTTTCCTAGTTTCCTCTTCTAAACTCCCCTATACCCTCCCCCTGTTCCCAAACCCACCCACTCTTGCTTTCTGGCCCTTTCATTCCCCTATACTGGGGCATAGAATCTTCACAAGACCAAGGGCCTCTCCTCCCATTGATGACCGACTAGGCCATCCTCTGCTACATATGCAGATATATATATATATATATATATATATATATCCCACCATGTGTTTTCTTTGATTGGTGATTTAGTCCAAAGGAGCTCTGGGGGTACTGGTTAGTTCATATTGTTGTTCCTCCTATAGGTCTACAGACCCACTCAGCTCCTTAGGTACTTTCTCTAGCTCCTCCATTGGGGACCCTGTGTTCCATCCAATAGATGAATATGAGCATCCACATCTGTATTTGCCAGGCACTGGCATAACCTCACAGGAGAAAGCTATATCAGGGTCCTGTCAGCAAAATCTTGCTGGCGTATGCAATAGTGTCTAGGTTTGCTGATTGTTTCTGGGGTGGATCCCCAGGTGGGCTGTCTCTACAACTAGAATATTTTAAGTTCAGAAGCAGCAAGTGTAAGTCAATGGTACAGATCTGGGACAAATTAACATAGTGACTCTAGGGATGCAGTTTAAACTCTAATTCTTTGCTCTATATTTCTGGTTTGGAGACAGTGTCTTGCTATGCAAGGGTGTCCTTTTGGTTTTGAGCTCAAAATACATCTGCTTTAGTTTATTGAAGGCTGAGGTTACCTGATGTACCCCTATGTCTGGTTTATCTTAATTCTCCAGTTTTTCCACTGTAGCTAAGTTATATATTTCTCTTTAATTTTTGGCTTATTTGTGTGGTTTCTTGTTGTTTTTGTTTGATTTATTTTCAATATCGGGTTTCTTGGTGTATCAGAACCCTGGCTGTCCTAGACTTGCTTATGTAGACCAAGCTGGCCTCGAACTCACAGAGATCTGCCTGCCTCTTCCTCCCAAGTACTGGGATTAATGAATGCAAACATGAGAATAAAGGGATTTTTGCTTTGGTCAAGATCCAAGTGTTAGACAGCATGGACTGCAACTTTCATATTAGAGGAAAATATGACACAGTAAAATATAACTGAGAGCAGCTATTTTTCCATTCTCTGGTGTCTCAGGCCAAAACCTACGGATTTTCACAAATGTTGCATGATTAACCTCTTGAAACAGAATTCTATATGCTGTTAAAAAATAGGTTGGTGAAAGGAGCTATGTTAACACATATAGATCCTGCGGCATGCATGAATGCTAGAAAAGAAGATTTTTTTTTTCCATTTTCTGAGTGAAAGACTGAAGAAAGGAAGACAGGAACCTCAATTCTTCCATTATTGAAGAACCAAATTTCAAGTATGCAGCAAATGCATTAAAGTGGGCATCAAGTCTTCCTAGAGAGATAGCTCCCAATCAGCAAATGGTTGTCTCTGTGCTTAGGCAGAACTGCAGCAAAAGCTAATGTGGTTCTTTCAAATTTAAAAGCCATTCTTCACCCTTTTCCTTCCAAATCATAAAAGTACTTATTTCACATAAAGAATTCATTGACTCTGAAGATAAATCAGGAAATTAAGCAGAGGAAAGGCAAGATAAGGTCTATTAAAATTTAAATGTATGAACCTTTTTTCAATTTTATAATTCAAATCTTATTTACATAAGTAACAGAATTCGGAAAAACAACTCACTTTGGATAAAATGAAAAGTTCAGTTGTAGATGTAAAGTCTGTGGTATAATCGGTGACTGTTAGCAGATCTTTAGGGCTCCACTTTCTAACCTGTTAAAATCAAGGGCATATTCCTTTCTAAGTACGTCTCGCTTGAGCTCTGACATTATAATAGCATGAAATCTAAATTCTAACAGCATCAAAGAAAACATAGCAGATTTTCTATACAGCGAGGCCAGATAAAGTTTTGTGTAGATGAACAGAACATTATGCCCTTGTTCTTGATAATAAGGTAAAACAGAATGTCATTTATACAAAAGCAAACCAACTGACAGGTACCAACTGCGAAGGAATGAAGAAATGGCCTTTGGTGATTGTCTACAGGAACCTTGCAAAGGTGGAAACTGGGTTGAGAGAGATGCCTACACTTCATGACTCACACGACTCTTCTCTTGAGAGGTTGCACTTAGAGCATATTCTGCTAAAAACTCATCCAAATCCCCTCTGGAAGGAAATGCATGCTAATAGACCCTTTCCAGATCTGTTCTTTAGAAAATGACAGACATATAATGCACATGAGGCAAACACTTTGACAGTATAGCTTAATCTTTGATGTGTGAATTGAAAACATAAACAACTTTGAGTCTTGAAAGTCAAATGTAATGTGAAAATGTTAGAGGATACATATTTCTCTCAGTCTCAGTCATTATTTTACTTACTCAACTTCAAAAACAAAATACTTAAAAGTCAAATGAAGCAGACATTTTGGTGGGCTGAAGAAGATGGTATTGAAAAGGAGCAGAGATCTGAAAGATATCCCTGTACACGTATACCTCACAAGGAGTATACCTCACAAGGAGTGTCCCATAACCAGGGTGGGGCACATGCCTCTTAAGTTTCCATCCACAGTGGAATCTTGTCTGGGACTAAAAGCAAACACTACAGCCTGAGAGAGGAGGTCCTAACCAGGTGTTTAGCAGGTTTGTCTTGGATCACAAAAGAATGTGACTATGATTTTTAACTTTGTGACATATCCTGTGTCATAGTATGTAAATATGCAAAGAGATTCATCCTTGGTGTAAATCCAAACAAGATGTAATCCACAACTGGTGTTTAGAGATCAGAAGACCTTTAAAGTTGATGTTTTCACCTTTGGGAGAGGGAGGCCTTTGATAGAAACATTCATCTTCTTCCTTTAGGACTATTTCACCTCTGCACCATTCTACTACTCTACAGAAATCTGTTATCTTTACCAAAGCTCTAAGTGGGGAGGATGACTACTATTCCTGTTTTCCATGTAAGAAGTCTCCAATATCAAACTTAAAAAAAAAAAAAATTTAAAAAGCTGGTTTCTAATTTCTCCTCTGCCAAATAGTTTTATTTATTTCTACATTTAAAACTAAATGTTTTTTTTAAACTTTCATTAGTAATTTGACATGTTTTCCAAATGCACCAACTTAAATATCAAAATGGCACAAAGCTACTAAGAATATAATCTATATTTATATAGTATTTTCACTAAATTTATCATCTGACTGAATTTGTAAATTTTATGAAGAGTAGATAAAGAGAAATAGAGAGGAGAAGATATTTACCTAAGTTTACATAGTAAGTTGGAATTAAATTATAGTACTTCTGATAGTCATGTATTTTCCTACAAAATTAAGGAGAGAAGTTAAGCTCTATGAAACTAATTGCCTAAAATATATCATCATTTACACCGAACTCTGTGTATGGAATGATTTTTCTTATTTATTTTTATGTAATTACAATATTTTTCCCTCCCCTTCCATTCAACCCCTCTCATCTTCCTCTTTTTGCTCTTTATCAAATCTGTGGCCTCTCTTTTCAGTAATTATTATTACACATTCATATATACCTACATGTGCCTGTGTGCATGCATACGTGTGTGTGTGTGTGTGTGTGTGTGTGTGTGTGTGTGTGTGTGCTCCATATCTATAAATAACCTGCTAGGTCTATACAATGTTAGTTGTATGCATGTTTTGAGAGCAAACAACTTGGTATTAGAACAAATTTGTGTTCTCTTCCCTGGGGAAGGCTATTTCTTTAGCAGCTATATTAAAAATATCCCAATCATGAGTCAGAAAACTTCTTGAGTGAAAGTATTCCTGGGGAGAATTTAAAATTGAGTGTTGAGGACTAAAGGCTGTGGAAGGCCATGTTTTTAAGCCTATAATTTTACAGAACATCCTGAAAAATAATTTGACATCTCGGGATTCAGTTTGTTACTTGACCTTTTGCAGGCAGCGCCTTAGGTTGCCTGGATTTGAACACTCGTGGTTTTATTTCCCAGCTGCTTTGCAAGTGATTTTAGAAGGCTTTAAACCTTTTCTTTAAGAAACATCCGGGCCTGAGTTCCACCCCTCAGCACAGCTTCAAATGCAAAGTCATAAGAAACTCACTGAGAGAGAGACTGGGGGCAGGAAAAATAAAACATGTTTATCAACATGCTTATTTCTCAAAAAGAATAGTTTCTGGGCTCAGGGATATAACCATTAAGAACATTTCTCTCCTGTGACTGAGCTCAAGTATCTTCCTAATGATGATCCCATTACTTTAGAGAATTAGCCAAATTAAAGATTGGCAGCTTAATATTTCTCCTCCAAGGCTCCTCTTTGATCTTCACTAACTGAAAAAGGAGGCAGACTTGCAAGATAATTGTGCTTGCTTAGAGTAGCTGTCTGATATCCAAGATACAAATGGATTCAGACCATTAGTGAAATCCCTTCATGGTAGTCTCTAGCTTCACAGAGATGGCCTCTCTAATGGAGAACAAAGACCACATCATCGGGATCAATGTAGTATCAAAAAATCTAAATGGCTCTTGACTGATCAGATAAAAGATAGAAAAAGTAGGAGAAATCAAGGCCCAGTCTAATTACTTAAAATAATCTTCTGACATCACAAAACATTCCTGGACTAATTTGGGATACAAAGTCAGTTCGTAATGCTGACTTTCTTGTTTTTTACGGAGTGATGGGCAATAAAGAGCTTTCTTGAAGGAGCTTTTATCCTAAGAGGATGGATGAAGGGTCTGGGTGGCTGCAGATGTTTCAGGAAAGGCCTGCGAAGTGTTGCTTTGTCTTCACCTTTTCCACTTAGTGCAATCTGTTATTCCTGTGCCAGCATGACTCCATATATCATGTTCATGCTTTCATTGTGTTTCTGAGTTAACAACTTTGACAAATTAATCATCATGTCTAATTCAACAGTCCATAGAGTTCATTGAGTCTAAGCACTTGCTTAACTGAGAAGTTGATTCGGAGTTAATGACTGCATGCTTTCTCAGATTGTCACCAATACCTCTTTAGATTCTCTTTTCTTTATTAACATCTAGTTTTACTTACTAAGTGAGTTACAGTATTTATTAACTATTTAAGATAATTCCCTTGCACTGTTAGAGTTAATAGCAGTCTAAGAATTTACAATTCTAAATTTCTCTTGAATAGGGCTTCTGTTAGAGGTAAATTAAGATTCATTTCTGCCACACACTATATGAAACAATGAGTAGCTGTATATTAAATATTATTTATGATCTATGATTTGTCTGGCATTGAAAATCTGAGCTGAACAGACTAACATAATTTTACCTGCTCAAATTCTTCAGTTACATTAAGATAAGAATATATTTAATGATGTTCATGGATGGAATCATATTCCTATAAACAAGAATAATAAGATATCTTGCTATTCTATTATTCCCAAGAATTACATACAGTGTTTTAACAATATTAAAAATTTTGCCACTCATCAAGAAACTTACATATTAATGTCATAAAAGTTATTTCCCCAAACACTTATACTCAGGAAACAGCTCCTTATTTGGACATCAGTTTGAAAGACTACAAAATACTTCCATTCCATGAGCAAATGAGATCTGCATAATACATTTAACAGCAGTCTGTGTCTCATTGTTTTGCTCTGGGAATTTAGATGATTTAGTCAAGTCTAGGTACCTTGTTATCCTTCGTATCTCTTGCTACCATTGTTGCTTGTGCTCAGATTCTGGGACTAGATTTGCTATTGGGAACTACTCTGTAATTCTGTAAAACATATTTTAATATCGACTCATATGTTTGCAGGAGGTAGACTTAATTAACTGGGAAATCACCCCATCTTCTGATAGATAACAGTGACAAACATATTCATTTCAAGTTACAGTTTCAGACATAAGAGCCGGAGTTATTTTATTTAAATAGATCCCTGGATGAATTCCTTGGCTGAGGTTCTGGAATTGGATGACAGCCTCAGAGTAATGAATTGCACTACAAAGATCAACGTTGGGCTAGGCATCTGTGGTGGGAATTTAGAAAATGAGAAAGAAGCCATTGCGTTAATGAGAGAAGCTTTGGTTAAAAAAATGCAGAGAACTGATGCTAGCAAGTCTCTCATGGTGTGACTCTACAAAAAAGTCACTGCACTCTGAAGAGTTGGTGAACATTGAGTTCCTTTCATCTGAAACTTTTTTCTAAAGGGAAAACTTTAAAGGGTTTACTCAGACTCCCTTCTTAAGGTAGAATATGTATCATAGAAGGCTGCATAGTAAATTAAGACAACTTTTGTCAGCAATCAGAAGTTCAGGTGACACAAACCAACTTAATAAGAGAACTGCATTCAACTGTTGCTTAGCTTCTGACTCTGTCCGTCTGTATAAAATAGAGACCTTTTTTTTTTTTTTTTTTTTTCCCATTTCTGCAGCAAGCATTAAGGTTTAGGAAACAAGAGTCTTGTTTTTGCCAGTGCTAAATTCTGTCTTGGATTAATATGTCTTCATGCATGTACCTTAACAGGTTTAATCTCCCAGAGTGGTAGAGACACCTCCCAAGGGCCTTTCAAATGTCAATTTTCTACTGCCTGTCTAACAACATTGCTCTTATGGCTTAGAATGGTGTTTAATGATGTTATAAACGTTACCCTACTTCATAATTCCTAGCATTAATGAACTTTTTCTTATTTGTTTGAAAGTTTGTCGAGCATCACAAGTGTATAAGAGCTGTTTGCATGTTCTCAGGAACCCAATTAATACTCTTATTTTAAAGATAAGGAATGTGAGTTTCAGGGAATTAAAGAAGTTGCCTGAAGTCACATGACAGCTAATGAAATGACTAAACTTTTCACCCTCGCTGACCTGATGAGGCCCTTGAAGCACCTTGTACTACTGATGCCACTGTCTGCTTTTCTGTTCCTTGGGCTCAGGGCTCAGTCTCCTGGATGCTTAATAGTTTGCTGGTAACATCCCAGGGTGGATTCATTCTCTGGTCAAAACTAGTGTCATATCTGGATAGTGGGCCTGCCATACCTTATTTTACCAGGACTAGCCTTTACTCCAGGTGAGACCAAGGCTGTGGCAAATTTTGATCCTGAATCCCCAGAGTCTCTCTGTGAGCTAAGGCAAATACACACTTGGCCCTTCTCTCTTTACTCTTGATTTCCTCATTCCTCTGCTCTGAGAGTCAAACACTAACAAATCACTCACAAGAGTCATGGACTCAGCCCTTTTAGAAAGCTTGAATTTAATCAGGCTGGCTTCTACTATTGTTCCCCATTCTTGTGCTCAGAAGAGAATCAGATGTTTCTCCAAAAGGCAGACTGAACTGTGAAAACTTATATCAATTACACTTTTAATTTTCAATTTTATCTTCTGTAGTTTATTTGTTCTTTTGCTTCAACATTAGAAGCTAAATAGCAGAAGACTAAATAAAATCAGTCTATCAGTGTGTATGAACAAACACACACACACAGCGAGAGAGAGAGAGAGAGAGAGAGAGAGAGAGAGAGAGAGAGAGAGAGAGAGAGAACAAAACAAAAACAAACAAAACCCCCAAACCCACTAACCAAACAAGCAAACTAAACACACCTATCACACTTAAGGTGAAAGACTGGTAGTTCCAGCAAGCAAGTCTGACTGTTACTTTATTCATTAAATAGATCCAGCCAACAAATTGAGTTACTATTACAATCTTTGCATGGAACACCTGGTCAAGTTGATATTGCTATTCTCTTTTCTTCTTGTAAAGCAGAGATAACATTAATTAAACTTACTGCGCTCTTGTATCTATGTCATAGGTGATTAAATCTAGCAACTTATATAAAAGATGTGTTTACAATGCACTGCTTTGTTAACTAAAATTTAGTATTTTAAAAGCTACATGTATTACAAGATTTCCTAAACTAAAGCATTTATCCATTAACAAATAATTGTTGACTTCTTTCTGTATAATGCACATTGATGTTGCAGAAGAATAAACTACAGTACAAAATAGATTTAAAAAAAGTATATATCCCTCTGAGTTCATAAACAAGATTTAATTGTGATCCAAAGGGTAACATAGAATTTATATTACTCAGATTCCCCTCATTGCAATATTATTGATAAATTACTATAAAACATTTCTGAGGGCATTTGAAAAACTAAAGACTTTTGTAGCTGACAGGTATAAATTGTAATTTGTTAAATAAAAGGATTTATTTTTACAATGATGGGCAAATTAGAGATGTAACAAGCTAGTCTTAAGGCCAATCTTTAAGATGAGAAGTCCCAAAATCAGGTGAAAAAAACTTCTTCTAGAGAAGAAACAATATTCACATAAGGCAGAAGTCAGGTAAAAGATGACTACTGATCAATTCCAAGGTACTCATATGATGTGATCAGAGGGCAAAGAACGCTTCTAGAAGAAAAGGACAATATATGACCAACAGGAACAATGGCTAGAAAAGCATACCCTGAGGAACTGTAAAGTAGATCTAAATATCTGGTCATAGAGTAGGAAGAGTCAAGATTGATCTAGGCCAATAGGAACCAAAACTTGTTACAGTTAAGAAATTGCTTGACAAGGTTCACAGTGCAAAACATTCCCTAGTTGTTAGCTAGTTGTATCACTGAGCTTTTAACAGGGACACTGATTCTTTTTATTTAGTTTAGTTTCAATCCACTATCCTGCATCCCATATGTCCTTTTTGATGCAGCATTTTTTCTGCGGCAAATTTTGCCCAGAGGCTAACTTGCCACAACTGGAGTAACTCCATATGGAGGTAATAATGCTTAATACCTTCTTTGAAGTGGAATGGGGGTACTGGAAGGAGCAAACATGTCTTATAGTCAAAAGAGCTTCTAATAATGAAGTAACAGTGTCATATTTTGTGATTCTCTGATTTTTGAAGACTGTCTCTATATGTAGCATAAATGAATTGTCAAGCATTGATTATTCTTAACTATTTATTATTTGAATAATCTTAGAAATGCTTGTTCTGAGTATTAAACTTGCATTACTTAATCATCCTAAACAGTTTGTACTAGCATCTATTAAAAGGATCTGTTGTATATGAACTAATCAATACCCCCAGAGCTAGTGTCTCTAGCTGCATATGTAGCAGAAGGCGGCCCATTTGGCCATCATTGGGAAGAGAGGCCCCTTGGTCTTGCAAACTATATATGCCCCAGTACAGGGGAATGCCAGGGCCAAGAAGTGGGAGTGGGTGGGTAGGGGAGCAGGGGCGAGGGGAGGGTATAGGGAACATTCAGGATAGCATTTGAAATGTAAACAAAGACAATATCTAATAAAAAAAAAAAGCAAACTAAGTAAGCCATGGGGAACAAGCCAATAAGCAGCATTCCTCCATGGTCTCTGCATCAGCTCCTGCCTCCAGGTTCCTGCCCTGTTTGAGTTCCTGTCCTGACTTCCTTGGGTGATGAGCAGCACACAGTGGAAGTATAAGCTGAATAAACCCTTTTCTCCCCAACTCACTTTTGATCATGCTGTTTTGTTGCAGCATTATAACAGTTAACTAAGTCACTATCTTACTGGGTCTTCTTTGTGTGCAATAAATTTATTTTTTTAAGAAAAAAAAAGGATCTGTTGTAAGCCTTGTATGTTTAAATGAGTTCTATAGGCATAATGCCTATCTAAGAGAAACAATATTAATTTTAAATTGTGTATCATTATATAATGATTTATACCAATGAAAACTTTAAACCTGTATCAATTCATAAATTCTGTGTCAATGTAAAAAACTACTTTTTTGTAAAGAAATGTAACTTCAATATTGAATCAAATATAAAGATTTCTATGAACGCATGATTATGGCTATATAATGTTTTAAGATTAAATTTAAAATCCTATCCTTATTTGACTATTTGTTTATTTTATATAATATTACTATGTCTCGTCTTTCTTTTTTACGTCCTTCCTTTACCTAAGAAAGAAGGATAAAGAAGAGGAAAAGAAAGGTAGAAATCATTGAGTCTAAGCTCTCTAGTTTAATTCTGGATCTAAAGCTATACTATTTGTAATAAGTTATAATATATCTATAATTCATAAAATAATCAGAACCATCCATCACAATGTAAGGAACTGGGATGATATTTTTCTTTTCTTTGTTTCTTGTTAAATCATGGTGAAGAATTCCTTTCTGGGGGTTTAAAGAGAAATAGGAAAATTGGTTTTGTCAAAGGAAGGCTAGTTGGTATCATTTGTCAGCCATTTGTCTCTCTGTGCTGAGAAAGTTCGTGGTGTTTTTGAAGTCCTGTTCATAACAGTCTCAAAAGCTGGATGGGCAAGCTTTTTGGAAATGTCCTGGAAGCAAGTCTTTAGAGGAAACAGCTTTGATATAGTTGAGGTAGGATCAAGCAGGTAGCTGGAATGGAAAGTTCCAGAATCTTAGCATCCCTGAGTGTGAATTTTGTCAGGCCTGCCTGTCTTTCTCCTCTTCCATTCTGCAATATACAAACCTTACAAGCAATGCATGACTCTGAAAAGACATTCATATGGAAAGTGTAGGTTGTACAGATCAATTAAAGAAGATCACTAAAGTCAACTGTCTTTCTTTAGAGGTTAGTTTGATCACATAATCAAATTATAATATAAATTTCCATTCATGCCATCTTAAAGGATGGTATGTTATACTGTCATGAACATTTTGTATCCAGTGAGAATTATTGGATATATAAAGACATTTAACTCTCAGCTCGTCCCAGAATTGTTTCTGTGTACAGAGACATACATATTACCATTAATATCAGAATACAAACAACATCAAGACAACCCATAACAGCACCATTCTAGATGCTGTGGAGTCTCTCTCTCTCTCTCTCTCTCTCTCTCTCTCTCTCTCTCTCTCTCTTTCTCTTCTCTTCTCTTTCTTCCCTCTCTCATCTCTCTCTTTCTCCCT
>NC_034603.1:10475844-10493060 GCF_900095145.1 Mus pahari | reverse complement strand
GTGTGTGTGTGTGTGTGTGTGAGAGAGAGAGAGAGAGAGAGAGAGAGAGAGAGAGAGAGAGAGAGAGAGAGAGAGGTGCTGGTTGTTCCTGCATCGTTAGAAGGTTGAATTGAGTAAAGGAATGAGAGACTATTTCTCTATCTAGGAAGGAGAGGATAGAAAGGAGAATAAATGTAAAGAAATCACAGATGCATCTAATACATTCATTGAGCTGGGGGTTTGGAGAACACAAAAGGAATTATCAAGAAATACTTGGATTAAAATCAAGTTATAAATTTGATGAATACAGATATATGAAAAGTTTCTTTCCTCAATGACTATTGGGGATTCTGTATATATATATTAAAGATATTAGTCTTATTGTCTTATTTATTTGGGAAATAGT
Organism: Mus pahari; assembly: GCF_900095145.1. Taxonomy (NCBI): domain Eukaryota; kingdom Metazoa; phylum Chordata; class Mammalia; order Rodentia; family Muridae; genus Mus; species Mus pahari. Next base: position 10,492,675 of record NC_034603.1, on the reverse strand, counting down.
CTATTCAAGGTTGTCATTTTGCCTTTCACAAAACTTATGGAATTCATTATAATCCAAAGTTCTCATTTTAAGTAGTAGACTTCTTTACACTTCTTTATTCCCCTATATTTCATGATACATCTACAGTATTTTCTACATTAGTTTATAAAGGTAGTCTATCTATTTTATTTGCGTGTTATGAAGGTAATCAGTTTTCTCTGTGTTGAATTTAGATTTACTTCTGAGCTTATATATGAAGTGCATATGGCGTTTGTGTGTTCGGGTGAAGGACAGATTTAATTTTGGAAAACAATTTTATCTAATGAATGTTAGTCAATCAACTCTCCTGCCATGGAGAATGCCATCGATCTCAATGTGGAAGGAGATGATAAAGGCAGGTTGAATGCTTGTCTCATCACATTTATTGCTGGCTTCTAGTCACTTTCTTTCCATCTAGCTTATTTAAAATAGGACCAGGTATAACATCATGCAACCTTAATTTTGGTATAGTTAATTGAGTGATCTTTGCAGAGCAGTGGTGAAAATGGTTTATTGGTAAGAAAGACATATGTGAAAAAACAGGTAGAGTTGACCATTATTTGCTTTCACCATTAACCTAGTAGATATGATCAGTTCTACTATATGTAAGCAGATTAAGCATTATGAGAGATGAAGAAAGTGAAGGTGCATTTGAAGCTCATTTTTTTGTTTTTATTTTTTCATTATTATGACAAAGTAGTTAGGCTATTTCCGTAAAACACATGTCAACTCTTCAACCCAGTGCTTACAGGAAGTGAGTGCTTACCCTCACTAATGGTAACTTGAAGGCACCTTCTAACTACCACAGAGCTCCCAGAGAGGCAAATTCTCTCCATGAAACCATTAAGATTTTCAGAGTAAACAGTGTTGTGTATAAAAGACAAGGTCAAATGTAGTAGAACCAATTGAGGTTTATTCATGACTAGCTTACAAATGAGACCCAGAGTAAAACTACTTTTCTAACTGCTGGCCGGCCTACCTCCCCAGTGGAGTTTCCCAAATACTTGCTGTTCCTCCTAGCCATGTGCTCATGGTATATCTCCTCTCACGGTGCCTTCTCCTCACCTCAAAGTATTTTCTTCTCTCTCACTTCAATCAGGTGACTCAAAAAAACCTACCCACCTATAATCCATCCAGTAATTGGTTGTAGCCATTTTTATTTCACAGACAGTTTTAAATTAAGGAACAATGTTTGCACAACAAAAGCTGGTAACTGAGAATTCACTCACTGGCCTAGACCTTTCATACATGCAGAGCAACAAACCGAACCTCAACAATTTCCTCCTTTTTTTTTGTCTAAATAAAAACGCTTTTTCTCTTACAAGGAGAACAACATACAGTAGGAACAATTATGAAACAATTATGAAAATTAGATAAGAGGCACATTATAAAAGTCCAGTCTGTTTGTGTTTGGCAAGTCAGGAGAAATTATTCTGTTATGTATCCTGTTCTAGTGAGTTCAGAGTTCTGTATCTAAATTAGTTTTTATCTTAACTTGCATGATCAATCCGAAAATATCTTTTTAGACCAAGAACATCATCGTAAATCCCAAACAACTTCAGCTAATAGTAAAATAATGACTATCTAGTGTTCAACCCTAAGAATTTTATTGACTGACTATTAACTTGCTTTCCTTAATTAAAGAGTTTGTAATAGCAGGTAGTAAAAGGACTGGGATTAAACCTTGTATTTTAAATGGGTTGCGTAGGCATAATAGCCATACAAAAGTTAAAACATAAAACAATCATGTTGGAACAAAATTAAATCTACAATCTTGTATCAATGTATACAAAGATTCATACCAATAAAAACTTTAAATCTATATAAATATGCAAAATTCTGTACCAGTGTCACAAAATATAACCTCAATTTTGCATCAAAGTATAAAGATCATTTTCAATGTAAGATTATACATATAAAAATGTTCTTGGGCTGAGAGTACTTTAAATAATCTACCCCACTTTGTCTGATTTCTTATAATATTTCTACATCTACTCCTTTTGTTTTCAACCACCATTTCCTTACCCAAAGGCAGGAAGAAAAATAAAGGGAAAGGAAACAGAAAAGAAATCTTTTGATTCTAACCTCTCTATTTCAGTTCCTCCTTATCCAAGACCATAATTATTTGTAATGATCCCTTAAACTGACAACATATCTATAACTTCTAAGATGACCAGATCTACCTCAACTTAAGGGATCGGGATGACAGACTTTATATAATTGTTTCCTGCTGAATTATGACAGAGAAATTCTTTTGGGGGATCCAAAAAATTAGAAAAATGGTTAGTTTTAAGAAAGATAGTTATAGCACTTGTCCAGTCTCTGTGTGTTGAGAAAGTACAGGCTTAAATGAAGTTCCAACTGGAAGAGTTTAAGAATCTGGACCAAGTGAGCTAGCTGTTTTGAGGTTGTCCAAGAATCAAGTCTTTAGAGGAAACAGCTTCGATGCAGTTGAGGTAGGATCAAGGCAGGGAGCTGGAACAGCATGTCTCAGTATCTCGGAATCTCCAAGGGTTGCCTGCCCTCTTGGCTTTCCATTCTGTAACATATAAAGCATAGAAGCAATATATTGTTCCATGAAGATATTTGTTCGTAATGTGCATGGTTCACTTAACAGATCAATTAAGGATGGTTTTTCTGATCTTTGAGCAGATAAAACACGTCTTTCTTTAAAAGTTAATTTGGATTATATATCAGAGTGTAATATCACTTTTCATTTATACCATTTAAAAGAAGGCTATGAGTCGGGTGTGGTGGCACTTGGGAGGCAGAGGCAGGTGGATTTCTGAGTTGGTGGCCAGCCTGGTCTACAGAGTGAGTTCCAGGACAGGCGGGACTACACAGAGAAACTCTGTCTCTAAAAAACAAAACAATAAAAAATAAAATTAAATTAAAATAAAAAATAATAATTAAAAGAAAAGGAAGGGTATGAAAAGTCTTGAAGATTTGGTTTTCAACAAAATCTATTGGCTATGCAAAGACATTTTTATGTCTCAGCCCGTCTCAGAGCTGTTGTCAATGAACAGGATCAGCTAATATATTTTCTGTTTTGTTGATCCTGCCAATCTCCGTCTTTTTGTCTCTAGCCAAGATTTTTCAGATGGTCTTCCGTGATTAAATCTTATTTTCAATAATTTGAATGGAAGATATAGCTTTTCTTTCCTGTTGTAACAAATGTGGAATTTCTTTCCTGCCATAACATATCTCTTTGCTTTCATTTGTTAATTAGGATGTTTATAGACTGATCTCATTCAGCAGTCTTTTCTAAAATCCAGTGTATCTTAGCAGTTGTGCCATTTGTCTCATTGGCTTTTGTCAAACACTTACTAACTACAGAATTTCAATGCTTTCATATGACTGTTTATTACCATAGATAAACAGTAACTAGAGCCTCATTCTTCAATGACATTGAGGCTTTGCCTCTTCAAACCGGTCATAGGAAACTTCCTAAAAATTAGAAAAAGGATTAACATTTGTGTTTATTAACTCAAATTTTATGTTTCATGCCCTTAATTATAGAACGTACTATGCTAAGTATAAACAGAGATGGGGTTAACTTATGAAGTATTATGACTTTAAATATTAAGTGTCGGGACTTATCAATGGAATAGGTAGATTTAAGAGTCCCATCATTAACCTTTGAGACTTGGGGAACTCACCGATGCAGCACTTTAAGAGGATTAGATTTTCAGGGCTCCTCAGCACAAGAGTGTGCTTAAGCATATAAAATGTGATGTGGTCTTGGAGATAAGACAGGCATCATGCTGTCTCTCTGAAGCTGCTTTAGGCTGAAGTGGCTTGGTCTTAGTTTTGCATCCATAATCCACTGCTGAAAAAGGTATAGGGTTTGTAAGCAAGGAATGAAGGTATTCAGAAGTCATCAACTTATAATAGAGGCTGGTAGATAAGCAAATTGTGAGAGGCCAGACCCTTCAGGGAAATGGAGAATCAAACCAAGATTAGAATCTTGTTAATGGTGAACAAAATTAAAGTTAATTTTTGAGGGATCAGACCATGTAAATGTGTAGGCTCTCACTTGCTCTCAAAATAAAAAAAAATAGTTTATTATTTTTAAAAATTCTTTATGTTGAAGGTATAAATGTAGATTAATTGATAGATAAGCTGTGTTGTATCTTGTAATTTTGAGAGGAACAATAGTTTTATAGGAATGGTACAAGCTGGTGACAGTAGTTTCACAAGTAGTTTATTCATGTTCACTTTCCAAATCCATTGACTTTATATTGTCTTAAGTATATTATTTTCAGGAATAGCTATATAACTATTCTTTAATTCCTTAGAGTTTTAAAAATGCATTTCTTGAATTTTTATATAAATTATTGCACAAGAAGGTTTTTATTTTATGCTTGGTTTAGTTTAGTTTGATTTTTTGCTTGCTTGCTGGTTTGTTGGATGAATATAGGGGCTTTACTATATAATACTGGCAGTCTGTGAATCTTTTAAAAATATAAAGTCAACCTATTGCAGGAAACTCACAAATACAAATATCATATGGTGAGAATAAGGAAGTCTCTCAAATACACACTTGCACCATCTCAGAGTCTACACGTCTCAGAAGACTTCTGTTCCATTAGAATCAACATTCAGAAGCAAAGGATCTTTATTTCAGTTTTACAGTTTTGTTATCAGTTACATGTATTCACTGAATTACCTCAGCAATGGAGAAAACTATAATTGTCAAAACTAGGAAAAACAAAACAATAACCGTACACACCCTTTCATGTTTCATGTGACCTTTTCCTGAATTTCATTCTTTCTCAACTCCTAACATCATCCTTTGTTAGTCTAAATGTCATACTATATCCACAGTCACTTTTAAAACCCAACTCTTTAATAATATGCTTCTTGAACTTTAAAATATTCATTATAATTTTATGAATGTATCATCAAATATTAGGACTGGCCATTTTCTCTCAAGCACTATGACTGTCCGGTTTTTTGGGAGAATAGGCACCATCCAGGGATTCATGCATGCACATAAGATCAGATGACAGCACTTAGAATATCAACAGCACTCAAATGAAAGTATAGTGATGAACGAGTGCGATTGCTATGAAACTAACATATTATTCAGTGAAATCATAAGGAAATGTCTCATTGTGAGAAAGGAACTATATATTTTGAGTAAAAATATTATTTTGTAAGTCTCAATCACCAAGACACTCTCTAGTCATCTGTATATATAGAAGTAATATGTGGAATTATTATATAATGTGCAGTACACGACCCACAAGCAAGGCTTAGTGCATAGAGGATATCCTACCATTCACACCCAACAAAAACCCTTGTACATTGTTGTTACATATAGAAGGTCAAGATCCAGAATCATCCAGAAGAAGAAATACTTTAAGGATTCAAAAATACTTTCTTTTGTCCCTGAGAGTATCACTTATGTTAGAAGAGCAGGCTTCATCTCAGGCTGGATTGTATTTCACACTTTTGTTATTGCCTCTTTGCCCAAGTAGTTTGAAAAGAGCTTTCAAGTCAGCTCTCATGTAAAGTCTGAAACAAAGTGTGCGTGTGTAAAAGTTGAACATATGCACAATGTTTTGTGAGCATTCCCATAGCTCAGTCCTTCTCTTTCAGGTGACTATGTGGTTATGTCTGTGTACTTTGATCTGAGCAGAAGAATGGGATACTTTACCATCCAGACTTACATTCCCTGCACACTCATCGTGGTCCTGTCCTGGGTGTCCTTCTGGATCAATAAGGATGCTGTTCCTGCCAGAACATCTTTAGGTGAGATGTATTTCTAGGTGCTGTGTTCATCCAATATAAATACCCAAGAAAAGGAGTCTTTATACTTCTTTCTAAGTGGGTTTGCCCTGAATTCAAAAGCAAAATGAAACTCCATGTTTTATTATTTTAATGACAGTCAATATGATTATCTATCTATCTATCTATCTATCTATCTATCTATCTATCTGTCTGTCTGTCTGTCTTTCTACTACCTATTCTATTTAAAGTTTACGGCTTCTCTAGTTCTATATTTTTAAGTTAGCATAGGCTTTCTTTAGTACAATTAATAACAAATAAAATAAAATAAAAATTGAACACAACCTTAATTTCAAGAGAACTTTGTGGTTTTCCCACATACATATTCATAAGGGCTTACCACATATATCCTTTCTCAATTATCTGCTTAGTGATGATACACAAGTTTTAGATCTGACAAGGTAGAAGTATTCGTGTCTTGGAAGAGAAGCACAGTGAATCGGGCACAATTATTTTTTAGTGTCAACTCTTCCCTTTTTCCTACCACACCACTCTTGGCTAATTCCAACACAGAAGATTAGTGTGCTGATATTTAGACAAATTGACTCTTTCCAGAAGAGCCATCTAAATGATTAATAAGAGAGAAACACTTATTGACAAATCTAGGAAATGGAATTATTTTATAATTATGTGTAATTTAGTCAGCATTTTCGATAAGGTAATCCATATCTTAGATTTTCATCTTTTGCTTATTTGTGGAAGACTCTACAGACCAAAGCAAAGCTGACTCCCACCGACATTATAATCTCCACCCACAGACTAAATATAAAACCTCAATCCGCTTCATTAGCTGTGTGCAAACCTAGTAACATAGATCTTGCTAACTCCCTGTTGGGGAAAGTAGTAGAAGAACACAGATTATAAGGTCCAGTAATTTAAATTAACAGTCATATATAGAATAGCGGTATACAATAAACCGCATTATCTCTAATCCATGTTTTCCTCACATGTAAAACAGGTAGCATTCCTGATTCATAACTTGCAGGTTTTTAGTGGGCTAAAGTAACGTATTTTATGCAAAGCATAGTGAGCATATTAATGCTTCAAAAATGGTAGTGACTCTTATCATTTCTGACAAAATGATCTGTACCAAGTTATTAAACTCAGGGCAGAAGTGATTACTGAGGAAAAAAAAAAACAACATTTGCATATCTGTCCTTTTCCAAACTCAATTTAGTTTCCCATCTGTTTCAAAATGAAGTTATTTTGATTTTTTTCTGATATATGCAGTACTTTGTGTTACAAATCCTATTCAACAATTCAAATATCCTGTCTAATGCTACATACTGAAACAAACTCCAAGGATGTTAAGCAAAACACTGGAAGAGTGTTTCTTTTTAGTGTGTCACCATCTCTCAGAAGAAATAGTAGATGTGTTGCTCATCCTTGGCATAGAGCTTCTAACGTGCTACTGCATCACTCATTATTCAGTGAAAATTTCATATTTGTGATTAGACATAACAAGTGTGCTGGTATATTCCAACAAACCGTCTTCCCCAAATTATTTTTTTAAATATTTCAGTCAGTCTTTCCTTTTGAAGGTCTGATTCTTTTCGCTAATATATCTTTTATGACCATGTCTAGCAACAAACCATTTCAAAAAGAGGTGCATTGATGGAGGGTCCTTCATAAGACAGGAAGCAGGTTCTCACTTGACGGTGTATTAGTCAGGGATGCTCAATGTTTCTAGTGCAGTTTCTATGCTTTGCTATCATCACAAGCAGAAGTTGGAATAATACAAATTATCATATTTTAGACCTGAGATAAATGAGCAAATGTGCTGAATATTAAGTAATATACACAAAGTCACAAAAGAAGTTTGTAACAGACCTGCAACTTGGCAAATTGGTTATTGGTTTGCCCTGGGTGTGAGGACATATTGAATTCTCTTTGTCACCAAAGAAAAGAAGTCAAGCTGAACATTCAGTTCTTTTAAATTTTTCTCAGTTCTTTAGATTAGTGCTTCTTAAGTATTGTAATGCATCTCCATCACTAAGAATGTATGGGAGGTACAGGTAAAATATTCCCACCCACAAGGTATTTTATTTAATTTACCTCAAGCCTAGCCCAGGTCTTAGGCTTTTGTATTTTAATATTTTAATTCCCAAAGAGTCAAGTCTGTCATTACTTTTTAAAACATGATTGTATATTTGTGAGGCTCTGTCACCTTTTCAGGTATTTATCATCAAAATTTAAGTGAGATTACCTTGAACATCTGCAGATTTTGAACTTCTCATCATCGAACAGATAGAGCTGACTTGTGTGATGTTAGAAGCCCTAAGAACACTCAGAGATATGGGCCGATTTGTGATGACATATTTCTGCATCTTGTAGCACGTGGATGTGGTTTGGTGCACAGCTGGTGGCTGGTAAAAGTTAATCATGCTGTAGTAAGAGTGGGTACACAGAAAGATGAAAACACATGCTGGTATTTTTCACTCAAATATTCTAAGGTAAGACAGCACCCTGGAGAAGCTCACTTCATGCCAAAACCAGGAGTAATTAGCAAATGCTCTGTATCTCATTTCTCTTGTCAAGGTAATAGAAATTTAATTTTTCCAGTCAGTAAAACTGGGTTTCAAAGTCACATCACTACCTTATTGGTGGTTGATGAGTAAGGTAAAACCATGACTTCCCTCCTTCCTATTACCATAGCTTTCCTTTTCTGTGAACCCAGGAAGAACCCTGGAAGTATGATGAAGCAATTCCTCAAGCTACACATTGCACAGCATGATGAATCTTCTTGAGTCCTTAAATAACATCTCACTGCTTTGTGGGATCAGTACTTATGTTATGTGTCAGAATTTGTTTTGAATTAAGTGTCACATGCAGGGTCTTCTAAAATGAACTTGTCTGTAGTTTCCACCAAAAATAGTTTCATTTTCACATTTTCAACATTCAAATATAGATTCAGACCCGATTGTGGAAATAAAAGCTCAGTTTCCATATCAGCTTTAAAGGTCTCGGCAAAAATAAAAGTGGCAATTAGGTACAATCAAGGAGTCCAATTTGAATTAATGTGTACCCAACCTAATTAGTTTCTTTTAGCATAGGAAGTAGATCATCTCCATAATAAACAACACAAATATGTAACCATACTTGAGATTTTACTAGATGTCAGTGCTCTGCATAGTCATATTTCTATTAGAGTAGCAAGTATGTAATATAAATCAATATGAATGCAAGAAAGATTTATTTTGGTCCAAAGTTTCAATGGTGTCAGGACGTGGTCATTTAGCCTTGTTGTTCTGAGCAATGGAACTTCAGGTTTGAAATTCATCAAGGAGGAAACCAGCTTATGTTGTGTAGACAGATGAGACACAGAGTAAGGGGATGGGGCTGGCATTTTAATATCTCTTCAACTGCACAGCTCCAATTCCCTAACTTCCTCCCAAGCCACTAAATGTTCCTCCATGTCCCAAAAGCATCAAGATGAAGACTCTTATCACATAAACCCTTGAGCAGAAGTGCAGATTCTCAAAACAACACACTACACATACATTAGTACATTATCTAACTCTCTCAAAACCTTATAAAAGTAGACACTATTGTACCATCCTCAACCCTAAATCTAACACTGTAAAAACCAATAAAAATCTTAGGAAAATCCTCCTACTAACAGCTGGTGGTGGAGACTCCCAGAACCACATCACTTTCTGAATCCAGATGATTCAATAGCTTCCAACTTACTGGGATTTCATTTTATATATTTTCCTGTATTTATAACTACATATGAAAATTAAAAAATGCAGTCCAGTTTAAAGCAATTGATGTAAGGCTGCTCACATTTTTATTGTATCTCTATCCTATGGGAGCTTGGACAGAGCATCAATAAAATCATCCTGCTTGTGGTCTAGGATATTACTGATGCCACCATGTGACTTGTTTTATTTTGCTCTCCATAGGAATCACTACTGTCCTGACCATGACAACTCTAAGCACCATAGCCAGAAAATCTCTGCCCAAGGTCTCCTATGTCACAGCAATGGATCTCTTTGTATCTGTTTGCTTCATCTTTGTGTTTTCTGCTTTGGTGGAGTATGGCACCCTGCATTATTTTGTCAGCAACCGGAAGCCAAGCAAGGATAAAGACAAAAAGAAGAAAAACCCTGTATGTATCATTTTCTATTGGGACAACTGAACTCTTCATGAGGACAGGTCATTGGGTTCGATGTGGGTAGCTCAACTCCACACTGAGGCTCAGTGCTTTGAGCTCCATGATGAAACGAAAATAAGTTAGCTATCAATCAGTACATAAAGGTTTAGTTATGATCACTTGTTAGATCAGACTTCCAAGGTACTTTAAGTTAGACTCTTTTTGAAAATGTAATTATCCATTGTCTTTAACGTGTGTGTTGGGGGGGTGGGGGGTTAAAGAATATTCAGATATGCATATGTGTTTGAGTTATTTTTCTTTCTTTTTAAAAAAATTTTTATTAGGTATTTTCTTCATCTACATTTCAAATGCTATCCTGAAAATCCCCTATACCCTCCCCCTGCCCTGCTCCCCAACACACCCACTCCCACTTCTTGGCCTTGGTTTTCCCCTGTATGGGGCATATAAATTTTACAAGACCAAGAGGCCTCTATTCCAATGATGGCTGACTAGACCATCTTCTGCTACATGTTCATTGAGTTATTTTTCTATATCTCAAGGACTTTGATGATTCCGACAAATTTGCTCTAATATTCTTACATAATTATTTTTTAATTAAAATCCACATCAAAGGTGTTAGAAATGAAGGTTCTTGTATTGGTTTAAGTAATATCAATTTATAAATAACTTAAAGTATGTGCACACACATGTGTAGGGGTATGTGTGTGTGTGTGTGTGTGTGTGAATGCATATGTACATGTGTATGCACATGTGTGTATATATGTTTGTTTTTGCAGGCATATGCATTTTACAACTAAAATACTTCTACTCATTTGTATCCCTACATGTATTGTTTTGTTTTCAAAACAAATGAGTTGAGATAGTGTGGACCTTCTTGTCTCTGCTTTCTCAAATAAAATAAGGTGAATATATTAAAAACACATGTCAAATAAAGCTTCTATAAAAATTGTGGTGAAGATCAATAAACCAACAAAATATAAAAACATTAGAAAAAGTCACAAGAGGGTTCTTAACCTTGATGAATGGCAATGGAAGTTGACAACCTGATTTTATTTTTTGGTAACTGCTTGATTTGGAGACAGGTAAGATGACTTCTGATTGTATTAAACCTTAAAATGAGAGGATGAGGAATAAATATAAATAAGTAGAGCCTTTGCCTTTTATTGGGAGTGTTGAGGACAGCATGTAGATATTCACTTACCCACCTGAGCCTCATGTCTCTGTCACAGGAGTCCCCATGACAGTAAAATTTTATCTCCTTTTGAGAGGGTGACAGGAGTAATGGTTTTACCTTCTTGATTGACATCCTTCCCTGGTTTTCTGCTCTGAGAGGCATGAGCAACATCACAGTGGGTACCTGTCTGACCATAAACTGTGGGGTTGCTATGGAAAACTCTTTGCATCTGACATTTATCCCGATGCACCTCAGAATTACTGAAGAAATTTGACAGATGACACATTTGTTTGCGAGTAAGACTTGGTGGATGGCAAATAAAATAGCATCATTCTTCTTACTGGTTAATGAAAAAAGAAAATGCTCGATTTTAATGTCCCAAATATTGATTGTACTGTATGTGGTCCTGCCTTTCCCTGTATGTTCTTCAGTCTCTTCCATTCCATCTTTTCATGTTCCTGTTTGATTTTTTTTTTTTCTTGCTTGAAATTTTGTTTCTCTACTTTGTCTGTCTCCTTCATTTCCTAAGTCATTTTCCCTCAAATAAGATGGCTGTGCTGATACTCATTCGGGATGAGGATGGGAGGCAGGCTTTCAGGTGAAGGCTCAAGTCCTTTAGCAAAAGCTTCCCGGCTTCCCTTATCAGCTGTGTCACTCCAGTGTAGAAATTGCTACAAAGACAGAAATAGTTGGATTCTTTAAGCTAGGTGCATAGCAAGAGCAGAAGAAAAAAAAAAAAGAGAAGAGGAAAGAAAGCAGATTAAAAAAAGAGACCAGAGAAAATGTAATTCCTGGAGAATCTTATGCCCTTTCTCCTTTTAAGCCACTTTGTTTATTTACCAGAACTAGTCTAGATGGTGAAGGTCAAAGAAGCTGAAAACTTACTTTCCTGTTTGATGTGCCCTTCATGCCTCACTGTCAGGCCTCACATATGGGGTCCTCTTAAAGACAATGACACAATTCACACTATTTTTCTACAGGCAAGTATTCACTAGGAGGCATCCTCGCAACTGACAACATTGGCTTTCACAGTCCGATACTCCTGGGGTCATTTGTAAAAGATTGGATTACCAATCACAACCATTTCACTTTCTAACTTTAGCTATGCAAATTATGGCAGAGTTAGAGTCCACCTTCTGTGTTTATGCTTTCAGTTCATTTTACTTACTGTGTTTTCAAAATGTATTTTTAATTTGTCTTATTTTGTTTCTCTTTCTCTTTTTTTTTCCTTTTCCTATTTTTTTTATTAAAAAAAATATGCAATTCTCTTTTCTGTCTACAAATCCAAAGCTTCTTCGGATGTTTTCCTTCAAGGTATACTGTTTTTGGAATGGAAATTTCACTGCATGCGACTGCTGAATTAACTATTAATGCTTCCCATGGTGCTTCATTGTTTTTAATGAGTGACAATTTAAATAATCTACTAGTTGATGGTACACTCAAGACAAAGGACACTACACATGCCTCTAGAGGTGATTCAGCAACTAGACATAATTTGCATCTGTTTTGGTTCTACCTTCAGCTCAAAACCACCAGGCCAATAATGATCATAGATAACAAGTTTTCTATAAATCCAAAGTCCATGTCTTAGAATATATATTTAACAAAATCCATCTCACACATTATAATTTACATGTATTTTATACATATATGTGCATATTCATACATATATAAATACTGTTAAAGCTAAAATTTAAGTCTATAAAGACTAATTAAAATGAGATTTAAAACTTGTTTTATGAACTTAATCTCTATACACTTGAGAACTTTATATTAATAAAACTGTATTTACCAGACTGCAGGTTAAACTCCCTTTCCTTTCATGCCAGGGTAATTGCTAGGCTCGTTGGCTCTGCGAAATATTGAAACGAAATTTTTGCTCTCTCTAATAACTGATTTAGAAACTACAGCTTAAATCCATACACTTTAAAAGCTACCAAAAAAGCTTTGAGTTTTGCTTTAATTTTATTATTGGTCATGCCTTGAACCTTAGATTAGCTTGTCATTAACTGCAGTTCATTTTGCTAAGAAAAACTAGAAGTAATGACAATATTTTTTGTAATTATCAATCTCATTCAATATATATAAACACTGATAGTTTAAAGTTTCAAGATAGTGAATGTTAGACAAACTGCATACTTTTAATAGATAAATTAAATCTTTGTTGCATAAAATCAGTGAACTTCTTTATTTCTCCATGAGTACTAGCATTTGCTACTTAAATTGTTCGATATAGTTGTTCAGTATGATGGGACCTCTTTGCCTCTAAGTTAGCATGACATGCAATTTGGTTTGAAAATCAATGCATTTTTATTTCTCTATTTTACTCACTTGCAGCATCATTAACTAGCTTCATGTAACTGGCTTCACATTTAATAATTACTAGAATGAGATTCCATGTAGTTTGATTTAAATCTTTATACTTTGATTTCTTTTGGTGTTCAATAGTCTTGCTGTAGCTGTTAGCTTGATGACATTATTTCCAGCTGCACTGCTTAAGCTCAAAATCTGAAACCTGCAACCGTGCTATCTTTCTGAGTTCAATTTTACCATCGTAGATCACGATGTCATAAGCAATTTTCTGAATACTCATTTTCAGATTCATCATCTCATTGATGACATTGTGGAGAGACTGTGTTATATAGCTCCAGTGTAACTAACTTTGCTCTCTCTACCTACGCTGTCTCAGGCCCCTACCATTGATATTCGTCCCAGATCAGCAACCATTCAAATGAACAATGCCACACACCTTCAAGAGAGGGATGAAGAATATGGCTATGAGTGTTTGGATGGCAAGGACTGTGCCAGTTTCTTCTGCTGTTTTGAGGATTGCCGAACAGGAGCCTGGAGACATGGGAGGATACATATTCGCATTGCCAAAATGGACTCCTATGCTCGGATCTTCTTCCCTACCGCCTTTTGCTTGTTCAATCTTGTTTACTGGGTCTCCTATCTTTATCTGTAAGGAGGTATGGGTTTTATTGATAGGGGTTTATTCACTGAATCTTATGGAGAGAAAATGTACTTTCTAAGTCCAACGATATAATTCCCTATGTGCACTGAATGTGTTTCTCTGTCTCAACCTAGTAATACATATAATGTCATACTATCCATGCCCAACCCCTGGTTATTGTCATTTGAATTTCAGTGTGCACTGTCTTTCAAACCTTCAAGGCAAAGTAAAGTTAGAACAAGAGCTGCTACATTGAGTAAGATAGCTTTGAGCAACAACAATGGAAACAGTGGAAGCTGGGAGTGTTTAAAGGGGCATTATCAGCCTTTGACTCATACATAGTTTAGTACAAAAGGTATAAAGCTGTGTATTATGTTCACTTGGAATCATGTTGTGGTAAACACCTCCCGTATCTGTGAAGAATCACAATAGAAAAGCCTAGATTAGAACTCTATTATACCTTTATTCCAAGGTAGAAAGCAAATTTCCTTCATATCATATGTACAGTGATGTAAATATTTCAGTAATGTAGAATGCTTCAGGTTTAATGCATGCATCTCTTTAGAGCCAAAATAAATGAACTCATGTTATCATCAGATAGCATTGTCTTTTATTTTATTTCTTTGGGCTATAAAATAATATATTAATACAATTACAAAAATTTGGGCTTGAAATTGGAGAAGGTTCGCAACCTTCTCCCTCATGCATGAAAATTCAGGTTTTAAAATTATGTTTGTCTTGTATGACATTAAAACACATTAAGTACAATTTAGGCTGATTGACATTTGACAGCTCTAAATATGCCCAACTTTATCACTAGAATATAAAGTAAATGTATGTGCTTGCTAATGTTTTACCTTACTTTGAAGATGTGTGTTCTTAACAGAACTTGCTCTCTATCTCAATATCTGCTTCTAGTGATTGTGAATGCCTTGTGGGCAGAGTCCTTGTCGTTTCTTCTTTTAGTTCTCAACATCTTGCACTGTGCCTGGCATATAGTCAGTGCTCAATAAATATGGCTGGGAGCAATACATACTCTTGTAGTCTGGTGAATAACTTTTTCTGATCCAGAACAAGTGGTTCATCTTTTCACATTATTGTTGACATGTGATGCTTCGTTATCTGTAGAAATAACCAGAGAATCTAAAGAACTGTAGCTTATATGTTCATCTTCAAAAATGTGTTTTAGGCAAAGTGTATTTATTTTAAAATAATATCTATTTACTATACCTAAGTATGCAATTGTTGAATTAAGCATAGAGTTCTTGATTATCCCATTAAAAAAAGAATTAATTATATCTGCTAAAAATTCTGCTTGTGAACCTATGAAAGTATGAGCAATATTCATACCTGACTGGTATACAGTATGCTTGAAAACAATGTAGTGAAGGTTAAATTAAAAACACGAACAACATTAAGTGACTTGCATGGAGGACATAGAGCCTCTGACTGTGGGCTCATTTTGCTCCACAGTATTTAAATGGAATGATTGGCTGACTTCAGTCATGATGAGTTGGACCTTAATGTGATTATTCTGAATTCTTATTTTTCTAAAATATGACCCTATGGTCAGTTCTTCTTTAAGGAAAATATTGATTCAAATCAATGTTAAATCATAGAGTAACTCTATAGATAATAGGAAGACAGTTAAAGAAAGTGTCTCTGTTAATAGAAAACCACATGAAGTCATTATAATTCATCTGGATGAATCTTGAAAACATTCAGCTGCTGGTTTTACACCTTTATTATATGAGTGCTTTAGTATCTAACCTCAAACAGATGTAAATAAGTGATTAATTTCTCATTTTAAAATGTCAAAATAGTCAATGTTGACTCTTTGGGAGAGTTGCTAGCAAATTTAATTTGTGAGAAACAAGGTATTATTGTCAATTTGAAATGAGTTTTGCCATTGGGACATGGAAATAAAAATTAAATCTAGCTTTCCAACATGTGTATAACACTGACAATATGGATATATATTATATATCATCCAATTCTTAATCATCAGCTGCTCCCTGTCTATGTATTTGCAAACCTTTTCACAAAAAAAAAAAATGCCTAACATATGGACTTTTACAATAAAAAAAAAAATGCTGCATTCTAATCTATGGTGGCACCTCAGTTGTCTGGTTGGAATATTTTCTCTTTCTCTCTCAAGTGTGATATTCTGTTTCCAATTTCATTGCCATAAACACCCTGAGATTTACTGGTGAACTCTGTTTCCAGCGTTCAACAAGTGATTCTCTTCACTACAGAGTCAAATGAATAAATGAGATAAGCATTTGTGGATAGAGTGAATAAGGAAGACACAAGAATTAACGACATTGAGGCCACCCTGTATTTATCCAGTATAGGACCTTTAATGCAAACACCTCTTGACTCTGATCTCAAAGCTGGAACTAAAGTATCACTGGAATGCTGCTTGACAACGCAACATTTAGAAGCCTCTATTGTATAAGCTATGAATTAGATATTATAACTTCACCCCAGTCAATGACACCTAACTGGTGGTCAAACATTTTCTCTCACTTCCGGTGTGCCCATCTACTTCATCTCCTTCCAACCAAATCAGCCCCCTTATAGTAGAGAAATATATCATATCTTTCTTAAGATGATGCTATGTAATACAATTTTCTTTTTTGGGGGAAGTGATGGCGAAAGAGCTCCTGTCTCAAACAAGGGGAAAAGTGAGGATGGACATGATAAAGCAGCCCTACCCCATACACACAAGCACACACACACACACACACACACACACACACACACACACACACAC
>NC_034603.1:10449404-10475834 GCF_900095145.1 Mus pahari | reverse complement strand
CACACACACACACGAGAGAGAGAGAGAGAGAGAGAGAGAGAGAGAGAGAGAGAGAGAGAGAGAGAGATATGCATGCACACATACATAGATATAGGTAATAGATTAGATATATAGAGACAGACAGAGAGAAAGAGAGAGACAGACAGAGATAGAAAAGCAGACAGAGACACACACAGAGAGTCAGAGACAGGGAGTAGAGGGATGGTAGGAGGAAGAGAGAGAGATGAAACATAGGTTGAAAATTGAGATCTGTTAAAAAAAAAAATCTTATAAACCAGAATAGTTACCTTTAAGGTCCAGATAACCTTTCAATGAATCACATTTCCAAACTTTGAAACAGACAGACCCAATGATTTCCCCCATTCAATGACAGTGTCTTATTTTCTCAGAGGTCTTTGAAATTCTCCTGAGAAGAAAATAATGAAACCAGATACTGACAATCTGTTCTAAGTCCCCCTGCATGCCATTGTCTTTCCCTGCTGTGTCTACCAGAATCTGATTTAAACTTCTGTTTTTCACCTTCTGTTCAGGTCAGGATAGTTTTCATCTGTGCCTTATCTTCAGCTAAGGGCACGTTCTTGTATAAAGTCCACACTCCTCTTTCATCTCAATGTTATCCTGACTACTAGCATTAAACTCTGTGATGAAGGTCAAATTAAATTAACCAAATGGTGTTGTCTGTGGGGATTATGTAGGGAAAAAGTGCTGCTTCTATGCTCTGTCACTATGGATTTTTGTCAAAGGGGTAGAAGGTAGGTGAATGACCTCCACCACAGGGATTGCAGTATTTTCAGTGAACTACAGAAGGTCACATAGCTCTTTCTCCCTTGTCTCATAGAGTTTTTTTTGTTTGTTTGTTTTTTGTTTTTTGTTTTTTTCTGAATTTGGAAGTAAAATTCTGGTGTATATTATCTTTCTGTAAATCCATTAGGATCCTTCATGCTTGAAGATTACTTTTCTAAAACTTTCCTTGACTCTATTAATTACAAAAATACTGCAGTTTAATAGTACTGACATTTTCTGTTTCTTTTTTTTCTCCATCATATGTGATAACGACTTACCATTCAATATTTCTTCTACTTCTTTCAGAATTCTCGTATAAAGACAAAGGGACCTGAAATCATTTTTTTTTTAAAAAAAATTCCAGACCTAGATCTAGCTTTGTCTCTAAGGTGTGAGACATGAGATGCCTGCCTAAGGGTTCTCATAGCTATTTTCTGCAGAATATTCCCTTCTATTATTTCTGCAGAGCAATGGTGCTGTGTATTAGAGTCAGTAGTCTGGCCTTTATGAGTCCTTCTATGACTATAGAGAATAGGACTATTACATAATCAATTGTAAATTTCTTTTGACATACTTTGGGTTATAAAAATGGAGAGTCAGAGACTCTTGTCTCATATTTCATGTGTACAAAGCCTTGCTCTGATATAACATGTTATTTCAGTTTCTTTCTTTGTAATACTGTCTCCCTGTATAGTCCTGGATGGCCTTGAACTCTTGGTCCTACGGTTTCAGTATTTGAAGCACTAGAATTACAGACATTTGGCTCCACACCATTTCAGTGTTGGACAATTCTTGTGTGCTTCAGTTTCCTCATCTCNAAAAAAAAAAAAAAAAAAAAAATTAGAGACAATATTGGCACTGATTATATATTTTCATTATACAAACAGTTGAGACAATGCTATGAAATGATCCAATGTTAATTACCCTCCTCAGCAAAAAAAAAATGAAATTACAAACAAATATCAACAAAACAACTGAGTATTAGAACCATGTTTATGTTGTTCAGTGGCTATCATCTATAGGAATGCTGTTTTATCGTTAAAATGAAAAAGAAAACAAGCATTAGCCCATAAATAGCATAAGAATTTGCCAAAATACTCTTCTCTGGGAGATTAGTTTCACATAGTTGAATGAGGGTATTAGACCCTTTCTCTTTCCAATGGTCCTTTGTTCTACATCTCCCTTGACATTTATTAGAGCAGATATTATTGGTTTCAATTGAACTTCTGTATATATTAAACTATATTATCTCCACATAGCCACATTGGGCCATGTATTATTTTGCATTGTGACTTCTCTCAAGAGACTTTTCCATCTGTGAATATTATACTAGAGATCTAGGGTATTTTTATGGCTTTACTAACATACAGTAAGATATTTCCTTTTATTTTGTCCACTATTTGGTATGATTTAGAATGACCTAGTCCTAATGTTTACTTCATCAAAGCACCGAACATTCACCCAGTCATCCGAGTAAACAAAATTTAAATGAATAATGCTTTAACAAGAATATGGCACGCATAATTCAGTCTTCATTTGCATCCTAAATCAGGGTGTTTATCGTTATGTCTATCTTCTGCTACATAAATTTTCCTCACATTTTCTCTGAACCTTGTGTGTACTATGGTTCTGAAATGAAGTCTTTTATCAAAGTAATTTTGATTAAGCACCTATAAAGTAAATTCAGCAGAAAGCTTTCAGTAAATACAGAAGCACAGCTTCGTGCTAGGCACTGTGAGGTCAGAAAGAGAAAAACTGAAGGCATGCATTGCCTTGAAATGATACTGTTTTGCACTCACTACTATTAACTGAAGAGCTCCATCATTTTATTTAACTTTAGAGATTTATTATGCATCATGTAAGGCCTCCCCCTTGCCTACCTTTCTGTTCCAAACTTTTAAGTTGGTATTACGCTGAGATTTTGGGCAACCCCCTTTACTTAATTTCTTATAGAATTTTGAAGACAATATACCAATGCAATCCCTTTAAAAGGACATCTTGTTGACACAATAACAGTATAATTGAAAAGGCTGAACTTCTCATTTTCTTCAAACACGTATAATATCTGGAGACTGCAAATGGAAATTATCGCTTTTCATATCACAGATGGTAAGTTTTGGAGAGGTTTTCAGGGTGATATACATTTTGCTTCTATGGATCCACTGTCTGTAAGTCTGTTCACCATGAGGTTCACAATGAGGCACCTGTGACTGAGCCCTCTGAGAACCCAGCCCTTGACCTCTCCTGACTAAGCAATAATTAGAAATGGCTGTCTTTATTAGAGCTAATGCTCCTAGCATACAGCTTCTGTTCTTTTTAAATTCCCTTTAGGGCTCCATTTTCTTTTATCTAAGCTTTAACACTTATTCATTATTATTAATTTGTTTGTGTGTATGCATATGTGTCTGTATATGTAATGGCAGCTCAAAACTATCTGTAACACCAGTTCCAGGGTATGTAACACCATCTTCTAGTCTCACTGGGTACCAAGCACATGATACACAGACACACATGCAGGGAAAATTATATATATGTATATATAATATATACATATATCATATATGTATGTATCATATATATGTATCATACCTATATCTATACATCTATATATGACAAAAATAAAGAATCCTTTAAGAAAAACACTATGTTAGAATATTAGAGACACATGATTTATTTTTGAAAAAATTTCCAAATGGTTTTATAAAGGTCAAGTAAATGTCTTTATCCAACTGTTTTCTACCAGTTAATGTGGGTTAATAGCCGCAGCACTCTACCTAGTCCCCACAGCAAGGCTGCCAAGTCAGTCAGGCATTCACAGGCCAAGACAGCCCTGAGCTGTTTTAGCCAAGAGTGGACCTTTTGAGCCAACACTTCTCCTCTGTTATCACAAGGCCTAAAAAAGACAGAGCTCTGAGTCATTGGAGACCCAAGAGCACAATTCTATAAGGGTTCAAAGCTAAAAATAACAAAAGCAAAGTCCTATTTTTACAAATGCAATGACTACAAAGACAATTACATTTTAATTGGCACAAGCTAAGCCAAAGTGACAACAGCTGAGACATTTGAAGTGAACGGTTTGTTCTGTCTTTCTTTAATATTTCCAGTGTGAGGGTGGCTGAATAAATGTAAGCCATGTAGAATATATAGAGCATGTTTAAGGAATGAACCTTTCTTACCAAGCTACAAGCTTCTTAAAGGTAAGGCTGCAGAGTCGACCTGTCAATCTTTATTTCCTACAAACAGTACTTAATGCCCAAATATAGATTCATATACTTCTATCATCATAACATTCTAAGGCTAATGCTCACAAAACTTCCTCAAGAGGATGCAAAAATTTTATTGTTTTTTTAAAGAAGCAAAACCAGGAAGAAATACACTCAAGCATCTATCCCAGCCTTGCCAACTGGGATGACCCAAAGAAAGACTCCCAAGCCCCTGCTGCAGGTACCACTGAGATGGACAAAGGTATGAGTCTCTGATGCCTCTTTGTTAGTCAAAGCCTTGTCACAATGATATAATATACAAAGACACTGTTGGCAGCTATATTTGTCACGACTGGTTCAGCTACACAGGTGCCTTGGTGTGAGACAGACATAAATGAATGCAGTAAGAACCCTTGCTAATTTTTGGGGTGTGTGTGTTGCTGAGCTGTCCTCATAATATTTATACTTACACATTGCTTGCCTGCGGTACTCCTTTTACTGCTTTGGAGACTCAGGCTGTGTTTGTATATGTCAGCCTGAATCCACAGACAGGAGCCTAGTACAACTGCCCTCTTAGAGGGTACACCCAACAGATTACCAAACAGATGCAAAGACCCATAGACAAAAGTTAGACTGAGTTCAGGAAGTCGGGTGGAAGAGGTGGAGAAAGGGTTGAGGAACCTGGAAGGGTTAGGGACTCCACAAGAAGACCAACAGAGTCAACTAACCTGGACCTTTGGGGACTCCCAGAGATTGAACCACCAATCAAAGAGCATACAAGAGTCATACATAGGCACCCCACATTTATTTAGCAGATGTGCAACTTGGTCTCCATGTGGGTCCCCAAACAACTAGAACAAGGTCTTAGCCTGACTCATTCCTGCCTATGGATCCTGTTCCCTTACCTGGACTGTCTTGTCTGGCCTCAGTGGGAAAGGCTATTATCTATTCCTGAAGTGACTTGAGGTGCCAGGGTGGGTTGGTTCCCTGGGAGGGAACTCTGCCTTCTCAGAGGTGAAAGGGGGTGGGGGAGTAGGAACATGGGGGAGGGGGCATGTGAAGGCATATTGGGAGAAGGGGGTGTTGCGATCCGGATGTAAAGTGAATAAATAAATAAACAAATTGAAAACAACAACCAAACAAAAAGACCAAAACAGGTATCAAAATTGTATAAAGTTAATTTAAGAAATCAACAACAGTATTAGCTAGAAACCATAACAAGCTTTCAGAAGACACATTAAATTTTTATTCATCAATTATCTATTCATGGTGACCAACAGACTCAGTTTGTTTTGGGAATAAACACAAAAATCAAACCTGTTTCCTTAAGTGAGATGTTTCAAGATGAAGCAGTCCAAGAACAGTAAAATCCACAACTATTATTCTTTTAAAGATAGACACTGTTTATAACTGTCATTGTTTAGTGGTTTAGTGTGTGTGTGTGTGTGTGTGTGTGTGTGTGTGTATGTGTGTGTGTGTCCCCATCCTCATAACAGCCAGTAGAAAATAAATGGATGATAATGTTCCTGATGTTAGTGTGCTATAGGTATACTTCAGAGTATAATTTTGACTGGTATATATACTTCACTCAAGATGTATGAAAGAAGCCATTTTATGTCCTCAGAGTGATCAAAACTAAGTGCAAAGCCGTGGCTATGAGGAAGCAGAGAGCTGGAGATGAATAAGTAGCATGGATATGAGGAGTAGTTAACAGACTTCAATGGCATTTTTTCATATTTGAATTTTCAGATGAACCTTCACATTGCAACTTCTAACCATTTCAATACCTCTTTTCATTGCTGTCCACTGAATAAAAATACTTTCTTTAATCTCTCAAATGTTGTGCCATTTATGGTAGCTCATAGCTTGTGTGCAGTAAATTTCTGTTTTAGTAGTCATGGTGAAGACAGAAAAAAAAAAAAACGTATGTACAAAGAAAGATGCATCTTTGCATTTCAGTATTTACATTCCTAGTGCAATTAACCTTGTGAGATTGAATGTTTTGTGTTTTATTATATTACTATATTTGGTTCCTCCATTTTTAATCTTAACAAATTTTCCCTGTAAAACTGTGCCTTGATATACTTTAGTTAAAAGCCCTTTAAAGAAGAGCTATATCAATCAATATATAATATATATGTAAATGATAATATGAGTGATATATTTGATTGTCATAAAGTTAATCTTTATTCAAAAGATACATCTAAGAAAAATAATTCATGAAGAAATATATATATATATATATATATATATATATATATATATATATATATATATAAAATACACACTGGTAAAAAAACAGCATTTTCAACAAATAGTGCTAGGTGGCAAACAGATGGCCTCATGTAGAAGAATGCAGTTATCTCCATGTTCAAAACTCAACTCCAAATGGATCAAGAACCTTAACAAATGGGACCTCATGAAACTGGAAAAGTTCTGTGGTATTTCCTCAGGCATCTGAGAATATATTTATTTAAAGATCTAACCATGTCCCTGTTTTTAAATGAAGATATGTAATTATTTATTTAATGTTAGCTAATCATATATCCATTGTAACATATTTTTTAAAATGACAGACATTTTCATACATTTTAAATTCTGTGGAAGAATACCAATACTAATATTCTGTTCATGTGTTAGTTAGGGTTTTTATTGTTGTGTTGGAAAACCATGATGAAAAATTGGGGAGGAAAGGGTTTATTAGGTTTACACTTCCACCTCAAAATTAATTATTAAAGGAGGTCAGAACAGGAAGTTAAGCAGCGTGAAAACCTGGAGGTAGAAAGTGATGCCGAGGCAGGGAGGAGTGTGGCTTGTTAGCTTGGCACAGGGCTTGCTCAGCCTGCTTTCTCATGGAACCCAGAACCACAAAGATATGGCCCCAATCACAATAGGCTATAAATCATTAATTCAAAAAAATTGCTTTACAGCAGATCTTATGGAGATATTTTGTTAATTGGGTTTCCCTACTTTCAGGTGACTTTAACTTGTGTCAATCTAACATAAAATTTTTCAACACAAAATGATGCAACTAGACTTTAAAAAAAAATGTGGCATACTGTTAGAAGTAACATATTCTAAAATACAAAATCCACAACAATCCTATAAGTAAGTATGTTGCTGGACATGACATTGCTAACATAGAACAAACTGTCAAGCCACAACAAGAAATGTTATATATTATATTTTGAAATTTTTTGTTTGTCTTAGTTTTTTTGCTTGTTTCCTTTTGCTTTGTTTTGTTTGTTTGTTTGGTTGGTTGGTTGGTTTTGGAGACAGGGTTTCTCTGTGTAGACAAGCCTGTCCTAGATCTCACTCTGTAGACCAGGCTGACCTTGCGACCCACCTATTCTGCCTTCCAAGTGCTGTGATTAAAGACAAATGGCACCACTGCCCAACTCTGTCTTAAACCTTTTATTTACTTTTGTGTGTCTGTTTATGTAAATGTATACCACATGTGTGTTGGCGTCCATGGAGGTATATTCATGAATATATTTTCTATGTATATCTCAAAAATACAAATTTATTAAATATGTGTGTATATTTATTTCATTAAACAAAAGGCATGAGGCATACTATAGAAGATCTTATCAGACACGGAGTTTTACAGATATGTGTTACTATGATTAGTATAATTTAATTATAATTATAAGTTAATCTTATCTTTAAACAAGTGGTATGGAACTAGGATAAAAATTCCTGATTAAAAATATTTAGATATTATGAAAATGATCAATATGGAAATACATATTTTTGAGAAATGAAAATTCTACCAAAAATAAGAACTAAATAAAAGAAATTCATCAAAGCAAAAAATTAAACTTTCTGTTTTGATTTTTGACAATTGTTTCAAAAATTCAAACTTGAATGCATTCACTTTCTGCTGATGTTTGAATGTCGGCTGATGTTTGTCCTGCCCTAGGAGTATGTCTCATTTTATATGACATTTCAAGGAAGTATTTGAAGACTTTACTTTTTCCACCATAGCTTCTATTTTTAGTTCCCTTTCTCTTAAAAAAATTATATATAGAAATAATTCTTGGAAACATAGAAGGTAGTGGCTCTGAGACTTGAGTTGTCTTTTCATTTATGCCATTGGTGGAGTCCAGATAGCAACAGTCAATCTGTGCTCCACTACCCCACAGTGTGATTTTTAGATGTTCTGAAGTGACAGCCCTCTCCTGCTCAACTCGTCTTGACCCTCTTGCCATTACTCATGGCTGCTAGGCTGCAACACTGAAGAAAGTAGGCTCTAAAAGTCCTCTTTATTAATGTGGGCTGGTGAAGAACAATTAAATCAAAGAGAAGAATGGGAGACAATAAAGCCATATGTTTGAGAAGGCACTCTGAAATGAGAATGAGAAAGAAGTGAGAGACAGGGAAGAGAAAGAAAAACGAGTGTCTCAATGAGAGGAGAGGTCTTTGGTCTTGGGAAGATCATATGCCAGGGCCAGGAAACTGGAGTGGGTGGAGTTGGGGATCAAGATGGTGGGAGGGTATAAGGGATTTTCAGGATAGCATTTAAAATGTAAATGAAGAAAATATCTAATAATAATAAAAAAAAAGAGTGTCTGTGTATACACTGCAGCTAACACCAACTCCCTTTGGTTACTGGTTGAAAGCAGGTCAACTGTCAACAATAGCTATCTACTTATTTAGTAAATGGTTTTGAATACTTAATAGGCAAAGAGTAGCACAGTGAAAAAGACTATTGCTAACACAACAGAAGTCCATCTCTATCTGCTGTGTATGTGTTTATACCTCTCTCTCTGTCTCCATCTCTCCCTCCCCTTCCCCCCCTCTCCCCCTCTCTCCCTCTCTCCCTCTCTCTGTGTCAGTGTGTATGTCATAAATATGTATTGAATTCTCACAGCATCTATAAACCTTTAAGGTAATCTGCTTTATTCAGTGATGCCTTTATTAAAATAGTCATGAAGTATCAGGTGCCAGAAATAATGCTTGATGGTGAGAAAAATAATGAAAAAAAAGAACCAAATTTTGGTGTTTTTCTTTTCTTTAAATTGTCACTTATTTGGTAAATGGTTTTGAAAATACCCATAGAGGCAAAAAAGAACAGCAAACAAACCATGGATACATACAAGACTCCATATGTATCCATATGTTATGTACCCTAAGCTGAAAGTGTCCAGGACTTAACAGTTATTCATCTCCACAGTTAACCTACTTCCAACCAGTAACCAAAGGGAGCTGTTGTTAGGTACAGGAAACTGTTCAAACAGGTTCTTTTGTAAATGTTAACCTTTCCTAAACTGGGGTGACTCAGAGACATAGATTTTACAGATACTCCCAGCATGCCCCAATATACTAAGTTTCATATACCAGTGGTGGCAATACATTCAAACAGTTCTTTAAGAATGATGTCTCCTATCTGTCTCTATACTCTTGCTATTGCTTCCTGTTGTCACATTCAAAACCACATGGATTAAATCCTTCCCTTGGATTTTCATTCTGAGAAAACTAAGCTAAAAAAAAAGTTATCTACCTTTGAAGGGGTGCAAACTGTGGGCACAAATTCAACCAAGAAAGCTTCCAGTGGATTCTATGATCATGATAATGCCCACTTCTCTTGAACAAAAGAAGCAGAACCTCCTTGAGGAGATAGGGCCACTGAAGGTCCTCTGAGCCAAATTGTGAAAGATGATATTAAGTATGGGAATAGAATAAAATTGTTAGGTAGGAGAAAATTACCTCCTTAAAAAAAACTTTAAAAAACATGCAGCATGATTAAGGACCTCAAGTATCCTGTCTTTGCAGCTTGCAATGGAGTAGAATCCTTTTGATAGAAGCATCCAGGAATTTAAGTGTATGCTTCCGCATGAGCGACCTTGCATGCCCTGCTAAGGAGTAGGATTTTATCCTGAAGGCAGTGGGGTGATATTGACAGGTTTTAAATAAACCAAAAAGTGACATGATCATATTTGACTTCTGAAATTCACAGAGATTGAATTGTGAAAAATGGATTGGAGAAGCCATGACCTAAAACAGGGACATCAGTTAAAGAAAGAGCTACAGGCAATTAGGAGAGATGCTGTGGTGGACATTAGTGGTGGAGGGAAAGTACCATATTCTGGTGGCATTTTGTCCTGCTTGCTGTTGTCTGGATCCTTGGTTTTTTTCTTGCTTGCCAGCTTTTCTCTGAAGAGGGAACAGAGGGGAAGTGAATCTAGGGGTGAAGGCAGGTGCAGGGAGCTAGAAGGAGTAGAAGGAGGGGAAACTGTGGTGATGAAAGAAGAATCTATTTTCAACAACAAATCATCATCATCATCATCATCATCATCATTCTCTCAGAAGCTACAAGATTTATTGCAGAGAGGTGATGAAACAAAAATGTCCAAATTTTTAACTAGTATGTTACTCCTGAACTGGAAAATTATCTAATAACAAATCAGAAGCAGAGTTTCAATTTGGGAAATAATAGACTTATACAACGAAATACTTGGTGCTATAAATCAAGTCAATAACCTAGGCATGCAGAACACAGAAGTTCTAGGGGTGAGCCTACCATGTTTGTTTTGATAAATGGACACAGTAGCATATAGGTGTCTAAATTTGTATCTTTATTCCCATAGATGAGCTCAGTTCAAAGACCAAATGAGAAAAAAAGTTTCTTTGTGCAGTGGATTGTTGGTTTGGGCCTCACGAGTAGTGCAGAGAAAAGATGACTGTGTAAAGTTCAGTTACAAATCAGACTTCTCTTTTACCCTTCTTCTAATAGATACTCAAGGCCCATGGGGTATGAAGAGCCAGTAAGGTAGAATGAGTCAGAGATCCAGGAAGACTGGATAAAGGCCCTCTCTTCTAGACATACTTATTGAGGCAGTCAGTAACTCAAAGCAGTTCTGGTTGCCTGCACATGATCAAGCTAGTCACTATTCTAATATGAAAAGCAATAGCATTCACAAGAACTGACTCGTTACTGAGCTATTGATATTGGTGGCTTTGCAGGGAGAAAGAATCAGATGTCATTAATGATATGGCCACTGGTTGGTCAACCATGTTCCAATGGGTGGAACTATACCTAAGAGTAGATGTCAGCACAAATTATGTCGGTGGGATATTTAAAAAAATTTAAAAGAAGACACAAATTTGGAGGGAGATAATGAGGTGGTGAGTGGATCTAGAAGCCAGTAGTAAGAGGAATGGGGGTAAATATGACCAAAATAAATACATAAAATAGATTGTTTTCAATTCTCAAAGAATTAATACTAAAATTACATTTAACAAAAAGAATTGCAATATTAAAAGGCTTAAGGAGTACTACTCAATGAGTAATTTATCACAGTATTAATAAAAGAGATATTCTGTATAATAATCAGGGTTGATAACAGGATAGTGTATAAGGTGATTAATTACAAATGAGCAGCAGGAATCTATGTAAAAGTTACCAAGGAGTAGATGCAAGTTTAAGCAGTGAAATTCTTGTTTCTCAAATAAATGTGAACTAATTTAACAATATCATTTTACTGTCTCTACAGGCTTTCTTCATGATGTACCACAGACTCTTATAATCAATTTTGCAAAAATATTTTGTTCTAAATTTTTATGTATAGATATTATTTGTTCTAGAATGTGCTACCAGATGGAAACATGAATTCTTTGTTGCAAATTTTCTTTTATAATAGACAATACATCTGGTAATCAATCATATTGGTACATAGATTCCTCCTTTATATTTCTGAATAAAATGGTGCTGAATAAATAAAATGCTATTTGTTTATCCATCTACCATGGTTATCTAAATTTTTTTCTATTTTAAGGTGATTTCTCACAAATCTGCTGTAAATGCTGATTTTTTAATCATTTGAGCACATAGGAATTCAAGTATCTTGGGCAGATATATAGTGATAGAATTTCAGATCATACAACAGAGACATGTTGAAATTTAGAGTTAAACCACTAGAACTTAGCCAATTGTATTGTAGAAGTTTCTAACCCAAACAAGAATATATAATAATTTCCTCCAGTTGTGTATTTTTTAATTTCTTAAGTCAGCATATATTTGAAGCATTTTCCCACTTCAATTTCCTCCCTTTAATCCTTGTTCTCTATGCTTACTCTCAAATTTACAGTCACAAATCCACGAAATATTTTCTGTTCTCACTTCTGTTAATATTAGTCACTGAAATGCATGAGTTCTACTGGGCTTGATTTCAATTATTCATCATTTAAGATGCCTAAATGGAACTGAAATTTCTGTGAAGGCATGACATGAGTACCCTGAGAAGGCATGACATGAGTATCTGATTTTGTTTTTGTATGGGTTTGTAGAGCCACCTACTTAAGAGGACTATTCTTTTTATTGAAAGTCTTGCACCAAAGGCTCAGTGCTGGAATATGACTGAATTTGTTCTAGTACAAATAATGCAATATCAGATGGCCCAAGCCATCAAACTGTTGATTAAATATAATTCCACTGAGTATAGCCATTACAGAGAAGAGTTCAGGAGTGAAATCACATCTTAAATGCTTTCATCACAGTTAATGCTATTGGTTTTTACATTTAACCTCACATACACATCTTCATTTCTTACTAATAAACCTGAATCTATTAACAACTGTAAAAAATAAGCACAGGGATACTTCTGCTTACAAGTCTGCTTGTTCATATTTTTCACAATACGTTGAATGATATGTTGTTATCTGGAATTACAACTCATGCAATTACAGTAATTCAGTGGCCAAAGAATTCCTAATTTGTACCATATAAAATCATAGTACACATGTTGTTCAGTTTGAATGTATTAGTAAGACTATTTCCATTTCTTCAAGGACTTCCTGCCTTGTGACCTTATTAAGTGCTTTCCAAAGAGATATCTGTTTAAGAAGTATATACATACATATATACATATATATTCCCAAATGTAAATACAACTTTCTCAGTATGTATGCTACTTGTATGTGGATGATCTCGGGGCTGACCAGTTAGTAAAATGACGACGACGATGATGATGATGATGATGATGATGATGACGATGATGAATGTAAATTTGAGGTTAAGCATAGGGAACAAAGATTGAAGGGAGGGAGTTGAAGTGGGAAAATGCTTCAAATATATGCTGACTTAAAAAAATTAAAAATTATACAAACAAAGATTGAAAAACAGGGAAGAATGGCTTTTAATCCGAACATTTAAGAAGCAGATGCGGGTAGATCTCTGTAAATTCAGCTCAGCCTTTCTTATATACAGAATCTTAGGCTAATTAAGGTTACATAGTCAGACCATAAATACCATTGTATGATTTTTGTGTACATAATAATTTTCTGAATAGTGTTAAGAAGAAGATATAAGGATTTATCATTTCTCTTTCTAAAATGTGCTTTCATTTAGAGTCTCAAAGGAAAGAAACAGTGTAACAAATACATAGATTGCATCTAGTCCAATATATGAAAATAATAATTGGGATTTAAAAATGTAGTTCTATATTGGGGAAAATATTTAAAAAATGCTTCCACCAACTCTCTGCTGAGTCAGGCTGCGTTCCACCGCCGCCAACTCTCTAGAGCTAGTAGCTAGCCCCTGCACCAGGTGATCTCAGTCACAAGGTTCGGCCAGCCAAGTCGCCAGCCCTGTAAGGCCACATGACTCCCACCAGGCCATTTCTCAGATGGGGCCCCCAGAGTTCCTCTCACTTTCATTCAATGCCCCACTTATCCCTGGTTAGCCATCTCAACACCTAATTACCCGGTAGAATCAAGACTCTTAATGCTTAATTAGCCAATCAGATTTATGTATCAATAATAACACAATTTACAAGATGCCAATACAATAATTTCAGAGCCAAATGGTAATGATAAAGCTTTAACACAATTATTCTAACCTTTTGATCACACCACATCAGTCTCCATTCTGGTCCTCTCTCTTCTCAGAGCTCTCTCCCTGTCTCAACTCCTAGCTCTGCCTCCCTTCTGTCCAAACACAAGCGTCCCACTGCCCTAATGTGATTGGACAGGTAAAATCCTGCAACAGTTCCATGTAGCTGCCAGCAGCTACACTAATGGTTCCTGAGAGGGAGGCTGGGGCTGTATGGGAAAGCCCATTCCACTAGCTGCTTTTAGTAGCCTAGCCACAAAGTCCTGGAAAAGCTCATTAGGGCCCTGCCAAATACTGGCTAAACTTTCACTGAGATTCCCCTTTAGTAAGTAACTGATTCCAAGCATGGCGGGCAGCCATTGCAACTTGCGCATACACTCCAACAGGAAACCCAATCGGATTAACATTGCTTTCATATTGACCTCCTAGAAGCATGTTAACATACCAGTCTGGGTTACCTGTCTGAGCATTTAAAGCAGCAGTTCTCTTACTGGCTTCACTCCATTCAGAACCCCAAAGTAAGAAATCTCCTAGTGACAAGGTAGCCTTACACAGAGTCTTGCAATCTTGGGGGGTTAAATTTGACTCCATCACAGTATCCAATAATACTTAAGTAAAAGGAGCTGTAAGGCCATACTGTGCCACAGCTGTTTTTAACTCCTTTATCACCTTGAACTCCAAAGTCTGATATTGTCTGACTGTATTGTTCTGCTAGTCAATTATCTCAACTATAGGGAAAGCAAGAATGTCAGATGTATCCTGCCCTTTCCTGAGAGCCTGACTCAGCTCTTTCTAGCAGGTGATTGGTATATCTCAGAATAGCTGTTCTTCCCTGTACTTGACACCTTTTTTTTTAGCTCCTGTAGCTCATTAGTCAATTTCAACTTAATTTCAAACTCTAATTTACTTAGTTGCATGTCCATTTGAGTAGCATCTTCCACAGTAGAGGCCATAGGTGGGGCAGAAGTTTCACAAGGAGGTCAATCCTCGTCATATTTGACGGCTCCTTTTTCTGAATGATCTTCTTCATCATTAGTATCTATAGAGATAGATACTAATTTTAATTTAGGGTTGAGAGGGCCCTTTTCTGAGAAAGCCCTCTCTGCCAGGTGTTCTTTCTGAGATTCTTCAAGCTCTGTCTGGGCACTATCTGATGCCTGGATCCACAGACATGAGCTTAGTACAACTGCCCTCTTAGAGGGTACACCCAACAGATTACCAAACAGATGCAAAGACCCATAGACAAAAGTTAGACTGAGTTCAGGAAGTTTGGTGGAAGAGGTGGAGAAAGGGTTGAGGAACCTGAAAGGGTTAGGGACTCCACAAGAAGACCAATAGAGTCAACTAACCTGGTCCTTTGGGGACTCCCAGAGATTGAACCACCAATCAAAGACCATACAAGAGTCTCTTCATCAATAATATCTTTTATGAGTGCCCAGAGGTAGAGGGTAAAATTATCTACCTGGGTGGAACTGGGTGCCTGGGAGGGAGGTTGGGGCTGTATGGGAGAGACAGAGAGAGAAGAATGAGACCAAGACAAAGATACTGATCAAGGCCCAAAGTTTACTTTTTGAGTCTGAACTTAAAAAGGGGAAAACCCATCCCCCACCATTGCAGGCTCTCAATGCTTTGTCACCAGGCTCTCTTCACTCTATCACCAGGCTGTTGCTTAGTGAGGGTCGCCTCAGGAAGATAGGTTCAGCCTCTCAGAGGGTAGTGGTATCTTGGAGAAAACCCCAGATGTGGCAAAACAATAGACCTTATCTAGGTCAGAAGACTCCACACTAGGTGGGCTGACAGTGGCAGAACAGGTCTGAGTCAACTTGCTCAAGGCTGGGGGAGGCTACAATTCTATGTCAAAAGCTCCTTTGATGCTGAATACGTAGGCAGAATAGAAAAGTTACCTGTTATTTTAGCTTCATACCTTTCTGCCAGTATTAATATTGTTACCGTTTCTGGGCTCTTTAACATGAGATTCAAAAGGTCAATATTATATCTATGATGTATCACTGCCTGTCACTTTAAAGGAAAACCAAAATTGTGCAACTGTTGGGTCCTATCCCTTGCTCATCAGGTTTTCCAAAGAGTTAGTATATTTTGTTGATTCCTTAATGATTTATTTCTACAACAGCATCACCTGGAATCCTGGGAAACTAAAATACGCCATGTGCCTTCTCAGTGAAAAATATGATATCTAAATATGTACCAAGTGTTTCTAAATTATTTATGTTATAGCAATTTCCCCAAATTATATTATTATTTCTATCTTAAGTGTCTTGGGGGTGGATTACGTATGTCAAATGAATAAGAAAAGAAGTACCATAGAAAATGGCATTCAAATGTATGCTATCTAAGGATGTGGGTACTCAATGTCCCTTTGTCATCTCTTGCTATGTCATATCTTCCAGGTTTCAAAAGATAAGATTGGATACATCTAAGCTGATTGCACAGATTATGCAGTGAGACATATTGTTATATTAAGATGCCAATAATGATATTAATTCCGATCAAGACATCATTTTAAGACTTTACTTCGGTATGATTCAGATGATGCCAAAAAACATAATCACCAAATTTCAGCCTTTTGGATATACATGAAGAAATATGAATTTTTACAATGAATTTCACTTAAATCAGTCCAAAATTAAAATTTGTAATAACTGTCATGGACAATACACAGTAGTTGCTACTTTATAAATCACATGGTCACAAATACACTCATACATGCCCAGTATCCATAGAGACACATATACACATACACACACACATACACACTATCACACGTACCATAATTTTTTTGAGTGAGTATATTAATTTTATAGAACTTAGTTCTGAATGAAAGCTTAAACTTAATCTAACTCACTCGTTTAACAAATGAAATAAAAAAAAAAAAACCTGCATAATAAGCAAACGATCAGACTCCAGACATCAGGGAACAAACATCAGGGAACACAGTACCAGCCCTGCATAAAGAAACTCAGACAGCATTATTATACCTGAATATACCTGGGGGCAGCAACTTTAGAGTGTTAGGAGGATTCACTTATAATCTACTTAAAATCACTAGCACTATTAACACTATAATATTGCTCTTATCATCTGTTCACATTTAAAACAATATAGCTTTTCTTTCTTTTTAATTTTTCTTTTCTTTTTTATTAGATATTTTCTTTATTTACATTTAAAATATTATTCCCTTTCCTAGTTTCCTCTCCAAAAATCCACTATCTTCTCCCCCCTCCCTTTGCTCCCCAACTCACACACTCCTGCTCTCTGACCCTGGCTTTCCCCTCTACTGGGGCATAGAAACTTCACAAGACTAAGAGCCTCTTCTCCCAATGATGGCCGACTAGGCATTCCTCTGCTACATATGCAGCTAGAGACACAAGCTCTGGGGGTACTGCTTAGTTCATATTGTTGGTCCTCCTATAGGGCTGCAAACCCCTTTATTTCCTTGGGTACTTTCTCTAAATCCTTCATTGGGGACCCTGTGCTCCATCTGTGAGCATCCATTTCTGTATTTACCAGGCACAGACAGAGCCTCTAAGGGGATAAATATATCAGGCTCCTGTCAGCAAGCCCTTGTTGGCATATGCAGTAATGTCTTGATTTGGTGGTTGTTTATGGGATAGATCCCTAGGAGGGGCAGTCTCTGAATGGTCATTACTTCAGTCTCTACTCCAAAGGTTGTCTCTATAACTCCTTTCATGGGTATTTTGTTCCCCCTTCTAAGAAGAATCAAAGTATCCACACTTTGGTCTTCCTTCTTCTTGAGTTTCATGTGTTTTGCACATATCTGGGATATTCAAAGTTTCTGGGCTAATATCCACTTATCAGTAAGTGAATATCATATGTGTTCTTTTGTGATTGGGTGACCTCACTCAGGATGATATCTCCCAGATACATCCATTTGCCTAAGAATTTCATAAATTCATTGTTTTTAATAGCTGAGTAATACTCCATTGTGTTAATGTACCACATTTTCTGTATCCATTCCTCTGTTGAGGGACGTCTGGGTTCTTTCCAGCTTCTGGCTATTATAAATAAGGCTGCTATGAACGTAGTGGAACATAAGTCATTTTTACAAGTTGGAACATCTTCTGGGTATATGCCCAGGAATAGTATAGCTAAGTTCTCAGGTAGTACTAGGTCCAGTTTTCTGAGGAATTTCCAGAGTGGTTGTACCAGCTTGCAATCCCATCAGTCGTGAAGGAGTGTTCCTCGTTCTCCACATCCTCACCAGCATCTGCTGCCACCTGAGTTTTTGATCTTAGCCATTCTGACTGGTGTGAGGTGAAATCTCAGGGTTGTTTTGATTTGCATTTCCCTAATGATTAAGAATATTGAACATTTTTTTAGGTGATTCTCAGCCATTCGGTATTTCTCAGGTGAGAATTCTTTGTTTAACTCTGTACCTCACTTTTTAATAGCGTTATTTGGTTTTCTTGAGTTCAACTTCTTGAGTTCTTTATATATATTGGATATTAGTCCCCTATGATATTTGGGATTGATAAAGATCTTTCCCCAATCTGTTGGTTGTCTTCATGTCTTGTTGACACTGTCCTTTGCCTTACAGAAGCTTTGCAAATTTTATGAGGTCCCATTTATCAATTCTTGATATTACAACACAAGCGAGTAGTGTTGTTCAGGAATTTTGCCCCTGTTCCCATATATTTGAGGCTCTTCCCCACTTTCTCCTCTGTAAGTTCCAGTGTCTCTGGTTTCANGTGGAGTTCCTTGATCCACTTAGACTTGAGCTTTGTATGAGGAGATAAGAATGGATCAATTCGCATTCATGCTAACCACCAGTTGAGACAACACGATTTGTTGAAAATGCTGTCTTTTTTTCCACTGGGTGGTTTTAGCTCCTTTGTCAAAGATCAAGTAACCATAGATGTATGGGTTCGTTTCTGGGTCTTCAATTCTATTCCATTGATCTACCTGCCTGTCACTGTACCAGTACCATGTAGTTTTTAATCTCAATTCCTCTGTAGTACAGTTTAAGGTCAGGGATGGTGATTCCACCAGAGGTTCTTTTATTGTTGAGAATAGTTTTTGCTAGTCTAGGTTCTTTGTTATTCCAGATGAAGTTTCAAATTGACCTTTCTAACTCTGTGAAGAACTGAGGTGGAATTTTGATGGGGATTGAATCTGTATATTGCTTTTGGCAAGATAGCCCTTTTTACTATATTAATCCTGCCAGTCCATGAGCACGGGACATCTTTCCATCTTCTGAGATCTTCTTCAATTTCTTTTTTCAGAGACTTGAAGTTCTCATCATACAGACATTTTACATCCTTAGTTAGTGTCACAACAAAGTATTTTATATTATTTGTCATTATTGTGAAAGGTGTTGTTTCTCTAATTTCTTTCTCAGCCTGTTTATCCCTTGTGTAGAGAAAGGCCACTGATTTCTTTGAGTTAATTTTATATCCAGCTACTTCGCTGAAGTTGTTTATCAGTTTAGAAGTTCTCTGGTGGAATTTTTGAGTCACACATATAGTATCAAATCATCTGCAAATAGTGATATTTTTACTTCTTCCTTTCCAATTTGTATCCCTTTATCTCCTTTTGTTGTCTAATTGCTCTGGCTAGGACTTCAAGTACTATGTTGAATAGGTAGGGAAAGAGTGGGCAGCCTTGTCCAGTCCCTGATTTTAGTTGAATTGATTTAAGTTTCTCTCCATTTACTTTAATGTTGGCTACTGGTTTGCTGTACATTGCTTTTATTATGTTTAGGTATGAGCCTTGAATTCCTGATTTTTCCAATACTTTTATCATGAATGGGTGTTGGATTTTTTCAAATACTTTCTAAGCATCTCATATGATGATCATGTGGTTTTTGTCTTTGAGTTTGTTTATATAGTGGATTACATTGTTGGTTTTCCATTTTTTAAACCATCCCTGCATCCCTGGGATGAAGCCTAATTGATTGTGATGGATAATCATTTTGATGTGTTCTTGGATTCNGTTTGCAAGAATTTTATTGAGTACTTTTGCATTGATATTCATAAGGGAAATTGGTCTGAAGTTCTCTATCTTCATTGGGCCTTTATGTGGTTTAGGTATCAGAGTAATTTTGCCTTCATAGAATGAATTGTGTAGAGTACCTTCTGTTTCTATTTTGTGGAATACTTTGAGAAGAACTGGAATTAGGTCTTCTTTGATGGTCTGATAGAACTCTGCACTAAACCCATCTGGTCCTGGGCTTTTTTTTATTGGGATACTGTTAATGACTGTTTTATGTGTTTAGGGGACATGGGACTGTTTAGATTATTAATCTGATTCTGATTTAACTTTGGTACCTGTTATCTGTCTAGAAAATTGTCCATTTCATCCAAGTTTTCCAGTTTTGTTGAGTATAGGCTTTTGTAGTAGGATCTGTTGATTATTTGGATTTCCTCAGATTCTGTTGT
This sequence comes from Mus pahari, assembly GCF_900095145.1. NCBI lineage: Eukaryota > Metazoa > Chordata > Mammalia > Rodentia > Muridae > Mus > Mus pahari. The sequence continues at coordinate 10,455,600 of NC_034603.1, read as the reverse complement.
TATGTCTTCCTTTTCATTTCTGATTTTGTTAAATAGGATACTGTCCCTGTGTCCTCTAGTTAGTCTGGCTAAGGGTTTATTTATCTTGTTGATTTTCTCAAAGAACCAGCTCCTGGTTTGGTTGATTCTTTTTTTTGTTTTGTTTTGTTTTGTTGTTTGTTTTTTCGAGTCAGGGTTTCTGATTCTTTTATGGTTCTTTTTGTTTCTGCTTGGTTGATTTAAGTCCTGAGTTTGATTACTTCCTGTGGTCTACTCCTCTTGGGTGAATTAGCTTCCTTTTAGGTGTGCTGTCAAGCTGCTAGTGTATGCTCTCTTCAGTTTCTTTTTGGAGGGACTCAGAGCTGTGAGTTTTCCTCTCAGCACTGATTTCATTTTGTCCCATAAGTTTGGGTATGTTGTGGCTTCATTTTCATTAAACTCTAAAAAAGTCTTTTATTTCTCTCTTTTTTTCTTCCTTAACCAAGTTATCACTGAGTAGAGTGTTGTTCAGCTTCCATGTATATTTTTGTTTTCTATTATTTATGTTATTATTGAAGATCAGCCTTAGCCTCTGTAGATTTGATGGAATGTATGGGATTATTTCAATATTTTTGGATCTTTTGAGGCCTGTTTTGTGACCAATTATATGGTCAGTTTTGGAGAAGGTACCATGAGGTACTGAGAAGAAGGTATATCCTTTTGTTTTAGGATAAAATGTTATGTAGATATCTGTTAAATCTATATCTTTCATAACTTCTGTTAGTTTCACTGTGTCTCTGTTTAGTTTCTGTTTCCAGGATCTGTCCATTGATGAGAGTGTGGCGTTGAAGTCTCCGACTATTATTGTGTGTAGTACAATGTGTGTTTGGGGCTTTACTAAAGTTTCTTTAATGAATGTGGATGCCCTTGCATTTAGTTTTTCTACCTACTAGCTTCATACTGTTACAGACTGTACCAGGTATAAAATGACAAGTCTGAAAGACATCATGAAATGGCCCAAGAACCATTTTTCTTTTCACAGCACAAAATCCCATGCTTAAATGTTGGGCAGATGATGTGCTTTGGGGGACATGGAAGGAGGTGGTGCCGTGAGACTGAGTATCTTACATATTTAATATATATGGAATTCTCAAAAATAAAAAATATTATTTTTTGTAAAAATAACCCATTTTTATGTGTTACCTTTCTGCACTCTTAATCTTGGTGATATTTCTGTATCTTTGACATAGGATACAGGTCATTATTTTATACCTGTTACGTCAACATTTAGAAAAGATCAAAGTTCTTTAATACTGCCAATATTTTAACCGAATCATTTTCTGGAATGGCTACTGCCTGACAAAGAGCTTGTGATTGGGGAGGATAAGTGTCATCCAGTAGTTGAGAAACCCTGGGTTTTGAACAATACAAGAGAATTACCTCTATCTCTAGTAGTTCAGCACGAGTCATTTTTTAATTGCTTTAGGGTAAGGACTGGATGTCACATACATGAAAGAAATGGGGATGCTCATTCATAAGTTACATTGCCAGTGGCTTGACAAAACTGAATGTTGCTGAAATAAGGAGATGATATTCTATTTTTCATCTGTACTAGAGTAATTAAATTGATCTTAAACCCTAAATTCTGTGTCTTAACAACATGAAAGTGTTTTCATCTCCTTGTCCTGGAGGCTTCTACAGGTAGGGTGGTTTGTTTGTTTGTTTTTTCCATATCGTGGAGTTTCACTAGTTTGATAGTGAAAGAAGAGACTAAACATGCTATTTGCTTGTGGACATTTTGTTTTGAGCCAACTTCAGGCTTTATGAGAAAGCTGAAAAATCATATGCAGTCTCCTTTTTTTCTTCAACTTGGGCTTGTACCATTAGCCTTATAGAGAAGTTACATTGTCACGGTATTATCAATGTACTAGAACAAACAGCAGTTTTGGCACTCATACTTGGCTATAATTCTCTTGGCATAGTGTTAAAATATATATGTCTCAGAATTACAAGAAAAAATAGAAAATGAGGCAAGCCCGTGATTGTGTGTTGATGAAAATGTTGTCTACCTATACATTTTTAGATGGTTATAATAAAATTAATAAAATTAATTTCTTCAGTGTATCCAGGTATTTAGATTTTAAGGACCTGTGTAAACTAGGTATAGATGTTGTGTCATTATAACTCAGTATCAATCATTTCATCTCTCTTTATCTATTAAGGATGCAGATCATTAATACTTTGTATTATTTTCTGATCATTATTATTCTTCATCATAATGAAGCACATTAGTTTACTTCCATACGAATGTATTCAAGACTTCCAAAGGCATGTATCCATAACTACCAACTTGTCTTATAAATGACTATCTTTCCTGGGCAACTTTATTTAAGATAAACTTGAATGATATGTTTGTCTACTCTGAGAATTATTTCCATTTCTGCTAAATGGAGTTAATCTTTTATAAATGTAAATACATTATATGTACTAGTGCATATAAATCAAATCTTTGACCCACTTACACATTATAATGAGTGAAAAATATTGATAGAATTATTAAAACACCATTTCTTTGGATCACAAATGATAGCAATTCATTATAGAAAACCATTATATTAGATAAGGAGATAAGGAGACGCAATTTGGACCTCATCAGTCTCACAACATTTAATTTGCATTGTAGTATAGTGTCTAATGTAGGCAAAACTGAGTGAATACTTTTTAATTTCTTAGTCAATATAGTATTCAAAGTGAAAACATGTCATTCAGGTTTCAATTCTCTGTGATTATGTGTCTCTTTGTGCTACTTTGCACTGGCATTTTTCCTTACCAACTGTAAATTACATTTTTTCTATAATATGTTTTCTCACACAATCCTCAGAGAATTCAGAAACTGTGATATTTTTAATATACACTTTTTAGTTCTCTAGAAATTGGGCTAAAAGAAGGTGAGAATCTATCCAAGTTGACAAAGGAGAAAAACCTGCTGAGAAGTGATCTGAGTGTTCACAGTGGACACATGCATGGTATATTCTAAAACTGTCACATAAGACATAGGCTTTATTAGAATAGAATTTTTAATGTGTCAAATTTCTTACATAGAAGTGACAAGTTCTGACAGATGTTGTGCTGGACATGGATGCGTGACCAAGCAAGCAGTACAGAAATGGTCTCTGAAACAGCTTTTTGTCAAGTAAACATTACAAAGTCAAAGTTTTTCCTCTGTATGTCTTCTGTAGACAGCACTGTTGAAATGAAATGTGCCTCTGCACCAGGAGTTCTTAGAAGACAAAAATATGCGGGCTCCAAAGGTCTGGGATTTCTCTCACTGTTTTCCTTAGCATGCTTCTGAGAAGATAATGCAGTACATTGCAATACTGCTAGTGAAATTTGAGCTCACAATATAATTCCAGTTTGGTTATGAGTCTGGATGCTCTCTCTACAAGTGCTTTTTCATGGAATGGGCTGTATCTTCTCAAACGCCACATGATCCTTTTTATAGAAGGTGAAGTAACATAGAGATTTTAGTGGTTTTTTTTTTCCATGTCTCTTGAAAACCAAGGATACTAGACCGTTTTGTTTCTGTTTGAAATATGTTACTCCACATGGATAAAGAGCATTGTTCTCTACTTTTATCAAAGAAATTTTGTGTACTGAGTTAGTTGTCAGGCGATGGTAGATTGTAAACATCTTTGTATTTGGGCTGCACTTGCTTAATATGTTGATATACAAATGCAATGTTTTCTGTTTCCTTACTTTATTTCCTTACACTCATTTACCTGTCATAAGATCTTTTAAAATTATAGCTATTTCTGCATCCATTTTCCTGAAACAACCTTTAAATGCAGGAAGTTTAAAAATCTTACAGGTTTCTGAGCACCAGAGGTTGACTGTTAACTTATGGGCATGGTCCTTGTCCATGGACCATTGATCTCTACACTGGACCAGGGCTGTGCCCCTCTCATGCATACAGCCTTGTTCTCACTACATTCCGGGAGCTGGAATTCTTTCCCATGTGACTCTTAAAAGCTTGATTATATCCTGAGATTTTATTTTCCCCAGAGTAAGGGAGAGAGAGGAGGTGTGTGGGAGAAGCATCAATAGGCAAGGGAGGAGCAGCTGGGGGAGAAATGGAGAAAACCAGTCACAGTTCATTGATGGAACATCTGAGACTCACATACATTCATTCCATTTTGTCCTACTTATTAGACATTATCTATTCAAGCTCCGATGAGAAATAGAAGAGAACAAGCAAATGGACCATTTAACTCCTCACAATTGGATGAAACTGCCAGCTAGCTGTAAAAGTCATACACCTGCTCCAAGATATCACAAGATCCAAGATATTCCATTGTGACTTACCAAAATATACTCATGGGTACCTCTGTGAAGACCACGCTGAATGCAGAGATGTGTTATGTGAACATTGAGACCAGTTCCCACTTTATGGATAGTTTCAGTAACATTCAAGAAATTTATAAATATGATGAGGTTATCTTCAAGCTCTCTTTTCATCCCTGCATTCTACAACTACTGCCTTGAATGTCCTTGAGAGAAACAACATGGACCATAAGCTACATTGCACACTAAACACTTGTAAAGGTTTTGGTTCTCGCTCTCATGCCAAGGGGAAAGTAAATGCGTTAGGTAAAAAAACAAAAATCTTTCTTTTTGTTTATTTGTTTTATATGGTCTTTCTCATATTCTTTGAACATGCTATTTCTTCATTCTCTCCACTGCTGATATGTGAGAACAATCACACTACAACTATTATTTAACAAGGTTGCTTTATCAAAATGCCATGTGAATTAATCAAGTACAAATCGTACTTCCTGACTGCTAAAGCAGTCTAGGTTGCTATTGCTATCCTGTCTTGTGATTGCACTGCACGTCACAGTTTATAAATATCCTTGCACTTCTGATTTCATTTGATCTTCATAAAGAAACTCTGGAGGAGAAAATTTTGAATTAACCTCCCTGTTGTTGATATGAATGGGGCACACAGATATTTTGTATTGCTACTGGATTTATTACAATTATACATGTGAAACATGTTTTAAAATAGAGGAGAGAAACAAAGAGGAGAGAAGGCAAGAGAGTCAGAATGGGAGACTAGGATTCTAAGCACATATGATCACATCACATAGCAGGTACCTCCCAAGAACAGATTCTTGAGGACACACAGCTGACTCTCAGTGTCAATAACAACAAGACGAAATTAGGAAGACATTTCAAGTTTGGTGAGTCACAGCACTCTGAAATTTGAACCATAAAACTTTTCTTTCATCCTGGGTTTCCTGTGAAGCCAGCCATTCTATACCACAGACAAAAGCCTTGAAAAAGGCATCTCAAAAGCAGAGAGAGGGGCGCAGAGTATAATGACCAGCACTTGTTAAAAGTTAGTACAAGAATTCTCAGTGACTGACAAGTTAGGGAGGCATCACCTGACCTTAAAACACTCAATGCAGAACTTCCCTCTTTCTGCAATTTGAGATTGAATGACTTACACCGGAACATTACCAGAGCTCAGGCAGGTGGTTTCTAAAAAATTATGTTCTTTCAAAGGGCAACCATTACCAGTGAATGATCCACATGGGACTCTTTTGTTCCAACCTGGGGTGATTCCAAAGAGCCACTTCATCTCTAGCAGAGTTTATGAACTGCCTGTATCACAGTTCTAAACCCTGCTCAAAAATGCTCTCTTCAACTTGTAAGCATCCATCCCAAAAGAGACCCTGTGTGTTAATCTTTATTCCAGTGCTGCTGCTTCTACTAACCATGCCCCTAACATACATTAAGACTCAGACAAGTTACTGATAGAAGTTATGTAATAGCTACTGCTGCTGATGTCTGCCATTTTTCAAGTCAGGGTTTCCCTTGTTTAGTGTTATCAGCACATTCCACTTAATCTATAGCAACACCTGAAATTGCTACTGTAAATCCTACATCTAATTACTATCCTTTTTAGAGTTTGTATGGCAACCTTGGGTGTGGTAAATAGTGACAATTTTTTCTTCTCGAGATATGATCCAAGTTTCTATAAAGTTAATAACTGGAATGATGTGGTAGGTAAACAATGCATCAGTATTTTAGAATGCATTTGCTTGATATTAGAATATTGAGAGGTGAGAACATCTTTCGGTTCGTGTTTGGAGTGTGTGTGTGATGTCCTGGAAGCATGGAGTATGTGTGTGTGATGTCCTGGAAGCATGGAGCCATGGTGGTGAGTGTGTGTGTG